>NC_138657.1:39359292-39705130 GCF_964273445.1 Streptopelia decaocto
CAGTGCCTTGTTGTGGAAGTTGTCATAGGACCAACAGAAATGGTTGTTGCACCCCATGCTCTCAGGTGGAAGAAATCCTCTGTGTTAATGAGTTGATTCTAATTGAGACAGGTACCCATGTGTGGTTCACCAGAGACTATGACTCCTGCTGACTTGAGTGTTTCTGAAATCACAGGCTGGGTGGTACTGCTGGCAGTCCTCTGTGACAGTGAGCCTGTGATCTGACAAGAGCTGCAAATGAGGAAGGGACCCTACAGGAAACCCAGTTCTTCCAAAAGTCTTTGAAGTGATATATAGAGTCCACTGCAGGCTTCTTTGCCAGAACAGGAACCATTTGGAAATTTTGAGCCTACCTTTCTTTCTGTGTGTATAGTATACCATATTGCATCTCTCTAGCAATTGTGTGCATGTTTATACTTAAGCATTTGTTTTTCACTTTTCAAAAAACATGAAGTTCACAAAAATACTATCAGAACAAGCGAATTGCAGCATGCTTGCATACCAGAGAATCTGGGTGGGAATCAGTTTAGTGATTTGTAAATCTCATCCTACCACACATAAGTATAGTGTCTTTTCCTGTACAAAGCACAACCGTGTCTCTGAAAGTGAAGAAAATATTTCCCACCTCCTGAGATTCAGCTGCCCAAACATTCCTACTGATACTCTGGCAGAAATGTTGTAAAGTCCTGCTATGTAACACACACATGCACAGATGTTTTGTGTTTGTGAGAGAGAGTGTATATATGCAAATACAGAGAGAGATTCCGTAACTGGGATCTGTGGTGAGACCCAGCGTGTGAATCCCAAATTCTTAAGCCAAGGTTATTCTTACAAGGCTGCACTTACATTATACAAAAATCTACCCTCTTTTCTTCATCCCTTTCCCTGTCCGCATTGGGCATGCAGTAGCATTCTCTAAAATGGATCTTTAAAGATCTATCTCTGACTCTAGTGGTTCTTATAAAAGCATCACTAGTTCAGGCATGCGTAGATAATGCCTCATTATATGGTAGAAAACATTGCGGCCTGACATGAAGAAAGATATATTTGTAGACATAGTTCTTTATCTAAAAAAAAAAAAAAAAAAGTATTAACATTGTACTATCATACCCACTTGGATGTGTATTTGAAAACATACATTTTGCTTTCTTTAGTCTAGTTTGCCTTCCAGGTCAGGAGGAATGTGAACAACTAAACTTACAACCCCTCACATGCTCTGGGCACATTAGAGTAGCCAACTGCAAAAGATCTGTCTGTGAAAGCCAGAATTTTTCACTCACAGAAGGCTCAGCTGATTCTATTCAGGCTTGAAATGGAGAATTAAAGATGGCATTTGCCTTTAGGCAGAGACCTGAGTGGGTGTTCACTAACAAGCATTTGCTAGACAACTTTGTCCCTCGTGTGTAAAGCCCATAGATAATGCCATTGCAGGCGTAAGTATGTAAGTAAGGGCTGCTGTATAACACGGATGTTGGGGGTTGGCTTCTGCAGTGAATTTTCAGATGAGGCCCATGCTGATCTCAGAGAAAAGTTAGCATGTACATTAAGAATTTTGCAAACCAAGGCTGAGGATGTAACACAATTAGATCACAGCCAAAAGCACAATCTCTTCCCTCTCAGGCTGATCACTTCTTTGGGCACAATGTTACATGGATGCAAAGTCTCTACTATACACACATGGCATAGAGAGACTAAAAAAAAGAATTGTTTAATGGAAACACAGAAGCACAGAAAGAGAGGGAGTTACTTCAGTTAGTAATTATTGCAGGCACTACCTATTATATAAATGCGGTAATTCTTAAAAAATGTTTGCATTCCTGTGCAAATCAAACAGATCAGGCCTGTGCATGTGACAGTGCAGTTAGCATAAACTTGGGCCTGTGTCACTAGCATGGAAGGGCTTGGGATTTTGCTGAAGCAGCTCCTGGCAGTTTTCACAGTTAATTATTTTAGATCTGTAATTTAAAATTTATGAAAGTCATTGCTTATGTAATTTAATGTAAGAGTTACTCAATGTCAACCAAGATTGGCTTATCACAGTATCACAGTATGTTTGGAATTGGAAGGGAGCTCAAAAGATCATCTAGTCCAATCCCCCTGCTGGAGCAGGAACGCCTAGGTGAGGTCGCACAGGAACATGTCCAGGTGGGTTTTGAATGTCTCCAGAGAAGGAGACTCCACAGCCTCCCTGGGCAGCCTGTTCCAGTGCTCTGTCACCCTCACTGAGAAGAAGTCTTTTCTCAAATTTAAGTGGAACCTCTTGTGTTCCAGCTTGATTCCATTACCCCTTGTCCTATCATTGTTTGCCTCCGAGAAGAGCCTGGCTCCATCCTCATGGCACTCACCCTTTATACATTTATAAGCATTAATAAGGTCACCCCTCAGTCTCCTCCAAACTAAAGAGACCCAGCTCCCTCAGCTTTTCTTCATAAGGGAGGTGCTCCACTCCCTTAATCATCTTTGTTGCCCTACGCTGGACACTCTCCAGCAGTTCCCTGTCCTTCTTGAACTGAGGGGCCCAGAACTGGACATAGTATTCCAGATGGGGTCTCACCAGGGCGGAGTAGAGGGGAAGGAGGACCTCTCTCTATCTACTAACCACCCCCCTTGTAATACACCCCAGGATGCCATTGGCCTTCCTGGCCACAAGGGCACAGTGCTGGCTCATGGTCATCCTGTTGTCCAGCAGGACCCCCACGTGCCTTTCCCCTACACTGCTCTCTAATATGTAATTTCCCAACCCATACTGGAACCTGGGGTTGTTCATGCCCAGATGCAGGACTCTACACTTTCCCTTGTTTAATTTCATCAGGTTATTCCCCGCCCAACTCTCCAGCCTGTCCAGGTCCCGCTGGATGGCAGCACAGCCTTCTGGTGTGTCAGCCACTCCTCCCAGCTTAGTGTCATCAGCAAACTTGCTGATAGTACACTCTATTCCCTCGTCTAAATCATTAATGAATATATTGAATAATATTGGCCCCAGTACTGACCCCTGAGGCACTCCACTAGATACTGGCCTCCAACTAGACTCCGCACCATTGACTACCACTCTCTGGCTTCTCTCCTTAAGCCAGTTTGCAACCCACCTCACTACTCTATTGTCTAGACCACACCTCTTCAACTTAGCTGTGAGGAAAGGCTTTACTGAAGTCAAGGTAGACCACATCCACCGCTCTGCCATCATCCATCCACCTTGTTACTTTCTCATAAAAGGCTATGAGGTTGGTCAAGCATGACTTACCCTTGGTAAAGCCATGCTGACTGCCCCTAATAACCCTCTTATCCTTGATATGCCTTGAGATGGCACCAAGGATAAGCTGTTCCATTACTTTTCCAGGGACAGAGGTGAGGCTGACCGGTCTATAATTACCCGGGTCCTGCTTCTTGCCCTTTTTGAAGACTGGAGTGACATTTGCTTTCCTCCAATCCTCGGGCACCTCTCCCGTTTCCCAAGACTTAGCAAAGATGATGGAGAGCGGTCTAGCAATGACTTCAGCCAGCTCCCTCAGCACCCGCGGATGCATGCCATCTGGACCCATGGATTTATGGATGTCCAGACTATTTAGTTGGTCCCTAACCCAGTCCTCATCGACTAAAGCAAACTCCTCCGTTGACCTGGCTTCATCCGGGGTCTCAGGGGTACAGGGCTCCCCAGGAGAGCCTCCGGCAGAGTAGACAGAGACAAAGAAGGCATTCAGTAATTCTGCCTTCTCTGTATCTTCTGCCACCAGGGCACCCACCCCATTCATCAGTGAGCCTACATTGCCTCTGGTATTAGTTTTATCTGCTATGTATTTGAAAAAGTTCTTTTTGCAGTCCTTGACCCCTCTCGCCAGCTGTAATTCTAAGGAGGCCTTGGCTATCCTAGCTGCCTTCCTACATCCTCTAACAGCAGCCTTATATTCCTCCCAAGTGGCCAGCCCCTGCTTCTATGACCTGTAAACTCTCCTCTTCTGCTTGAGCATACCCAACAGATCCCTATTCAACCATGCAGGCCTCATTGCTCCCTTCCTTGACTTCCTACGTGTGGGGATGCTCTGATCCCGAGCATGGAAGAAGCAATCTCTGAATGCAATCCAACTATCTTGGGCCCTTTTCCTTCAAGCAGTCTTGCCCATGGGATTTCCCCCAGCAATTGCTTGAAAAGGCCAAAGTTAGCCCTGCTGAAGTCCAGGGTTGCAATTCTACTTGCTATTCTGTTCCTGCCACACAAGATGCTGAACTCCACCATCTCGTGGTCACTGCAACCCAGGCAGCCTTCAGCCTTTACTGCTTCGACCAGCTGTCAGCAGGCGATGTCCCAGCAGTGCCAGAAAGGACTGTAATGATTGGTTAATTTCCTTATCACAAGCACAGTGTTGTGTTCATCCAGTGTGTCCTTTGTCAAGTTTATACACTCTGAGAGAACTGTAGGCTAGCAGTTATCCATAGGCAGCTGAAATACCTTGAACCAAATAGGAGCAGACACAGCTTTAGCTCAAGTATTCTCTTGGCTCATTAACCACTTCAGTTAACGAAATATCTTGGACCTTATGCCAAGCAAATTTATTGCTAGGCTTAGATTCCAGGCTCTTGGTCCTGTTAGGGACTGATAGCTCCCCCCTGGAAGGGACAGTGTGAGGTGTCTTATCCAACATCCTGTTCAGAGGTGGTCACCACTCAATGTGACTCAGTCTTCTGAAGAGTGCAATCACTGTTTTGAAGCATGCAATATCTGGATTTCAAACACTGTGGGATATTACAGTCATGCACCCCACAAAGTGTAGACTAGTGTGGGAAGAGGTAAATTGAGGGGTGACAAGGGAAGCTGGGAGTTGTGGAGCAGCTTTGATGTGCTCAACAACTAAATGGACAAGCACTCCGCAGCTAGCACATACCGCGAACCACTACAGCATGACACCTGACAAACTGTCGAGGTCCCTTTATCACACGTTTGGAATAGTAGGTGTTAGTATCCAGTACTCCAAAGTCACTTCTTGCAAACTTTGAACTGAAAAACAACCATGCAGAGTTTGGATACAATCAGCAGAAAACAAAAGACATCCCCTTTTCAGTAGGATAATATTTTTCACAAAGCAGTCACTCTATTCCTAAACTTTCAATTTAGATCCTCAAATGAGAGCTCATTAAACACCTTCAAAGGACAAGCCAAGAAATTAAAGTCCTTAACTGTCAAACAATTAAAGTCATAGACTCTGAAATGGTATTTTTTGCATTGCACATTATTATTTTTCTTAACCATTAGACATAATCATCTATTCACCTCTCCTGCTGCTAAAATTCTTCCTCTGCTCCAGGAGAACAAAGCACTTTTTTTGGTCTTAGATGGTCTTACTAATTAGTGTGTCTAGCAAAAGTCAATATAATTGTCTTCAACTTTGAAGAATGCTCTTTCTATTTTATACTTGAAAATAAAAAGTCTCGTGTGCCAAAATTATGTCTCTTTTTTCCAGCAATCTTATTTGGACCACTAGAATACATAATCTCCTTCCAGAAACCTCTCATTAATTACATCATGAGCTTGGTTCCCTCAAGAGTGCACCCTTAGTAAGTTTGCAGATGACACCGAATTGAGTGACAGTGTTGATCTGCTGGAGGGTAGGAAGGCCATATAGAGGGACCTGGACCAGATAGATCATTTGACTGAGGCCAGTTGTATGAGGTTCAACATGGCCAAGTGCTGGGTCCTACATTTGTGTCAATACAACCCCAGGCAGTGCTACAGGCTCAGCAGCTGGAAAGCTGCCTGGCAGAAAAGGATCTTGGGGTGTTGATTGACAACCGGCTGAACATGAGCCAGCAGTGTGCCCAGGTGGCTAAAAAGGCCAAGAGCACCCTGGCTTGTGTCAGGAATAGTGTGGCCAGCAGGACAAGAGAAGTGATCACGCCACTGTACTCAGCACTGGTGAGGCCCCACCTTGAATCCTGTGTTTAGTTTTGGGCCTCTCATCATAAGAATGACATTGAAATACTAGAGAGAGTGCAGAGGAGGGCGACGAAGCTTGTGAGGGGTCTGGAGCACAAGTCTGATGAAGAGTGGTTGAGGGTACTGGGGCTGTTTAGGCTGGAGAAAAGGAGGCTGAGGGGAGATCTGATTGCTGTCTACAACTACCTGGAAGGAGGTTGTAGCATGGAGGATGCTGGTCTCTTCTCCCAAATAAGAGGTGGTAGGACAAGAGAAAATGGCCTTAAGTTGCACCAGGGGAGGTTCAGATTGTATATTAGGAATAAATTTTTCATGGAAAGGGTCGTCAGGCACTGGAACAGGTTGCCCAGGGAAGTGGTGGAGTCACCATCCCTTGAGGTGTTTAAAAGGCATTTAGACAAGGTTCTTAGGGACATGGCTTAGTGCTAGAGTTAGCTTAGGTTATGCTTGGACTCAAAGATCCTGAGGGTCTCTTCCAAATGAAATGACTCTATGATTCTAAGATATTCAGAAAAATATTAATATGTAGGGGACAGGACTGTTACTGACTGTTTAAAATGGCACCTGGAGGACACAACAGGAAAGAATGACTATTTTTTTATCAATATGTTTTCTTAAATTAGCTGTTAGTGATAGAATAGTAAGCTAGATGGATCTTTGGTCTGAGTGAGGACAGCTCATATTGCTTTTTTACAAATCGCCTACTGTCAAATATCTATCTCTTGGGTAAGGTTTTCATCACATCGCTTTTTAATTATATCTTCATTACTTAACAAAAGAAAAATAAAGCCAGAGCTGTGTCTGATCCTTATAAACTGGAAAAAGTAAATCTATGGGATTTTAAGGTTGGCATCTGAAAATGGAGAGCACAAGTCTCCGTGTAAACTTGCATTTGCCACAGACTTTCTTTTAGAGTAAAAACAAATCAACAGTCTGAAGATAAATAACTGGACTCCAGTCTGGTCATAGCAGGTGTCCAAATCAATCTTCCACTAGTACTGCTTGGAAGCATAAGCCCATTTTTAATTAGGCATTACTTTATTTCTTCAAAATGTCTAAAACGCAAGATATATAATGCCTGAGTATTACATTATCTTCCTATTATTCATATTAACTCATCCTTATCATTAACTGTTCTGCATTTGACTGACAAAAGCAGTGTTTTCTATTCATATTCAGCTTTCTGCAAGGCCACAGGGCAGGAATAAAGCAGATCTTAGAATCTTTTACTAAAAAGAGAAAAATGCGTTTGCTTTTCTTCATCCTCATTGAAGTAAAAGTATTTTGGTTCTACTTCTGCATTACATTGCATTTGTTGTCGTCATTTACAACAGTACAAAGTTTGGATTTAACCATCTTTTAAAGTTTTTGTTTGTTTGTTTCAATGGGTATATGCTGTGCATATTAGTGGATGACTGGGCTCTTTCTGTTAACCTAGAAGCAGGCACACCAATTAGCTATTTCCCGCTTTTTGTCATCCTGATGACTCCGTTGCCAGATGCCAACTGGGATTAAGTGAGAGTTAAGAGACACCTCTTTGTACTCTTACTGGAAGATCCAGAGGTTATAAAATCTTATCTCCAAAGCTGTTTCCAGGGAGCAGATAATCAGTTTTATCAATCATATACTCAGATATTATCATTACAAATTAAAAGATACATGGGGGACTTTTGGTGGAATAACTAAAAGGATTTGCATGTTGTACTGAATTCTTTTTTCAGTCAGCTCAGTGCAACTACAGTTTTGTAAACTGAAGGACAATTTAGTTTTACATGTATTATAAAGATTAACTTGTTTTGGCTGCAATTACACTAAGTATTATTTTGGGAGTAATATAACTACCAAAATCATAACTGACTTTTTCTCTAGTCTGGGGCTCTGAGCAACCTATCTAGTTGAAGAGGTCCCTGCGCCTTGCAGGCAGGTAGGGCTAGATGACCTTTGACGGTCCCTTCCAACCCAATTTATCCTATAATTCTATTATTCTTTTTTTAATTATGTCCTCTTTCTTTTCACATTGCTGAATTTTACTGCTGTGTCACTTCCAAAAAAATGTATTTTCACACTTCTAGTGTAATATTTGATGTGCAATTTCTTCATTTCACATGTAAACTTTTAAAGCACTTTCGAGGATCAAGATAAGCTTTACTGGAAATACAATAGAAACTGGTTTACCTGTTTATTTTTTAGAGGGTGCAGCTGGGCACATGAAGTAAATTGGCTCCTTCATCTATGAAATAATTAGTTTTCCCCTACAGTAGTTCAAGATGTTTTTCCAACTGTAAATGAACAATATCTTGTGAATGCTGGGATTCCTTTCCAGCCTTTGGCTGCTAGTCATTGTGGTGATATGTCTCAATCATTTAAAAAAATTATTATCACTGCTAATCAGAGACCAAAAAACAAACAGAAGAGTTGAGCTACAATGTCAATATTAATAAATATGTAAGCACACCAAAATTTTGGCATGTGCTTTGCTTGATACATAAAAAACCTCAGAGCTGCTTGCAGTTTTCTCATCTCAAAATTACTACACAGGAAAACACATTTGAATTGAAATCCAGGTTTTGTAGGAGAATATCTTTCTTCTTTTTTTTTCTTTTAATTTCTTAACAATCTTTTAAAAGCAGATTTCCAGATGAGATGTTTGTACTGATTTTTTTATAAATTATTTTTCTTTAATTCAAGTGTATGGATGTATATGAGTTAATTCCTGTTAGAAAAATGTTGCAGACATTTAAATGTTGAATTGGCATTAAAATTCACATGGCAAAGAGTGAAATATTAATTTTAATATTTTTAAATTGCTAATGTTGTATAACTTTGAAATACTTTTACCTGAAATTCAAATGCAAAATAAAGTGCAACTATTTCTTCCTATGGGTAGAAAATCAGAATATCACCATCTTTGTCTATGTATTTAAGGACCTTCATAAAAGAGTACAAAAAGCTGAAAGGTATTGAATATATGCATTTGGAAAACATGACTCATTATATACTTGCTATCTGAGTCTAGCTTTCACTACCATGCCACTGGTACAAAGAGCTCTGCTTACTGAGAGAATATACCTAATACCATGTGTGTGTGAGTGTGTGTGCACGTGCATGTCCGCATGTGTACACATGTCTGCACATGTGTGTGTGTACAGGTGGGACTGTCCAGGAGCAAAGCACAGAAAACCAGAGGACTCTCCCTTGGCAGCTGATGGAAATGTCACTGATGGCTCAAGTGACAGCATTAGGCTGTCTCCAAACTGTCTGCTACTATGCTTCTGTACTCCTACCTACAGGCAAGTTTCAGCTAAAGGCTGCCCTCACACTGGGCAAGGTTTGCTTCAAATCCGTGTGGCTGGTGGGAGGGACTTGGGTTGTAAGATCGAGGAAATCCTCCTCTGAAGGGGAATTCCTGTTCAGAGGCAGATCAGCTAGGCAACTCTGGCAGAAGACTGATCTTTTGGTATCCAGAGCAGTAGCCAGCAACGGAGATATTTTGGCTGATGTCTGCAGTTCTGCTCAAGAACAGCAGCTACCCGCCTGGTTTCTTGCGTGGCCAAACCCATTGCATAAACATGTTGTGCAGTGCTGTGTGCATGCCTGCGAGTGCAACCCTCCACTTCTGAGCTGACACGCTGTTTCACACCTTTGCATACTACTTGGTCTTAGTTGATATTTTGATAGTGTTCTCTGAAATTCTGTAGGGTACTTGGGGAACACTTTTGCAGATTTCCAGATCAGGGAAAATGGTCAGATTGTCCTGGTTTTGGCTGAGATGGAGTTAATTTTCTTTCTAGTAGCTGTGTTTTGCATTTAGTATGAGAAGAATGTTGATAATACATTGATGTTTTTCTTGTTGCTGGGTAGTCAAGGGCTTTTTCAGCTTCCCATGCTCTGCCAAGTGCACAAGAAGCTGTGAGGGAGCAAAGCCAGGACCATTGACTCAACCTGGCCAAAGAAGTATTCCTAACCATAGAATGTCACGTTCAGTATATAAACTGGGCTTGCCTGGGGGCCAAATACAGCTGCATGAGAACAGACGGATTTTCAGTGCTGATGGCAGTGAGCAATTACATTGTGCATTACTTGTTTCATACAGTCTATTACGATTTTTCTTTCTTCTTCCTTGCTGTCCTATTACACTGTTCTTTTTGCAACCCATGAGGTTTCCAATTCTCTCCTTGATTTCATATGGGGGAGGGGAGCGAGCCAGCAGCTGTGTGTCCTAGTTACCAGCTAGAGTTAAACCATGACACAGATCTTCTAGGCTGGCCTCCTACGTTGTATGAGCACTAAAGCTTTGCTCTTTTATTTCTACCACCAAATTTACTACCCTGTAGATGGTCTAGGGTGGCTTATGTTGACTGAGAATGACTTAAAGTGGCTTGGGTTCCTGCTCAGTAATGTGGGTGCATCTTAGAAGGCCTGAACTTTAGAAAACCACAGGCAGCCTTCTTCTTTGCTCTGTGTGTGATCATTTCCATGCTATTATTTTGATAAATGAGCAGTCATACATACCTTTGTTATGGATTGGTGTAAAAACTCTCACTTCCATTTTTAAGGTAAAAACTTAACAGAGCATGCTCACGAGTTAAAAGGGAGAGTGTGGGAGGCAGGTATCCCTTGGGATGGAGGTGTGTTTTGGTACTATAATGAGATTGTAATGAGCAAAGTTCCTCCACAGGACAAATTTCTGGCTCAGTAACTAGCATTTTGGACAGAATTGAACATTTTTTTTTTTAATTGAGAGGAGATATATATTATCTTTTTTAATGGACAGCAGCTATATCATCTGGTTCCTGTATCTGCCTTTACATAGGACCTGGCTGTGGTATCTTCACATCGCTCCACTCCCCTGTACTTCTTAGCCCCAAAACACTGGGCTCCCACATGCACTACCATCCAAGCATGCAGGCCAGGTTGCAGCAGGGAGTGGAAAACATGCAGAGCAGATTTCTTACACACTGCACAGTTTCCTTATATGCTGAAGATGTGGATATAACTTTATTCTCAATAAGTGCATCCTTGATAATTAGTTTCAATAATTTGCCCCCTCAGGAATTATTCCACAGTAAGTCACTTACTTACTGAAAAGCCTAAGAAAACCCAAAGTGATTCTCATCACAGTCACTTAGTTTACTTTTCACCAGGCTTCAGTGAAAAAACACAGTATGGTGTACATTGACTACTTCTTGAGACATTTCATCTGAATCAGTTTCAGAGTAAATCACAACAGAATGAGACAGAGAATATACTGTAATTTCTTCCTCTTCTTTCTTTGTTTCTTCTTCCTTTTTCTCTTTCAATGTCATTGACTAACACATCACCTAGACACTTCAGGCCATGAAAACATGAGGGCTGGGGAAGAGTGGATACTAGAAAACCAATTATTTTGAGGAAGTAATCAATTCTTTTTGGCTTGGTTGCTTGTAAGAGCATGGGACCAAGCCTCCTGTTCTATATCTCACATGATCATATCTTTTCTATTTAAATTTTATGCGCTCTGGGTGGTATCTGCATGTGAGAGAGTTTTGTGATTTACATCTTTAAGGATATATTTTAACAAGAACATGAACTACCGCCATACAGACTGGTAGAAGTAGAAGTCTTTTAGTGAGCTTAGCTAAGCAGGTACCACAGATGGATATATTCTCTGAAAACAAAGAGCTTGGGACTGCCCAGGGTGCCTACATGAGCTCAGGAGTTGATTGGAGTTGTACCATGCTTTACCACAAGGGTTTTGGCAGTTGTGGCATGCAGCTGTGTTGCTCTCATTCTGGAGGGACTTGGAGAACGTGGTCCTTCTCTGTGTCTCAGGTACCTGCTTGTGCAAGTGACCACTAATTCTCTGGGCATAATGTAAAAAATAACCCAACAAGGTGTCAAGGGGCAGACGGTCAGATTCTTGCTCCTGCCATCTCTGCTCTCCAGCTGAGATGGGCATGAGGTACCTTTGCTGTCTCAGAGCCAGGTGGTCCGTGGGGTGAGTGAGTGCGCTTTCCAGTCCTTTGTGTCCCCCTGTACATTCAGGGCACAGGAAATTACATGGCACCTCAGCACTGCCTGTTCCTCCCACTCCCTGAATAGTTGTAGGTACAACTGATTGCCTGAAAAATTAGCAAGCATGTTGGCCAGACTTTAATTTGCTTTGATGAAGCGCAGGCATGCTGGCAATTTATGTCTCTTTACAAGAAAGGAATAACTGAATATTATCAGATACATCATGTTTGAAGGGTGCAAAGCTGATCTCTTGACTTACGAAGTATCCGCAGTAGAAAAGGACTGCTTTTCCTCCTTGTTCCCTTGGCAACGCTTGCTCTGGTATTCAGCACCAGTCCAACAGCCTAGAGAGCATAATTGTAGAGAGAGATGGTGATGGGGAAGGGAATAGAGGATCATTTAATTAATTCTGGGCATGACTTGCTAGGAATGGCACACTTTCAGTCTCTGGTGTAACACCTCCATCCCCAGCCAAGGGAGCATGTAAAAAGAGAAGGGGCTTTTGGGGGTGGGATGCGGGGGAAGGATGGGAGGGTGGGGAGTAGCTAGGTTTCCAACAGGAGAGCTGTGATTTCCAAAATAACCCTCCCACTCGTTGAGCTACAGATGTGTCACTACTTATCAGCAGACCAGGCCATCTGCTAGAGTGTTTCCCTGGAAACTTCTCGTCTTCTCCCTGCCCCCTCCATCCCTCTGCCTTCTCAGTCCTTTGCTATCAGAGTGGGGGAGTGCCCTCCCATGCACAAACCATGAAAATAAAATGAAAGTCATTCCCAGTGACATCATTGGCACTTTCTCACCTGGGGAATCCCTAAGCAGAAATAAATTCTCTTGACCGTCAGACAAGCAGGAAATCTAGATCCATAAAATTTGCAGGAAGAAAAGGAACTGCCACCATCCACAAAACCAGTTCTTCATCATTATTTTGTTTGACAGATTTCTTTCCTTCTGCATATTTCTCCTGGGGAAAAAAAAACTAAAAATAGAACTGCTGTACGTAAATGCTTGCTGAGTGGCAGTGCCTGCTCTGTAGCTGACTGTTTTCATTTTTCGTTAGTTGCTTCAGAAATGTGGAACAAATGAAGCAAAAAATACAGTGATTTTTTAGGTCCTCCAGACCCCACATAAGCTGATGGGAGCCAAAACCCCATCATGCAAGTGATCTTAATGCAGAAGTTTGCTCCAAGATTAAATTTTCTTTCCAACCAAAAGAATCAACAGAAGCACATTGACATGTCTTTATTTGCCTTTCACTTATATGTGTATTTTTGTAATAAAAGTATCTACAAGCTGTAGCCCCATGGTACTATACGAAAAGGTAAAGTGCAAAAGATCCTATTTGGACATCTGAAACTCTAATTTTGTATTTATTGATTTGCCTCTTCAGAAAAAAACAGAACAAAACAAAACAAAACATTAAAGCAACAAATATTCCGAGAATGGTGTCTCATTTTTCTGGATCCAATACAATGATGGGAAGAAATCCCATGATATTGCTAGTCACCAGCTGGCTCTGCTGAAACTGCACCTCACTCACTGAATACAGAAGAAGAAACAGGTTGTCTTGTATATGGGCCCTTTCCTCTCTTTCAAGATAATTGGAGTTTATTTTTTCAGACTGATGCAGAAAGTTTCAAATTGCCAGTATTAACTCAAAGAAACAGAAGAATCAATCTTAAAGCATGTACTAATATTTACTATAACATAAATTTGAAGGCTGGATTATATTTAATTCAGAATTTTAAAGGACAATTGAATGTTACTCTAATCTATAGATATATTTTAAGATTAATGCCTTAATTTCATCTTAATTGCATTTTTCATTTAAATAATTGGAGATTTTTAATTTTTTTTTTTTTTAAAAAAAACATTGAAGCCCTTTAATTCTGGCCATTGCTTCAGCTTTGGATTTTTTTCAACATGCATCTCAAACTATTGTTCCCATTTCATAAAACCAAAATACAGCACCTGCAGAGATACATACGAATTCTTATTATCCAAAGCAGATCTTAACAGAACTTTTGCTCTTACTCAAAATACAATCCAGAAGTAGATTTCCTCCTGTTAGATTAGTCTGGAATTCTTACAGTCTTTTCCTTTGCATTTTCACTTCTCAAAACTAATACATTGATTTACCAATGTATTTTATTTGTTCATTTTTGGTTTTAGGGAGTTAACTGTAAAAATGCAGATAAGCAATTTCTTCAGTTTTAGTATTTTAGAACTATCCAATGATGCAATCTTATCCTTGGTATTAAAAAAAGTTTAAAAATACTCTATTACGACTTACAATACTTTTAAAAAGTAAGTATTTCACTTGCAGCATCGACTAGTATATCCTATATAAATCGGGATTTTTCTTTTTTTAATTAATCGTCAGATAGCTGATGTGTTGTTAGTTAGTCAGATTATTACAGTATGCATACCTGAGAAGATCAGAACTGTCTATATGTTGGTAACATTCTGCATAATTTATGTTCCTCAAAGAATGCCAGCACCTTTTTGTGGCTTAGTATTCTTTATTTTGTTATTTACATGTTTGTTTCTTAATTGGGAAAATTCCACAACTGAAAACACAAGAGAGGACAAATAGAATTAATGACTCAACAGTTGCTAGTTATGTGCTAGAAATGTGGCTCACAAGCGAACTTCCCTACAGCTGTGAACTTAAGTAATGTTCTTTCTTCGAAGAAGGCTATGGGTCCTGTTTAATTTTGTTCCCAAAAGTAGTGATTTATCTTTTCATTTATATATCACATCTGATACTGGCAATTTTTATATATTCCTTAACAATGTTGTATTGCAATCAGTGTGGAAACCACAATCATTATATTAGTAATGCATAATGGGCAATGTACAGGTGCTCATAAAAAGTGCAGACAAAGTATGAATGTTTGAATGTAAGCCACTAGCAAACTTCAGACTACTTAGTAGGTTGTATAAACTGCAGTATTGTGCCATGGGTCCTTCAGGCATTATGACCCTACATCCGATTTCTTACCAGCAAGCAGTGGGAGGTGCAACAACAAAGTGAACATTAGCAATGTAAGGCTCATGGGCGACCTGCAAAGTTGGAGTCACCCACTGAATTGAACGCTGGGTTATTTGAATGAACAAATCTGCCTCTGAAAGGAAATATGGGACAATTAGCAAAATAACTTAGCAAGGCAGGTGGAACAGGCAATATCACTTCTTTGACACTATTCACCTTAAAAAAAAAAAAAAAAAAAAAAAAAGTCTGGCCTTCAGGACATCTCCATTCAGCTTAACAAGATGCGGCAAAATCCAAACTAAGAGTAAGATATTATGCTCTTAAGGTGCGTTAATTTTGTTAGTCTCTACATTTGGATTGTTTACAATTAACAAAGTTTGGTGCAGGGTTGCTGCACAAATTGGAGCTTGTCTGATGCTCAGATTTTTACTAAGTGGAAGAGCTATTACTTTTGGTATCCAGGCTCATATATGGCACATAATTTGTAAATCTCCTTTAGGGCTGGGACTGAGAGATGGGCAAGTTTTTTTGAGATGTCTTCATTTTCGTAAGAGGCTATATCTCTCCTTTGTGACCTGCTGTGTTTGTTTGCAGTGAACGTCAGTGACTGAGCAGTTGGGCTGAAGGCTTCTCAGGAGGGCTTGCATCAGGATGGTCTGCTGCTGCACCAGGCACAGAACTAGGACTTGTTCAGTTGTGGAAAGGACACAAAACCCATCATGGGACTTTGCAAAACCAAACTTCTTATCTTGTAATTTCAGAGTCCTGGCAGATCATTGTCTGAAAACTGAGCAAGTCCACTCTTGGTACTGAGATGCTGCCTCCTGCTTCAGGAGTTTGTTATAGAAATTAATTATGCAAAATGGAAACAAACTTATAACAGATTGGCTTCTCACAGAGAAAGAACATTTTTGAAATGCTGGGTGGCCTAACTTCAACTTTCTACTGTGCATGGGAAGAATGGCAGTGTTCCCTCCTCACATCAAACCAGGTTCAATGATTGTGTGACTCAAACTTGTAGTCAGTCCACAGCTGTTTTGCTATTGTTATTTCCCTTTTGTAGGGAATAATAATGAAAAATAATTTTCCTTTGGACTACTTCTATGAAATACATTGCTCTATTTCTCTTCAATGCTCAAACATTCTGTATGTGGATCAGGAACCTGCCCTGCTAGTTTGCATTGCACCACTGATGGTGAGTTCACAGCCTTTTACAGCCAGGCTTCTGCTTAGGCCATGCTTTCCTGTTTGGTGAAGAGTTTAGTTTTCTATTTAGTTATGTGAAGGCTCCCTCTAGCCATGCTTTAACATGTCAGTATCAAAAATTCAGGCTGCAGCAGGTAGTCTTTAGTAAAAGTTTGAAAAACTGTTATCCTCATTAACTATTGAGTTTATAAATGAGATAAAGAACTTCCAAGAGTTTGAATCTGAGTGAAACTGCCCAGAGAAACATGAATAAGATGGCAAGCAAACCTATAGGAAGTCATAGGGAGTAAGACTCAGCTGTGGGAGTACTGTAAGTGTTCCAGCAGGATTTTGTTGGAATGAGGAGGAAAAAAAAAAAAAATACCCTGTAGGGGGTGATATTTCCTTTGTTTCTTTTTATTTCTTTCTAGGTTTTGTATCTGTTCATTAACCTGGCATTCTTAGTAAAAATATATTAATCCTTTACTGCCACCTTAACATTTGCATAAAGCTCATAATGATGTGGAGTTAGCTGGCTAACCACAGGTGTTTCACTCCTGAGAATAGTAGTTCACAGCTTCAGCAGCTGCAACTGCACTTGCAACACTCTGCAGGAGACCACAAATACTCAAGAGCTTCTCAGCTTCTCAGCTGAGGTACCAAGTTTTGGGTGGGACCTGGAAACACAGGCTGCACATTTTACAGTCAAGAACCTCCTGGGATGCAGCAGGACCGGCAGAAGAGTGCCTGCAGTTCCAAGATCTCCTTCAATATGTACTGTAACACAAAAATTTCTGTTACCTCCTTAGACCATCAGAACAACAACATTGTTGATGCAATGTGAATAAGTCAGTTCCAAGGAGTTATGTGGCCATATATTTGAATATTTTCCCAGCTCCCTTATGGTGGATTTAGTTTCACATTCTGTTTGCTTTACATAGTATCCTACACATGTAGGTTATACAAGGCTTTCCTTGAATGCCGAACACCTTGTCTGTGCCACTCAGAAATGGCAAGTGGTTTTCAATACACAGGTCTTACATTACACATATAGTCATGATATTTTAAGTAGCCTTCACATTACAAAAGAGTGGTGCTACTATATCCAGTTGCAGTGCAGTAATTTTTACTTTGCCGTTGAATATACCAGCATTCCTTCCTATGTGCTTCATCATTCAAACACAGAAACTAGTGTCAGCATGATTTTCCCCTGTTGTGAGCATGGCAAAGTATGTTGTTAATAACAGTACAAAGTTTGGATTTGCATAGTTACACAACACCACATTGCCCAGGAACCTTACAGGAACAATTTGAAGATTGCCTAGCTCTAGATATGTTCCTACAAGGAAATTTCTTTTATCTCTGTGTCTGTGGAGCAAAAGACGAGTTTCAGTTTTTAAGCACTTGTTTAGCTTTAAAACCAAAATAACAGGTTTTAGTGCCTAAAGCAGCTATAAGAGATTGATCTCTCTGACACATTTACGTAAAGATTCAGAGACTGCAGCACAGACTTGAAAACCTCCTCATCTGGTCTTTCACAGTCCAGTTTACGGGGAGAGTTTGACACGGCCAGAAAACTGTTTTTTTGTTGCTAGCTGTCCAGGGGCATGTACCATTTGAATTGTAATTGTCTGTGCACAGGATCAAAGATGAGAATACCTTAGCAGAGAGCAGTTGAAATGCAAACACATGCAGAATGAACTTTCTTATAAAGAAATACCTGTGGTATCACTGGCCACAAATAAGAAACTACCCCACTTCCTCCTCCCCCCACCACGTCCCTGTCTGTGTTAACGTACAGGGTCAGTGACATCCTTATATTATTGGTGCACAAACAGACATAATCTAGTAGAGTCCCCTAACCATCTCATTGTACAAAAATTCTCCCTTTACGCTCAGTCTCCCAGGAACAGGCTGCCAACAGGGAGCACTTGCTGAAGTGAAATAAACACCAGCTTCAATCAGGTTTGACTCAGCTCTTCAAACTGTGGGCACTTCGGGTAGCAGCGGAAGTGCTCCTTTCTATATCCTGTCTTCTGTAGCACAAAGATTTGGAGCACAGCAGTGCTGCATATGTGATGAGGGAAGAGATTTCCTTCTGGTCAATGACAGTAGTGTGAGCTACATCATGTCTCTGAAAACTTCTGCACTGGAAGTTCCAAGATATTTCTGAAAAAAATCTATGTTTGCTTTCTGAAAGCTACTTTTCAAAAGTGCCTAAGTGCCTACAAATTATAGTGCCCTAGTGCCACACTAACAGCTGCTTTGGAAACTTATTTGGAGGAAGCTTTTCTCAGTGTCTGAGTCAGTTGCATAGGTGGAGGTAGGGCCAGGACCTTCAAGGTACTGGATACCTTTCTTGTAACAGATTAACAGGACTGGAGTGCTCATTACACATTAGTGTAATGCACTTCCTGAGACTTCTGAGACTGCACTACAAAGTCCATGGTACTATATTCAGAGGAGCAAAAAGACTAAGGATTGTTTTGTTTTATTTTCACATCCAGCACAGCCAGCTGCAAAAAAAAACCAAGATACAATTCTGACCTACTGCTCCCTAAATTACTTGTTTCATCACCTCAGTAGGCAGTTTCCATATATCCCTAGGCTGGAGAGGGCCAGCCAGGGAGGTGGAGTGACTCATCTCTTGACATATTCACTCTTTGCAGAATAAAAACTAGCATCATCTGGCAGCAGTCAGCCAAGGTGAGCACGCACTGTATCATGTGGCAAAAGGGAGGGCTAGTGGTGAAGGACATTTTTCATGTCTCCCACAAATAATTTTGCAGTCATTAAGCTTGTATTGGAAAAATGGGCTAGCAAATTCACATCTCCTTAGAGCAGCTCCACAGAGTTAAGACCTGATGGTCTGAAGTCTGTGAAATATCATTTCTCACCTGGGCAAAGAGAGGTACAGAACAGTCTGATTCTGTTGATATCAGGGCTTTTTTTTCTTGTATTCTTTTTTTCTTGAGGCTGCTCCTTCCTTAACTTTTATGTTAACAGTTCTTTTGACCAGGAAAATTCTTCCTGTAACATTAATGTTTCTCATCTCTAGACATGACTCACACTGAGTGCTAGGGCTGCCTGCATGCCAGGATCTTCCTTCCCATCCAGACGGTGTGTTGGTTAGAACTGTACTGCAAACCCACAGCATCCTGGAGGGATGCCTATTCATCAGGGGCTTTAGGAAATTGCTTTGTAGTGTAATAGCATAGTTTCTGGATAACAAATAAGGGCTGACTCACAAATTCATCACAGGAATGTGCTTCCAGACTTATACTACTATCTACAGAACAAGGGGAAAGGTCACTTTGTCACTGTCAGCAAAAGTATCATGGGTTACTGGAGACACCTCACACTTTACATAAGAAATCTTGCCACCCAGGTATATATGGTATAAGTGAGAAGGTAGATTTTCAAAGGGGAAACAAATTCCCAAGCTAAAAAAAGAATAAATTTAAGCATTAGAACTAGTAAGATAGGTGTAGTATGTATCTAGCCAGGTCACAAAATATGTTAATCCTAGCCCTGAAAGGAATGAAGCATGCCTTTCATTTCAGCTGAAGCAAGATTATACATGAATCATGATGTACAGATGTAAAGGGATGGATCAATAGGTTGATAAATAGATTATATCTTTATACACTTAGATTTTATTTAATGCAGTAAACTTGCCAAGTAAAACCAATCAACTAAATAACCCCAATATATCAGCTAAATATTATGGGCTGGATCTCTGTCTAGATAAAATTGTTATGGTTCCACTGAAAATGGTCAGCTTGATGGAATTACTAATTACAAACTCCACTTTTTCAGGTTTGGAGCAGGAAGGAGCACCGGATCCTCTAGCCTAACCTGCATAGCAAATACCATAACATTCCACTTGACAATCTGACCTTCTCTTCTAATTGAGCTGGATGGCATTTTTAGAGAGATCCTACTTTGAGTAATGATTCGAAGCACTGAGAACCTACAAATTCCTTTGAGTTATTTGTCTTTAGTATTAAAATGGAAATAATTACAATTTAAAAAATGAAACTTCTTTCTAGTCTGAATCTGCCTTCAGTATCCAAGCACTGCCTGCCTTCAGACCTTACTATGGGGCTTGTGTACATTTTCCTTTGCAGCAATACTGGCTTATGGAGGCTTTTTGTGCTCATTCTGCTCTCAGAACATTTTCTGCACCTCTATTCTCTTTCAATTGGCTGACAGCTGTTCAGGACTAGACACTATATCAGTTCAAGTTTTCCTTTGCAGGACCGTTCTTGACCTAGATCTGTTTGTTGATTTAATTTTTGGCCCCATACACAGTTGGGTCACACAACTGAAGGGGTGATGTGGGGGAAAGAACAAGGGCTTTGGATGGATGAAAAGGAACGGATCTGTATGTTGCCAAGAAGAAGGTAGGTGGTCCCACATCTTTGCCTGCTAAAAAGAGTTATCAATCATCATCTTTCCATGGACATACTTAAAATATAAAATAAATTTGTCTTTTGCTTTTCTGTTTGTTGAGTTAAACAAACAAACAAACAAACAACTCAGTTTCAGTCCTTCCTGAGAAGTAGATTTTCCATATCTTAAATGTTATTTTAGATTCCTTTCCTTTTATTCTCCAGTGTCCTTTTTGAAAACGCATCTGGAAACAGACACTGCATTGCTACGGTGGCAGAAAGAAGTTACCCTCCTTGTCTCAGACTTTGCCATATTTCATACAGACATGGGCAGTATGGACTTGCTTAACTGACCATACAAGACAACATGCTCATCTCAGAAAATTGCTTGCAGGTCTGGTGTTTTATGTCCAGTCTTTGTTATGCTAATAGTGATTTGTTTTTTCACTCTATTTTGGGAACAACTTATTTTATTTCCTTCCACTTCCAGTCTTTCTGAAGCCTCTGTTGGTCACTAGGCCTGAAATGGAAGGTTCAGTGTTTCGTTTCCGTGCCTTTTCCTCATTTTGGCTCTGAACCATCGATAAGCTAATGAACTTTGGAATTAAAACATCTGGCAGCAGCCAAGCATGTCATAAGAGTCAGGCCAGAGCCACTCATGGTTCTCTGCCCAGACTTGCAGGAATGAAGGAGACTGAGACCTCATTGTCATGCTTTGAGACTTTCTAGCAAGGTGTGTCTCTCCTCTTCGCCTGAACTTGCAAAAGTGAAGGTTGCACTGCAGCACATTCAGTACACACGTAGCCTGCTGTTTTGTTTTAAAGGGGATGTCAGAGCAGGAGTGGAGAAATGTGCCAACGAAACATGAAAAAGTAAAGATTTCTCAAATGCTGTTTGCCACTCACCAAGACTTAATCTAGTTCTCTATATCAGGTCTCTGAATGCATATGTTTCTTAGAAAACTGAGAGGCAGGTAAGATGCAATACCAAGGAACCTGTTAAAATATCAGGTTTTGCCAGGCATTAACACATAGCTACCATAGACAAAGAGAAAGGTAATTGCATAATTTGCGTAGTGCCAACAATGTGATGAGAGATTTATGGATAGTTCTGTGTGCTGTGAGACTCACCCAGTTTTTCTCTAGCTCAGGCTTCCAATGCCAGGGCACAGCAGACTCCGCTGGCTGTACACTGTGGTTTTTATGAGATCAGTCTCCTCCAAGAAGCACATGGGAAAACCACTGCAAACAGAAAGACATTGCACAGTCTACACAGTGTTTTTTCTAATGTTCATTAATTTCAGCATACATAATAATAAAATGGCTGCAGTACCTTTTCTGAATACTGGGTATGAAAAGAGATGAGGAGTTGCTCTTGTTTCTGTAGAAAGCTGTAACTTAAATAGGTTAGCCTAACCTGAACTTGCCTGTGAACCTCAGGAGACTTTAGAAACCAATAATATATTTAGATTGGTTTATGAACTGGCCTCATTGTGTCTGTGATTTGTTTTCCCTGTAAGCAACCATTGTGGGTACTGTAAGGTGATTATTTGTGTGCAGGCAGGAGGTATCCACAAGGCACATCACATGCAGAACCAGTCTGCTGGGCATCCAGGGCAATTAGTCTGTGTTACCTTTTATAACTAAGTAGCCAAGTGTGAGCAGTCTGTCTGCAAATTGTCTGCTACAAAAATGTTCTGAAATGAAACAATGTTATGTATTTTTAAGTTCGTTACATAGTGCCACCTAACCCTTTTGTGAGTTAAAATGCTGTTTGAACCTCCTGTGGTCTGTGTCTACTACCGCCACATTTATGGAGTTTGCTCCTAGGGCCCAGAGAGGACAGGTGAGACTAACGATAGCAAGTCATGACAGCTCCAAAGAGTCTCTGGGAAGACAGAGAAGATAGAAGAACAGAGAATACAGAGAATAGAAGGAAAGGTAGTAGAGGAGTGTGCTTAAGAGTTTTGCACGAGGAAACCCATCCAGCCATCCTGTATATTTCTGAGGAAGAAACATATGTCCAGTAATTACATCAGATATAATACATTTCCTGCCTGACTAGGTTGTTACTCAGCTTCTGCCCTGGAAAATGAGGTTATACTCACTTTGATTTTGTGTATCTCTAAGCAGCAGAGTGAGCTCCTCTACTGTTTCCCCATTACACAGGTAATTTTTGGCAATACTCTTGTTATGGGGACAATGATGTGAGCAATGATTTCATTATGCTGTTGAAGCACACTTCTTAAGTTATTATTAAGCATGTTTAAGTGAAGGCTGTATCTTGTCACTTACTGATTGCTGAATCTTTGCATTCTTGACAGTATCACCTTTATTTTTTAAAAACTGCAAGTAAAATACCTGGCTTAATGCTAAGGAACTGGTTGTGTTCTGTGCTCCAGAGTTCATGGCAGTACCTGTAATGGCTCTGTAATGATATGCAAATGACAAAGCAGACGTTGCCTCCCACAGAGTGTGACGGTGCAATACAAGCAGCCAAGGACTTTGCATCCAGTAGTCACATACAGCAGAATCCAATGTAAAAGCTGATGCACTGCCGCCTGATAGAAGTTAGTTTTAGGCTGCTTCTTATCATGTATTTTTGTAACTTGGTGGTCCCATTGTGCAAGGAGCTGTACAAACACAAACTGAGAGATACTGAGGGTGTGCATGTCAGTGAGTAGATAGGAGCCAGCTGAAGCTGAGGTAAACCTCAGAGGTGTATCTACAGCTTGGTGAGTAGATTCACACACCTCTGCATGTATCCAGTTGCTGTGAGTAGTTGCTTTGTCTGAGGCATGTGTAGAGAACAAGTGGCTTGTCTACATATAGCAACTTTGTCCATTCAGCTGTTCCCTTTCGATAATGATTATAAAGCCAGAAAAAGCTGATGGACATAGCTATGTTTATAGAAACTGTCTGCACCATTACTTTTCCACTCGTTGAACTCCCACGTCAGTCATATGCCTGTACTAAATCTCACAGCAGAACCAGAGTGCTCTGCAAAAATTGAGTCATACAACATTTCTAACCCCTCTTGGGTTACTGCTTGTGCATCTGCATGTGATAAAATTAGAGAATCTTATATACTGTAGGAGCTGAATTTGTAACGCTGCATGCAACAGGCAGTCCTTTGATCTTGTCTTTGAATTGATGCCTGAACATCAATCTTATTAGTACCTAGTACCAAACCAAATGCAAATACTAATGCCAGGTGGTATGACTTCTGTTTTGCAATCAGCCTTTACCTGTGATAAATGAATAATTTAACAAGTAAGCTTCCTTCATTTTGTTTTCCATTGTATTTAAGAAACATGTGCATGCTGTCTTAACACAGCTGGTGGCCTGGCAGTTTTGAGAATAGTTAGTGGGCCTTGGAGAATAACATTTCATGTGGAAAATGCTGCGGAAAGCCACTTTGGGGCTAGATTCTGCACTCTAAGTGTCCCTGGAGAGACTAAAGAAAAAATGTAGTGGCTAAGAGCTAAGTAGTACTGGAGAACCTGGAAGCCGTTCCTGTCTCATTGCCCACTGATTATCTGGTTAGTGAAATAACACATTATAATCTTCTCACTGAGGTCACAACTTACTATCTTTACCAGTTTGGTGGACAGCACCAAATAGAGTGTCTGCCCAGAGGACCCCTGCTGCTTCTCAGCCTGCGTGTCACCCTCCAGCCTTAACCCTGCTAGAGACCTGCAGAGGTGATTCAGAGATGTGCAGGCACTGCTCAGGGGCAAAATGCTTCCTAAATAATTCACTTAACCAGAAAAAAAAACAAAAAAACAAACAAAAAAAAAAAAGTGAGGGACATAGAATACTGCTGAAACAAAAGAAAAGGCTGGCTGGTAAAAACAAAGTGAGAGAAAACGGTGTGAGCAAGGTCGGCATCCATCCGCAGGAGTAAAGGATGTGTTGGTGTAACCAAGCATGTGTCTCTGAGAGCCAAATTCCAACTCACTGAGTCCACAGACTTAAAGTTGCACCAGACAGACCTTTGAGAGATTTCCAGCCCAAGGTTTCAGAAGCTGAAAGTGGTTTAACCTCAAGAAGTGACACCCATGGAAATAAGCATGAGGAAAGCTAGAAGCTCTTTGAAGAGCTCTCTCCTGCACTCCCCCCACACAACCATGCACTCTATAAAAACAGAGATCATGAAGAACCAGCTCCCATTAACATTTAAAGAAGCAGTTTCATCCAGAAATACGTTAGAATAAGGTTTCTTGACCTGTACCTCAGTGATTGTAAGTGGAGAGGTCTTGATTCCTTGGTAGTTTGCCTCATTTGAATGTTGTGGTGTTTTATTCAGCAAAATGACAGGCAAGATATCCCGGATGAGAGGTACATAAGCTGTACTAACAAAATAGACATTTGTATGCTATAATGCAATACATTATATCATGGACCTCCAAAGCAGTGCCGTAAGACGATCAGGTGTCATGCAGAATAGGGGAATGAACTAGGAGTGGGGAGACTGTTGTGGCTGTATGCAGCATTAGGCATCAAAATGTTAGAAATTTGGGAAAGGATTCAGAAAAGAACAGCAAAAATCAATAAAACTCACTTCATTGTGAAGTTATTTGAGAAGCATGGTCCATTTCATACGTTCAAGAGAACTGACTTGATGTTATTCTCTAGAGAGTTACCTGGAGAAGGGATCACATACCTTTCTTTCGTGTAGCAAAACAAGCCGAATGAAGGAAGCAATGGCTAGGAGCCAGAGCTAGAGTAATTCAGCTCAGAAACACAAGTGGAAAGGTTTATATAGAGTGAGTCCCAGTTCAGTGAGCAACATGGCAGATCCTCACATATTTGCAGACTTAAAAAAAAAAAAAAAGGGAGTAAGAAATACTATAATTCAGTTCAAATTTACTGAAATTCAGTGCCTACACCTGAGAACAGAGTAGATGATCTCTGTCATATGCTTAGGTTCTTTGGAATAACTTACGCTGAGATATTATGGTCAGCATTACACCTCTGCAACTATTTGCTTATTTGCTAGGTAACCACTTATTCATTTGTGTAGAAATGATGTTTATGGCTTGAGCACAAGTATTGTAAGGAGAGATACAATATCTACTATATTCTGTTCAGTTACTGTAGTAAAAGCCTGTCTTCTGAAAGGAAGGAACAGCAAGGGAAGGCAAGTTGCAGAGCTGCAAAGACATGATGAAAAAAAGTATGAAGCAGAAATGATTCCCAGACATCTGGATACAGTTCTGAATGTGTTTCTACAGAAAAATCAATCTAATTTCTGATAAAATAACCAAAGTATTACTGCTAGGAAAACTAGGGAATGAATTGCAAAACAAAATTATTTCTCTTTTTATTCCCAATGCAGTACTTGACAGTGTTAAATTACATCACCGAAAAGATATACAAAAGGTTCCAACAGTAATAATGCAAGGAAAAAAAATCACTCCATAGTGAGCTAGGTGGCAGGAGTCCAACAGGTTTCCTTTTTTGCATCTCGCAGTAACATCGTACATCCGAAAGCAATGTACTATCACTCTGTCAGAGTGTACGTGAGCCTGAGGACCAGATCTGGGGAAAGCAAATGTTCAGAGCAGTTTGGAGGTTTGTTCTGAAGGTTCTCGTACCAGGGATGGGTCTTGAAACCAAAGTTTCCCATCTCTCTCAAATAAAAACCTCTTTTTGCTTCACTGAGTGTAAGAAAGGCCATTTGTTTGTCCTTCTTCCAAGGTTCATTCAAAGCTTCTGCTGGTTTTGGATGATCAGTGTTGGCCATGTAACACCAAAACCAGCCAACATCACAGCTTTTGGAAAGAGGAGAAGGCAGAGAGACCATTCTGTAACTAGCTCCCAGAGGGGAAACTCAGTCCTCTCCCCACAGTCCTGCTCTCTGTTGGCAGGCCCTGGCTTACACGTGCCAATATGGCAGCAGAGAGTGTCAGAGACTCAGAAATTGCTCTGGACCTTATTCCAGCAGGTATACATATACATATTTTTTTTTAATAATTATTTTTTACTGCAGTTGGCTTTTCCTGTATGCAATGTCTGCCATTGTTAGTAGAGAAAAGAAATGGGCCAGTAAGCAAGAAAGGCAGGACTCAGTCTGTCACTCCCCTAGGTCCAGAGACTAGCCTCCAGAGCAGTAGCTAGCAGCAAGGTACTCATTTCCAGCTAGCAGATGAAAGGCAGGAGGTCAGGAACAAATTAAAGTCAGCAGATCAGGCTGAAAGAATCAGCGGAAGTTTTAAAAGCTTATTTCCATAGCTGGCCTTATGGAATAACTTGTAAGCTGGGACTTACAAGAGAACTAGCTCTGTCTCTACAGCATCACTGCCCTCTTCACCCAAATACCCTGCAGTCATAATTTCTCATCCTAATACTCCATCTTCCCCATGTGCTGAATGGGGATTTCCAAACTACTTCCTTCAGGACACTTACAAATTTTTGGAAAGGGGAGGCTAAGTCAAATACAGCAAGGATTAATAAGGGCAAAGCAGCAAGACAGAGAGGCTAGTGAAATGTGTGATGTTATCATGGACCACTTTCTGTGTGATCTTCATCCCAGGTGCTCCCCATAGCAGACAGTTTGTCCTTTACGTTACAGTAAGCCAAAGCCCACAACCTGAGACAATGTGCAAAACAGATCCCTCTCTGCACAAAAATGACAAAATGTCTGACCTATGACTATTAGAAGTGTGACAGTTCTCCTGCAGGTAGACGATAGCTCAAGGAAAAAGCCATCTTCTTCCTTATTTCCAGAAGGGACTAATGAGTGTATGGTTTTCATTACAGCTGGAGTGATACACAGAGATTGCAAACTGGCAGGGGACTGATAACCCCTGAGACACTGAAGTTGTGCCATGCCTTTAGTATTTATCAGTGAGAGGTGAGGAGAGCCCTGCTCCAGGTTTTTTAACTGTGATTGGCTTCTGATACAGCACCACCACTATGAAACAAGAGTGTTATTGTCAACTGGTCTCAACCAGAACATCATTTGGTAAATTACATTTTAGTCCAAGTTTGTTACAGGATCACCATTCCTCAAATAGCTAGCAGCGTATTGCTTTCCTGTTTGATGAAAATTGCTTCTGATAATAGAGTAATCATTTCTCCATGTTATTCATCAAGAGAGTGTGGTTATGAATAATTTCTCTCTGAGCAGCATGATGTGCATGTGCCACAAACTTACCAGAGGCAGCAGATATTTAGAGGACATGTATTATACTTTGCTGTCAAGCTGTTGCACATTGCCCTTAGAGGGGGAGCAGCTCCATCATCCGGCACAGCAATGAGCTGGTTGGGCTGCTAAGGCAGAGCTTGCATCTACCCTCCTCTGAAAAGTCTTTCTGCCCTGCTCCCTTGTCTTGTGCTTCTGGCTTCTGTGCAAGTATTGCTGAGTCCTCCTTCACTGTGAGTTAGTCAATTCAAGAATGCAAAGGCTAGGCACTGCTTCACTCCAAGGCAAAGCCTCAGTCCATGCCACAAGCTATACTACGATGGTGCAAAGCATGAAACACATCATCTGTTCATATAAGAGTGACAAGAAAGAAGCAACTGAATTAGGGATGCTTTGAAAAGGCCATCTATCTCTGCAGTGTGCACACATTAGGATGCAGCATTTCATTGTGAGACCCTCACCTCCCATGTCTTCCTGTTTCCCAGGATGTCCCCTCTGCAGCCTGGAACATTGCTAAATCTGCTTCTTGCTTTTCTCTACCTGCTCCTCTACTTGTTTTCCAAGCCAAGCCCAGAGAAAGAGAGAGCTCCCAAGGCACATTTACATAACCACTTTACAAAATCAGGGTCCTAATGTAGGTATCAGTGGTGAAAAAGGCTTTGCACATCCATGAAACCTAGGATCAGGTACCACACACTGCTCAAGGGCAAGCTCATTATTTAAATGGATTAACTTCACTGCATTAATTTAAATGTATTTAAATAACTCTTAGTGGAACTAGTGAGAGCTAGTGGATCCAACGTGGAACTTTTTTTTTTGCATGTTTTTGCGGATATAAGCATTTCAATACCCTGAAAATAATGGCTTCTAGTATTTGCTTGATGTGTTCCAGTGGCTTACCTGTGTGCTACGATAAGGAGGGACTACATTATCATTACAATATTCTCAGTTAAGCTGACTGCAAAACATCGTCTCCTAGGAAGCTTGGAGGCCTGGTCCCAGAAAGTTAAAGAACCACCTATTTTTTCTGTTTACCAAATCTCAGACTTACAGAAAACTTTACCCCTACTAACTTGGACACTTTTAAAGTCTAAGGGAACGAACAAGATTGCTAGCCACGTAAATTCCTTTCTCAGCTGTTTACGGAAGAAGGGATTCTCATGGAAAGAAAGGCATACTGGAATAAAACAAACAACCATGCTCATTAAGCAAATTAGACACATAGCTCTTGGCTATAATTCAAAAGTAATAAATAATCTCAAGTTAGCATGGCCTTTGAATTTTGCTAAAATGTTTGTGTCCCTGATATGGTAACATCTTAAGTGCTACAATGCAATGGGATTGCTAGTAACTCTTGTAATATTTTACAAGGATATTCCTCTCAAAATTTGTTCCACACTTTGATGTCCTTGATTTTTTTTTTGAGAAGTACTTGACAAGGTTTCAATTTCACTGTGCTTACTTTGCATGCTCTTGAGCACTGCTGTGTTACTAAACAGCCATTTCATTATGAGCTCATTATAAAGGCATTTTCCCCAGCATTTTGTACCTAAATATTGATGGACGTTCTCTGTTTTCTGTATTACTAAGAACTAAGCCGTTGTTGTTAGTCTGGGGCATAATCAACTTCTATTGTGCTTTTGATCAAAGAGAGTTGAGTGTCTTCTAGCTTGAAAATCCCCCTCATTTGCAAAATTACATTAAGAAAAAAAAAAATCTGCAGTTTCAAACAAACTCTTTTCTGACCAGAAGAAAAAAAAAAAATCACAACTGTGCTGTGGCTTTGACCAGACAAGTTAAAGCAGAGGTGTATTGACTTTCCCAGTGTTCCTTGCCCCCAAGTTCCGTTCCACAAACATGTTTGTTTTAACTTGACAATATTCTCTCAGGAGGAGAAGCAGAAACAGTACCAGAGAAGTGGGCTGTCAGTGGTGTTTCCACATAACAGATATGATTTCCTCATTAATCACCCATCTTATGAACAAAAGCACCCATCCCCAACTCAGAAGGCGGGAAGGAAGAAGGAAAGACAAGGAGCTCTTTGCTACTGACTCTTGCAGTGGAAACATTTTGTGAATGGTTTTAACTATTTGGTGACCATAGGAAAGGGAATTCTCTTTGATCATAGGGAGTTCGAGTGCTATTCTGTGCACGTTGTTCATTTGTTATGGGCATTATCATGGAGGCAAGCTACACATTGAAGACTTTAGAGAAGACTCCCCTGAAGATATTACTGTGTTCCATTAACACATTTTTGTTTAAATTATTTAGTAGGGATATGCCTAAGAAAGGTTGTTTCCTGCTTACATCTCTTAAGGTTGTGGTCCTGGGGCAGAAGGAGAAGAGCAGAAGCAGAGCACTGTGCTTGGTGGATCTTTGGTCTCACTGATTTCCCCTTCCTGTGTGTCAGCTGCAGTTCTCTGCTCCCTGATGCCCTGAGATCAAAGCAATGCTGAACTCAAGAGGCTGTTTTATCCATGTTTTGCCCTAGTGTAAGTAATAGAATGAATCTTGGAGAAGCAGAGAATTGATCTTGGAGACAGCATCTCATCTCAAAGCCTTCAACTCATCATTATCCTTTGGTGTGAGGCAGGAAAGGGGGGAATATAATCCAGAAGCTGAAGCAGTAGTTTTGGATACTTTTACAGTCCCATCCTGAAGCACAGGCTCTTTGTGGCAACTGTCACTTCAGCAGCAGCAGAAAGGGGATGAGGGATAAGAGAATTCATGCATTCTCTACAGACTGTCAGCTGAGAGCCAGCGTTGCCTACACACAGCACCAGGATTTGGGTTGAATACCAAACTGTTCCTCAACAGTGACAGTGTCGAGTATTTCTAAACTACCACAAACCCTTTCTGCACAAATGCATGCAGGAAATAGAGATTTGAAAGTTTTCTTTGAACTGTACATGAAGATTCACTGAATTAAGGAATATTTATTTTTACAGATGTATTTTTTTATACAAAATACATATCACTTACAAAAACTATTTTCCTTTTTCCCAAAAGTGAGAAACCATTTTTAAAAAGCTTCAATAAAAGTAGAAGAAAATTGAATTGAATTAAATTAGCAAGTAAGTGTTCATTTTAAAGTGCTGGTAAAACACATTCTTCTACAGTTTGTGTTGCTAAGGCCCTTGTTCAGTAAAAGGCTTAAGACTGTGCTTAGGCTTAAGACTGTGCTTTAGGCATAGGAACATCAAAATAACAAAAATAACTAAAAACAAAATAAAAAAGAAAAATATTTCTGCCAACGGTGGTGAACATGGAATTTTGTTCCAAGAAGATGTGGCCAGAAGTTTGGACTGACTAAATCGAGCAAAAGAAAAAGGGTAATAAATAAATGTAAAGAGATACATCAGATATTCTTGTGGATATCTCACAATGTTCAGGGTGGTGGTAATGTTTGAAAAATAGTATAGAAGCATACTACCCTATAGTCCAAGGTAAACATGAAGCAAGAGTTTTGCTGTTTTCCTTAGGACAATTGTTGAAATGTTTCTTATGTAGAAACTGAACTATCAGGAAGGAAATAAAAAAGCCAGAAATATGCCAGGAAACTGTTTCTAGATTTCTTGTGTATTTGCTGAAGTATTCCTGTGTTGCATAACTAAATTAAAATCTTTGGTTCACTGGGTTGAGCTTAGGTGTTCCTTTTTAAAAACTGCCATTGAGAAATGTCTTAAGAGTAGCTTGAAACTGAGATTTTTTTTTTTAAATTTTCATCCATCCATGTAAGGTTGTTTGTCAGGTTCAAAGCAACAACTGATGGGATTTTGCAGAAACCTGGTTCAATTTTGTATTTGCTTTTAGCAAAAGGATGATTGAAACATTTGTTCTAAAGTCAGATTTGATATATAAACTTTGCATATACAAACGGACAGGAGAAGCAGGAAACTCTTAGCCGGATTTCCTAAATCCTAAACGCTACGGATAAAAATGTGCCAATGAAATTTTCTTTTGCAAACTATTTGATATGAGTTCTGTTGCAATACACTGATAGTGAAGCGTTTGGCTAAAAAAAAGAAAACAAATCATCAACTTTTTGTTCTGAAGCAGCAGAGGGAGCTATGCCGACATAGTTAACTGTATTCCCAGTCTCCTGAAACTGTGAATGGAGATTTGTTTGCTGCTTACCTGTTCTTGACATCTGTAGAGATTAATACCTCAGAAATATACTGAACTGTGATACCAGCCTCAGGGAAGGGGTAGAACACGTGTCTGAGAAGTAACCAACAAGATGAAAAAGCAAAACAAGATACTAAAAAGCCTAAAAGATCTTTTGGGTTGGTGGGATACATGCTTTACAGGCACTATGACATTTTTTAAAATTGCTCTTTTTCATTTCAAGCATATGGGGAATTTCAGTGATTACTTTGGGAGCCCAAAATGGCTCTTTTATCCCCATCATCTGCATCTTCTTACACCTTTATCCTGACAACGGTACCAACTCTTGAAGATTTTTGCAGTGTCCTAAAAACATATGCCTATAGTCCACTGACCTCTCTGAAGCGTAAGCATGTATTGACAGTAAGGCACATGCTTAAGCATGTGGCTGAATAAAATAAGAGCTTAGCTGCTTATACTTTAGCATATGTCCTAGCCTTTTATAATTCTCCTTGAAGTGATTCACTTGTAGGCGTGTTAATGTTAAGCAGTATAAACTTTGGGAGCTAAATATCTGGAAAATCTTGTAATTTTTACATATAGCCACATGACAAAAAACAACTACTTTTTCTGCACTGTTCACATACGTAAGTATGTTGGATGACTCTATATATGTGTATGCATTTCTATGTGTACGGGTATGAATGGGTATGAACAAAAATAAATTCTCGTGAAGCTATGTAACAACTTATATCTTCCTTTTTCTGTCTTACTTCCTAGCCTTCCATTTTCAGCCCAGCAACCACCAGGGGATATATGTAAATGCAAATACAAACAGTGCCTCAGAGGTCACCGCAGAATTTTTGGTTCTCAGTTCAGGGAAATGAAATTGCCCAAGGCAAAGCAAGAACTGAAGAAAACATAGCCCCGTGGAAGCTATAAACTTTAGTCTCCATTCCTAGCCCATCAGAGATCCCAAGCCAGCTCCTAAACAGCCAAGTTGGAGAAGGGGACTGTATACATCCACAGGCATCCATTTGAGCCTGGAGCCTGTTCCTTCTTGCAACATTTCATAGCAGCCAGAAGGTTAATATGGTGGCAGGAGAGGCATTAGGAAAAGCCGTTTCTCCTTTAATCTTACAGTTGCAAAAGCTGGGGTGAACAAGGAAAATGTGAAACACTTTGGGACTTGTCGCAGAAGCACAAATGCTGTCAGCTCTGCCTTGTGCTCCAGCCTCAGCAGACTTGGGGCTTTCTCCAGTCAATGTTTCCCACTGACCTGAGGCAGAGTAGGACCTGACTTGCAGCAGCAGGGACCTCCAGGCTTGGGACCTCCAGTTCATGATGCTCTTAGTTTCTAGTGCCCAGTACCTGACTTTTTAGGTGAGTGGTGTGTTTAATAGCAGCTCTTTCCTTGACTTGGTCAAACTACTTTTTTTTAGATGACTGCTTAGATGAGACACTGCTTCAGTCTGTTTATTCAGGACTCTGCTAAACACTTTTAGAGGTTCTGCTTTGCTTTTTTTTCAAAAGTAGGGATCAGATAAGATAAATCAGGTATTAATCCTCAGTACACACGTATTTAGTGGTCAAATACTGCAGCATTTACTCTGTCAGAGAAAAGATCAAGTTTTAATGTGATGTCTGTTGAGGAAGCTTTTAGCATAAAAATGAGTAGCTCTAATAAAAAGTATAAGATAAGCTTATATATATGGAAATTATCTGACCAGTTGAAATTCAAGTATGTGCCACAGAGATGTAAAGGAGAGGCCAGATAAACTGACTATTGTCTTTGCATAGAGTTACACAAACGTTTGTTTGGAGTTTTATTCACTCAGAGCATTTTAATATTAAATTATTTTCTCTAACAAAAAGAAGTCAGAGAATAACAGAAAGGTCAGTAGTAAAGGAGCCTTCTCAAGCTGTCTATAACATAGATGTTTTCTGAAGCCTGACTTCTCTGCATGTCTGGGGACTGGATGGGGAATCAAACCACTGCAGGTGGGAGAGCAGCAGTGAGCACATGGGGGCCTAGGTAACCATAAGTGTGAGGTATTTTGATCCTCCTGGAGAAAATGGGTTTCAGCACCTGGAAATATCTGGGCCTGTGCAGCACTGGAGCTCCTTTCTTCTCCAACATTGCCCTTGATCATACGGGTACTGAAATGAAAGGAGTGAACAGCTGCCTTGTTATTGGCATGGGAGCTGATCTGAAGACTAGTGAATGTGGTTGAAAGAAAGGGAATTCCAAACAAATCCATTCTAAAAGACTGCAGCCTAAAGTCAACAATAATACGGTATTACACGGACAAGCTTTCTGGGTGAACAGCACAAAGGTGTATGACAGGAAGGCTATGAGAAAGAAAGAGTCCAGGAAAGAAAGTCTGGGGGAACTGAAAACTAACTTCCTTTACTATTTCTATGCAGATTGTTGTTTTGTTATAAAGACCATGAAGGGAGCAGTGATTTCACTGTTCTTCCCCATATTATATTTTTTCTTTGATTGTGGTCCTTGATTGCTCCTGACCAGAGCAAGAAGTTTGTACCAACCTAGACCTGTTGCAGAAACTGTCTGCCTCTCTTCTGCCCCAGCTCCTTTGTCTATTACTCTAGCAGAAGTAGTGTTAAAACTGTGTTCTTTCTCTGCCTACCGTATCCTGAGAAGGATGAGAAGTCTGAACAGTCTTATAATAAAAGGTTGTTTCCTGTGGTGGAAAATGGAGATGTAGTAGCCTGACTTTTGCATAAATATGAGCACATTTTGAAGCTGAGTAATAAACTTTGGATGAGATAAGAGTAAAGCATGAAGGTATCCATGCTGGTGGGACTGGCAGTGGTCCTTTACGTTTCTAGTTACTCATACATTTTTTACATACTTAATAAGCATCAATTCATCTTTATGAGGCAAATACCTGTGAAACTTGCACTCAATTTGATGTATTGTAACAAGGTTTTTGTTCATGGATTCCCTGATCTTTTGAGAAAATAGAAATGGTCTATACAACAGAAGGACTGAGCAGCGCAGTTCATTTGAGGCATTCCCTTCAGTTGTCCCAAACTGTTACCACTGCGGAAAATGTCTGAAGCACTGACGCAACTCACTACAGCTGGGACTGAGTCCTCCTCAAAATCTTTACTGTCCAGTCAATAAACAAGAGATAAAATCAACAACAAATGTCAACAGTGTGTTTCTATTGCAGAAATAGCTGTCTACTATAGGCCACTCAGCCAGGAGGATGACACTGATGACTTATTCTTTTAAGGAGCAAAGGGAAGACTCTAGGTCATCTGCCCTTGTCCTTATGGGGGACTTCAACTTGCCGTATGTCAACCGGGAATGTCATACAGCTGGCACCAATAGGTCCAGAGGATTCCTGAACCATTTAGGTGATAACTACTTGGTACAGGTACTAGGGAAACTGACTAGGAAAGGTGCCATCCTAGATGTGCTCCTCAGTAACAGAGATGTGTGTGAAGTGGCAATTGCAGGCTGCCTTGGCCACAGTGACCACAAAGCAGTCAGCTATAAAATCTGTGCTAACAGGAGGAAAACTGCCAGCAAGACCTCAACTCTGGATATGAAGAGAGCAGACTTCAGGTTGCTCAGAGAAATGCTTAGTAAGCTCCCCTTGGGTGAAGCTTTTGAAGGTGCTTGGGTCCATCAGTGTGGGTCACTTTCTAAGTACCACCTATGAAAAGTGCAAGAGTAGGCAATTCCAAAATGTCAAGAATCAAGCGAGTGAGGCAAAAAGCTGGCTTGACTGAGCAAGGATCTTCTTCTTGAACTACAGCATAAAAAGAAAGTATGGTTAGTGGAAGGAAGGTCAGGCGTCATGGGAAGACTTACAGAGATGGTGCTCACTACTGCAGGGAGGAAATTTGTGCGGCCAAAGCTCAATTGGAGTTGAATCTCACCAGTACTGTGAGAGACAATTAAAAGGGCCTTTTAAAATATGATAATGGCAAAAGGCAAGCCAAAAATGACATTGGCCTATTACATGATGGTCATAGTCACCTCATAAACAGAGACATAGACAAAGCAGAGATGTTTAATGTTTTCTTTGCCTCGGTCTTCAATACTGAAGATGGGCTCTGGAGCCCCCAGAGTCCTGGGCTAGAGAACCATGGCTGAGAGGATTATGAACTACCAATTAATTTGGAACTAGTGCAGGATTTGCTACTCCAGCTAGATCCCTACAAGTCGAAGGTGCCCGATAGGATGCATCCAAGGGTACTTAAAGAGCTGGCTGATGTCAAAGTGAGACTTCTCTCTGTGTTTTTTCAACACTCTTGGGAACCTTGAGAAGTCCCAGATGACAGAAAGCTGGCAAACATTTTCCTAGTCTTCAAGAAGAGCCACAGGGATGATCCAGGCAACTACAGTCCTGTAAGACTCAGTTCTGTGCCTGGCAAAATTATGGAGAAGATTGTTCTGGGAGTTATTCAAAAACATCTGAATGACAATGCAGTCATTGGTCCTATGTAGCACAGGCTGATGAAGGGAAAGTCTTGCTTGACCAACTTAATTTCTTTCTACGAAAAGGTTACACACCCAGTTGACCTAGTTGGGGTTCCACAGGGATTCGTCTTAGGACCAGCACTCTTCAATGTCTTCATAAATGACTTAGACAAAGGGCTTGAAGGAATACTAATTAAGTTCACTGATGACTCTATATTGGGAGGCGCTGTTAACACTCTGGAGGACAGAGAGGCCCTGCAGAGGGATCTGGACAATTTGGAAAACTGGGCAATCACCAACTGCATGAAGTTCAACAAAGGTAAGTGTCAGATTTTGCACCTGGGACACGACAACTGTGGTTGTACACACAGACTGGGAAATGAGATGCTGGAGAACAGCTCTGCAGAGAGGGATGTGGAGGTTCTGGTTGATGGCAAGTTTAACATGAGCCAACAGTGCCCTGTCAGCCAAGAGGGCCACCCATGTCCTGGGGTGCATCAAGCAGAGCATTGCCAGCTGGGCAAGGGAGGTGCGGCCTCACCTGGAGCACTGTGTGCAGTTCTGGGTGTTGTGGAATAAAAAATACATTATGATACTGGAGAGTGTACAGGAGAGGGTTACAAAGTTGGTGAAGGCTTTGGGTGGAAAGCACATGAGGAACAGCTAAAGTCACTTAACTTGTTCAGCCTGGAGAAGAGGAGACTGAGGGGAGACCTCATTGTAGTCTACAGCTTCCTCACAAGGGGAGGAGAAGGGGCAGGTGCTGATCTCTTCTCTCTGGCAATGAATGATAGAACCCGAGGGAATAGCAGGAAGATGTGCCAGGAGAGGTTTAGGTTGGACATTAAGAAAAGGTTCCACACCCAGAGGATGGTGGAGCACTGGAACAGGCTCCCCAGGGAGGTGTCACAGCCCCAAGCCTGACAGAGTTCAAGAAGTGATTGGACAACACCCTCAAACATATGGTATGAGTTTTGGGGTTGTCCTATGCAGGGACAGGAGTTGGACTTGATGATTCTTGTGAGTCCCTTCCAACTCAGGACATTCTATGAATCTAAATAGAGAAAGAAGCAAAATTAAGGTCACATAGCTATGTAAACATTGTTTGGTATTGACAGGTGATAAAGACTTATGGGACTTTGTGAAGTGTCTAAGTTTCTTAACCATCCATGTCTAGACAGATTTACTGGTTCTGGACTTGGAACGGAGGTGAGAAGAAAAGGTTCCTTCCTCCACTGTGAAAAAATGTCAACAAAATTCATTTTGATGGATACCCATTTTTATACACAAAACGTCAGCTGTGCTCATGGAGATCCATACTTTCCATCCTGGGGCAAGACAAGCATTGGAGCTTGGAGCCCTTCCATTCTACAGATCTGGTCGATAGCTCTCAAATCTGGAAAGCTTCTCTCTCAGTAAAAAGAAAGATGCAGTTTTCAAGTGGTAACTGAAACTAGTAGAAGGAGTTTTAGCAGAAGCAATGCATGTTCTTGATCTTGTCATGACATTGCTAGCATTGGAAATACTGGTATGTCAAAATAGCAGAAGCCAAAGCAGGACTTTCTTCCTTCTGGATTCTTCCTTCCTTCCTTTGATCTTTGCTAGGGCAGAGGTTAGTTATGCTAGTCAAAGATCTCAGTTGTTCTTTCAGAGGGTGGAAACACTAGTGTACAAATATGAATCACTTTTGATGTCAAACATTAGTATACTTAGCACAATAGCAGAAAGCAAAAAAATGTCCGGATTCTTCATAGTTTACACACAGCTGGTGTGATGCAAATGGCAACATGAAGATGAGTGTTTGCCTTAACAAACTTCAAGAACATTCTTTGCCATATTTATGGGATGGAGATTGAGGTGGCATGATTTGAGACTGCTTGGAAACTTGTTGGCACAAAATGTTCTTATTCCTAAATTCTTAGTCACTATGAATCACTGACTTCTTTTGACAAGCCTTCAGCCTCACCTATAAAGAGATTTATTTGTATGCTCTTAAAACAATATGTGGATGAAGAAAGAGTTGCTTATTTTTGGTTAACCACCAGACAGTTAGACTGCACTCACAATGCATAAGTAAGCAAAATGTTCAGTTATAAAGTTTGGCTACATTCTAATATAAACATCATCTATACTCCAAGGCTGCATTTTCAGGAGAAATTGGTACCATACCACACAACATTGCCAATTATCCTCTTCTCTTTATCTAGGCTTCTCAGTTAAGAATAAATCATTTTCACTAAATCACGGATTTGCCACTTTTATTATAAAAACAATGAACTACTGCTCTGTGCCTTACGACATGCCATAGTTTCCTAGCTCTGAATGTGAAATAAAAGCATTCTTCTTTGAATGGGTTACAAAAGGGTTATGAACTGTTGGCATTGCTGAAAGCAGTTAGGTGTTGGGATGTTTTCCTGAGTTTTGGGAGTTTCACCATTTTTATCCTCTATACCTCCCAAGGACTATAAAGCCAGCTAACCAGAAACTAATAGTTCTCCAACCATGGAAACACAGTGTAATACAGACAGACCTGAGAAAAGAGATAGATACTGCTGCTTGCAGTACAGGGTGCTATGGCCAGGTTGAGTATCTTCATACCATTGTGATGTGTTCAGGATAGACCTGTATCTGTGATTTTCAGTCAAGGCATCAGGTTTTGAAAGAAGAATGAGGATACCCCTATTTAACAACTGTAGTCAGGGTTGCTGGGAAAAGTGCTTCATGGGTTACCCCTGGTCCCATTTAATTTACCTCTCCTGAAGCTATCTTGCAGGAATTTCCATGCTGAGACAGATTTTGGGTGATACATTGATGCAGACTATGCCATGCTTACTATGGGGCTGAGGCAGTGGGGAAAGTATGAGAAAGTTTTGAAAGTAAATATAAAATTGCCCAGTGTTGCAAACACTTGGGAACATAATGAGGACATGTCATTGCATGGTTTGTTTCCCTTATCCATAAGTATTTGGTATGCAAGTAATTCAATCTCATAAACCCTCCTTCAGAAATCTTTCTTTTGCTTGTAATTGAACATAACTACTGATATACAGTGTCAGATCAAAGGTCCATTAAACCAAGTAGCTTTACTTTGAGTAACTGTGTTTTAATGCAATAAATGGTAACATGCACCATATGCCACTTCCAGAATTAAATCCAAAGCAATATCCCAAAGCATGTGAGGTGATGTCTACTGATCATGGACACACCCTCAAAAGATACAATTATAGGCTAAACTACTCCTTTTAATGTTTTTGAAGGCCTATTCCTTTTTCTTCCCACATTGTTTTGCATCTGTTATTTAAGGAAATCAGTGGTGTTTAGAGGTTTTATCTTCTTTACATGTCTTGAAGTTTTCATTGTGACATCACCCTAATGGCTGGGAATTGTCTCTTAACACCCTTGCCCCATCTAATGAACTAATGAATGCGGAGGCATTGGCACTGCTGTTTCACATTATGAGCTTCCCCACCTTCCCAGGTCCCTTTCAGTCACAAGAAGTCCCTCATCTACCCCAGGAAGCAACAGACATACCAAGTGATACTAAGAATGAAGGAAGAATGCTTTCAGGAGTGTTGACCAAGACTGAGTCAGGTATGGGAGCAGAAATTCACATTTGTGCTTCCTGGTGGATGTAAGAACAAATTCAGAAAGGGTCTATGGTTGCCTGGTTTAGAGAAGGAGTTGGGGGTGAAGGGGCAGGACTTGCACCTTCTTCCTCTTCTCCCCTCCCCTCCCCTCCCCTCCCCTCCCCTCCCCTCCCCTCCCCTCCCCTCCCCTCCCCTCCCCTCCCCTCCCCTCCCCTCCCCTCCCCTCCCCTCCCCTCCCCTCCCCTCCCCTCCCCTCCCCTCCCCTCCCCTCCCCTCCCCTCCCCTCCCCTCCCCTCCCCTCCCCTCCCCTCCCTTCCCCTCCCCTCCCCTCCCCTCCCTTTCCCATTCATTTTGATAGATAGTCTGCTTTGTCAATGTACTGAGCACTTGGGGAATAACGCTGAACTGGGTCTGGATCACATAGCTCTGTGTAACACTAACTTCCATGATAAATCAGGTCCAACCTATCTCAAACAGCACACCTGAAATGTATTATTGTTTCTGTGCTTTTCATCCTCCACTGTGAGAACAGAGTAATAGCCTCTTGTATCATCATAGTGATAATTTCATGTTTCTGAAGGTTTCAGGCAATATAATAATGAAAGCCATAGTAACTGAGGAAAATAATAGCAGTTCATTTTCATCAGATTTTAAATACTGAGTAACTACTGGAGGGTGAAAGAAAACTGGAGAAAGGGAACTGTATATTGGAACAGGAGACAATTCCATACTTTGGAACAAGAGAGGGAAATAATTATATATTCTTACTGCAAAAATCACACTACTTCTCTCCTGAGCACTTAGTAAATTTGAGGTCACACTGTTGAAGCCTGAATCATAATCCATGCACAAAAAACCAGCCAAACTGGGGACTCAGATATTATCTAACATTAGAGTGCTTAATATTGCAAATTTAATTTTCTTCTTGTGTAATTGTCAATGCAAAATATACACTGAGACTAAGAGTTTAATCTTGCTCCCCTTGACTTTTAAGATATAGATCTTGAGAATCTCATATTTGTAACTAATACAAGCTGTAATTCTGTCAGAAAGCTCTACTGGTAACAGAAACCCCAAGATGAAAACTCCAGATGCCCTATCACTAAGATGCATATGCGTAGAAAGACCTTGCAAGAACTGAATGTGGAAAGTTTGTTGAAGTGAATGTGAGTTCTCATTTAATAATAGTTTTACTGCTGTAGTTCTCTCTCTTTACAGACTTTAGCTGCAGAGGCTGGGAGATGTCCTTGAATTGTGTGTGGTGTATGGGGCAGGGATAAGAGTTCATGGCTATCTGTGTGTGCTGTTTTGAATTCTGCTAGGATGACAGAAGCCAGCCTTCACTAATCTGAGCTGGATCCTGCCCTTCTGCTCAGCAACGCCAGCAGCCCGCGCGGGGAAGATGGCAGCAAGTTAGGGACTGTAGGCGGGCCATTCCATCTATGCGTCAGGAGACTGCCTTCCTGTTTATAACATGGGGTGAGTTTGTTTCTTGCTGTGTTTATCTCCACAGCATATACAAACAAGCAGGTCTTCTCGAGCTAACAGTCACATTTGCCTTCTGCGTGTGACCTGCATCATCATCTCTGCTAAAAGCACTGAGATATCTCACAGGCAGTGGAGAGGGATATCACACCTGACCTGCAATGTGCTCTAAGGAGCTTGTGGGAAAGCTGAATGCTCCATACTCCCTGCCAGGCTAGTGGTCTTCCCTGTGACTAACACCGTTTAGAGCCAGCCAAACCCAAGGGCTGAAAAGGAGACACTTTTCTGCTTCATTGTGTCATGCCAGATGTTCCCCTGCAGAGCTGTCCCCATGCACCCCAGAACTGGTCACATCTGCCTATCTGCTCCCCTGTTGCTTTCACCTTGGCAAGAGCTTCCCAGGTCCCGTCTGTCTGGCTGAATGCTGTCCTTAGGGAAGAGAATTCAGGTGAACATATACATGTGACATTTCACTGGAGTTCCTAAACCTGATCGAGCAAAATCACTGTTTCTCAAGTACTTCACTGCTGCTTATAGTTATAGCAAGGCAGTTCCACAACTTCTCCTGTGCCAGATAAATAAATGAGTGATATGGGAGTAGACCAGGTTGTCTTTTTCACTAGACCAGGCCCTAAAATCCTCTCACAGAGCCATACAAGTTCGCAATACTTTTGTTTTACATTTGTTTTCTTATTTCCTCTGGCAGAAAAACAAAATTATCCAATGAATAAGTGTTTGTGGTATTTCTAACCTGTCAGAAGAAATATTTCTGCAGAGTTTTAGAAAATTAGGTCTTTGGTTATTGCCTTAAATACAGTTTCAGACTCTATAGGTGCTGCACGAACATAGGAAGGAGCACTCTTACTGTTCCAAAGTGTTTAGGACACACATTATAGCTATACCAGAAGTATTCTACTGGCATTAAAGTATGGGAATTCTCTCTCTTCTTTCCATTGCTACAAATGGGACAGAATAGGTTGGCTATGTGATAGGTTTTCCAGTCTAATTACATATGTACAGAGGTGATCTGTGCCATTTTGTCAGTGGGGACTGCCCTCCTTCACACACATGGCTGAAACTGTGGCCAGTAAGACCTGAAGAGCACAGCTGGTCCTGGCTGAGCATTATGCACTTCCCACAGCTGCCTCAAGGGCTACATGGAGCACCACCATTGCTATGCGTCACTGACTAAACTGTCTGCAGGACTTGTTTCTCTTCTATATTACAGTTTTCACGCAAGAGGTCAAGAAAGTGGGCAATCCTTTTTGACTGAGATTTCCCAGTCTTAGTCTGGCAACAGAATGGGAGGGTGGCAGGGAAAGGATCGGATCTAAATTGAGCTTCTGCGCTCTTTGAGCTTCCCCTGTCCTTGTTCCGTGTATGTGCTTAGCACAGCTTATATCTCTAAGATAAGTGATATCCTAGATTGCCATGACCTTGTATTGTACTTATTATGAACTGTTTCACTGCATCCAAAGGCTCCTTCATAAAAAGCATCTTGCCTAAAAAAGTCCTGGCTGCCAGATGTGAAGGTTTACTCACTAGTATCCATGGAAGATTTGACAGGCTTTAGAGATTTTACAGGCTGAGTCATTGCATAGTGACTAAGAATGGTTATTCATCAGTAGCTGACAATTAAACAATCTTTCAGTCTTGTCAGACAGCATCCTTCAAACTTTGCAGAAAGTTGACTTTAAGCCTGTCAGGTTTTAGGTTGCACACTATGAATAATATTGTGATTCAGATGTTTCAGAGATTTTCAGAAACCTCTTACCATAAGAGCTCCTTGTCGTAATTATTAATCATAACATTCCCAGAAGGAGGTTCTCTCATGCACCAAAACTGTTGAACGCAGGTGCTGGAGAGCAGCCTTCCCTATCCATTTACTACATAGGCAACAGAGACAACAATAAGAAATTGCTTCCTGTGAACACAAGTAAATGTAGTTACTCGAGACTACTGACTGTGCCATGTGGCAAGGATAAAAAATTTTCATAGCTGTGATCCTTGTCAAGGCCAAACAAAGGTCAGATTCAAGACTTAGAGCTATTTCCATTGAGTTTAGATCAGACAGCTGAATTAGACTGACTTAATATCTACCTCCATTTATGGTTTTCTACCAGGTGGGGTTTACAAGGATACTGAGCCAACATCAGGGTCTCAAGAAATTGCAGAATTTTATGGGATTTTTTTTGCATAAGGTGAGAATTAAATCTGTTTTACCTCTGGCTCAGCTTCATTAGATCAAGCTGGGAAGACACCCAGGCAATCAGCTTATTTTCTTTTTTCACCCCTAAAAAAAATTGTGAGAATATAAAAAACTGATATCATAACAAAGCATCTCTGCCTGACTTCTATAGTGCCATGGATGATCTCATGTACATTATATTCTTGTCTCTGTTAAAAAGTTTTCTATGCTAACAGAAGGAAAACTGCCAGCAAGACCTCAACTCTGGATATGAAGAGAGCAGACTTCAGGTTGCTCAGAGAAATGCTTAGTAAGGTCCCCTTGGGTGAAGCTTTTGAAGGTGCTTGGGTCCATCAGTGTGGGTCACTTTTTAAGTACCACCTATGAAAAGTACAAGAGTAGGCATTTCCAAAATGTCAAGAGTCAAGCGAGTGAGGCAAAAAATGGCTTGACTGAGCAAGGATCTTCTTCTTGAACTACAGCATAAAAAGAAAGTATGGTTAGTGGAAGGAAGGTCAGGCGTCATGGGAAGACTTACAGAGATGGTGCTCACTACTGCAGGGAGGAAATTTGTGCAGCCAAAGCTCAATTGGAGTTGAATCTGGCCAGTACTGTGAGAGACAATTAAAAGGGCTTTTTAAAATATGATAATGGCAAAAGGCAAGCCAAAAATAACATGGGCTTTTCCCTGTCCCTTTTTTGCTCATTTTTTTCTCTGTTATGCAGATTTTTATGCTTGTTTTTCTCTTGCTCCGTACATTCCCATCTTCTCTAGATCTTTGTTGTTTGGCCATTTTAAAGGCATTAGGGAGGTTGGTTTCTGTCCTGTTTCTTTTCTTCATACTTTAATCTTGTCTACAACTACCTTTCCCTCAGCTGATTGTGGAATTTGAAGGGGTGAATTTTGAAAGTAGAAGCTGGTGGCTTCCTGTGTGGCAACTAACAGAGTAGCTTTAAATGGCAAAGATACATGTGTTGTAGGTTGACTGACAGAGATCCTATGGATATGTAGTGGTTCCTGTAGTGGGTTTCTCATGTGTATCTTATATTCATATACAGACCAGGTATTCTCAACCAAAGAAAGTAGGTAATATATACAAGAAGAAATGGATATTCTTGCTATGGAACAAGTGGTCTGTGTGACGAGGTTTAGGTCTGCCTTTTTGACATTAACTGCACAGTGTGATAGCAGTGCTTGCTGATTTTTTTTCTAGGCTTTTCCTAAAAATCCTTGCATTCGGTTTAACTTTTTGACTGTATCTGAGTATTGAATGACATTTTCATAAGACTGTCATGACCCTGGGATCTTTCCCCTAAGTGGCAATAGCTAGTATTTTGACCTCTTGTTGGGTTTGTAAAGTCAGGATTATTATTTCCTGCCCGCAGTGGCATTTAGCACCCACTTACTTGGGATAAACCTTTGATTTTGCTGTCCTTTATTACCAACACAGTACTTTAGAGACATCAGTCTCTTCGTTTCCACATCCTTTTCTTGATCACTGATTGAACATCACAAGTGCTAGCACAGAGCTTCACAGAAGTTCACAAATACTTTCTGTTGTGAAAGTTAAGCGTCTGTTTGTATCCTTTTGTTCTTTGTCTGTCAGCCGGTTCCTGGTTCTTGGCAGCATGTCTGGAAATACATTAGTTTTTTTTCAAACTTTCAGTGAGGATTTGTCAAAAGCTTTCTGGGAATCAAACTGTTACCTCTATCACTCTTATCCAGGTGTGTGCGCCTGTTGGACTGAAAATGGGGTAATTTTCTTCATGCAGTTAGGAACCTTTCATTTGCATAGCTAGCACATTCATTATTTGGACTTAGTTTGAGAACAAGTAGATAACACCCCAGCACAGAGCTAACGTTTTTAATTGCTCTGGTCTGAGAGTCAACCACATTCTGAGTGCTCTGCTTACAGGTGCAAGGCAGTGAGGAAGAGCGGCAGAGATGAGCAGAGCTTGACTGACATCCAGACTGATCAATAAGAATACTCCATTCCATTGATGTCATGCTCCATATTTAAGGAGTCGGTCTCTTCTTCTTTGGCTCTCTGGCTTCTCAGGTGCTTTCTCTTGCATTATTTTTCTTCACTCTTTTTGTTGGAGGCAGGGGAGTCTTTGGTGCGGGACGTTTAGTCTGCTTTTGCCATTTTGCAGAGGCCTCTGAGCCTTTCTGCTTTTTTCCTCCTTTTTTTTGCTGTTGAGGATTGGCTGCTGCTTGCTGGGACTGGCTGCTTGGTTGTGGACGGAATTCGGGAGGAATTGCCTTGAGTTATTTCTATTATATGTATATATTTACTAATAGCGTATTAGTATTTTGTTATTTCTTTAAACTGTGTTTATCTCAATCCAAGTTTCTCCCTTCCCTTTTGATTCTCTCCCCTGTTGGGGGTGGTACGTGGAGGAGGTGGTGAGCGAGTGTCTATTGTAGTTGTATTGCTAGCTCGGGTTAAAGCGTGACAATGTGTTTTGTAACTCCTTAGACAAACTCCCATTTGTAAAAGTTACATTAACTCTTCTCAGGTGTCAAGCCACTTGGACTTGTAAGTATAAAATTCTATAAAACACATACCATTATTCAGACTGTATGTGCAAATTATTTTGTGTCCCACAGTGGACACGTATGGTTTACTGTTCCAGTTGGACACACTGTTGGCATAAAAATCTGCTGACATAAACAGACAAAACATTCAGGGTCACTTCCAATTTCTCTCACAGCCTTACCCTTGTAAGTTCATCCTGAACTACAGAGCTTGCCTAGCTCTACAGAATAACTATCCAATTCTGTGTATTTGCCTGAAGCTTGGCATGAAAATATGTGTCTTGTTCAGACTTAATTGCAGCGTATCACAGACTGAAAAAGGACAGCCTGTCATTATAGAGCCTAGTGCACAATATATAAGCTATGCTTCTAGGAAGTCTCTGGGAAGGTAGCAAATCCATAACACATAGAAGAGACTAACCTGTCCTGAGGCTAACCCTATGGCCAGAGATGCCATAAACAACATTCCTGTGTTCTGGCCATAAAGAGCCTCTGCTAGTGCCAGAGATCCTTGGCACAAGTGTGAAGGTAAAGTCTTGACCAGAAAGACTGGTTTTGCAATGGCCAAATACTAACCACTCCATCAGCAGGGATGATATCTCTGGCCTTCTTAAGTAAAGGAGAACCATGCCACTGATTTCCAAGAGCCAAATGGTGCAGATTGATGGTGAAAGTGCCACTGGTTTCCAATTATCCCAAGACTTCATGGTAGTGCTCTTCCTAACACTTGAAAGATGTTACAGCTTTTCTTCTGTTATCTTGATAACAGTCCTACAGCTGAAGTAGACTGCACAGAGATTTAGCATTGAGGCCAAGCATGAAAAACATCTCTCCAGGAAGCGATATTGACTAGAAACTAAATACCACAGAAATGGGGTGTTTGGAATGCAGGCAACATCTGAGCTTGAACAATGACATTACCAGAGCAGAGCTTCTGCCGGAGAAGGCAGCTTTCATTCTCCATCTTCAAACTAAGGTGATCTTCCCTTCGCTGTCTCTGGAGTTTGTCTTGCTGGTGGAAGACCTGTCTCCACATCCCTGAGGTGAGACACTAGATCAAAATGTGCAGATCCTTGCCTTTCTGCATGCCTGGGCACTTCAGGGGAACTGGTCACAGAGGTGGTTCTGCTATGCAGAGCAGCAGGCACATGAGTATAGGCAAAGTAAACTCCCTCCCTTGCACCCACCTGCACTGCATGAACCAGCCCTGCCTAGCAGACTTTGAGGAACAAGGATAAAGATCCTGCAGGAAGGTCATTGGGACATGAAGGCATCTTTGTGAATGAGTACCACTGCTGTAGCCTAGAAGGCATGTTTTTTCAGCCATATACATCTGTTGCACCAGCACCCCAAGTGTGCTTATCCTGAGTGGGAAGCAGTCAGTGGATGGTTAGCCCAAACAGCACTTAGGCTGGATCTTTATCAAGTACTTATTTTCAGGGACAGTAAGTAAGGAAGAAAAATCACCAATTATTCTAATTCCATGTAGAAAAAAAACACTGCAAAATTTAAACTTAATCTCTTCTGAATTCAGTTGAAGATTTTTTTTTTTTAAACATGGTTTGAAATTAGAAATTCAAGCCTATATCTAAACCACAGCCCATGTTATTGTGCATTTTTCGAACATCACCATACTTGAAATCTGCAAATCTCCTAAAATTACTGTCACATTCACATGAGAAATACCTTAAATCCCAAATACTTGTGGGATAATTGTTATATACTTGACATTTGTTCCTGCCCTGAATTTCAGTGGACATATGCTTGCACAGTTCAACAATTAACCTTAACACCAGCCACTGTGCGAAGCAGCCATTCACACAAAGGATCAAGTAACTGAAAAATTGAACTATTATTCTGCAGGAAAAAGACTAAAAAATGTTATTTGGTACTTTCATATGTGCCATCTCTAGGAATAAGTTCAGCAAGTTAAAAATGAGTTCAGGCCTATATATAAAATTTCATCCTGATGTGTTTTTAGCTTTAGAAAAACATTTTGGAATGGAAGTAGGAATTGGCTCTTACCTTCCATCTACTACAAGTGAACTCCTGTGTTACTACTAGAATGAAACAGTTCATTTAAAAAAAAGAAAAAAAAAAAATAAAGCTATCAAGTCCAAAAGCATCTGAAAGCTTGTAGTAGGCATTAATGAAGACAGCAGACTCTTCTGTAATTAGAGTGATGAAAATGATATAGCAATATATAATCAAATGAATGCTTCATGAATCATTGTAAATCTGTCTTGTGATAGTGCCTAGAAAGTAGAGTTGCATTCTTTTCCTGAACACTTTTAACTTAGTGGAGCTTTTTGCAGAATTTTTAACAAGCAACTGTGACTTTTGAAAGACTTCCTTCCCTTTGCATTGATAACTTCTTTGTAGAGTTCATCAGTAAGAAATCAAGAGATACATCTTGAGGCAGTAATTTTCAGAGTGTTCTGTTCAGTTTGACTAATCTGATATATATACATCTCAAGGGTTTTTTCCCTGGTTAAGTAAATACAGAGGTTTTCAGTAACTCTTGCACTTGCTGCTCTGCCAGTAGCAATAACACTCTAATTTAGTAAAGGAAAAATAGTTGCACTTGATTTAGCTACAAAAGATGGTATTTCTGCATCAATAAAAGCAATTTTACTTCCTTTGTAGCTTTCACAAAGGGATGGTGTTTAAGGTTGTAGTTCTTGGTGCATCTTAGTGACATCCATGATGCCCCCTAAGCAAGGAGTTGTGCCTGCATAGCAAGGTGTGGCACTGTGCAGAGATACCAGCGTGGATAGTAGGAGACACAGCTGAAGAAGCGTAGTGCAGTAGCTCCGCAGGTGACTGCGACTTACGGCCACCAGCCCTCTCACAGGGCAAGCCCATGCACAGCAGCTGTACTCCTGACTCAGAACTGTCTCCAGGACAGTTATGTGGTGACTCTCACTGTTCTCAGTCACACTTTCAGAAATATGCCTGCTTCTAAATCTGCATCTCACAAACTTTTGCCAGTATGTGCATCCCTGGGCATGTTTTCCAGAGAGGTACAGAGCTCAATTTATGGCTGAAGTATGCATACATCATGACCTCTGACCCTGTTGCCTGTGCCAACACCTTTGATGCCAGGTAACACTAGCTAGGGCTATTGGAGGAAGGATGGAATCAGATAGATGGCTTAGGCATATAGCAACTCCCAGAATCAGCCATCTCTACCTGTACTGGTAGGAACAGCAGTCTTCAGTTCAGTTTTGCAGTTTCAGCAGTTGCTTTGCTTCCTATGGCAGCAGCAGCATTGCCTTGGTGTAGCACCTGCCACTCACCTTCAGGCAAAATTCAGTGTTACCCCAATGCCTGACAAGACCCTCGATAAATGTCATAGGCTTATATTGTTCTGCAGTACTCATGGACCTGGGTTTCTGAGTTAGTCCCCTCTACACATCTCTCAGAAATACGTCATAGTCTCACATGTCTTGGAACGTCTACTGCAGGGGATACATGCTCTTATTGCAACTACTGCAGTCTGGGAGATCCTGGAAAAAGCCCCACATCCATGAAGCTCTCAAACTTTAATCTTGTTTTGCTCTCATCTGTAAAATCTTCTGAACTTCCATTCTTCCAAAGAATATTTTTCATTTCACATGATTGATTGTGTATATCCCTGCATCACCTGCAAAACTTGCCATGTGCTCTTCTGGTAACAAAGCTGGTGAGGGCAATGTATGGCTTGTGATCAGTACTGGTAGATTTGAAAAGGTACTGAAAACCATTTCAGTCCAGGCACTGCCTCTGTTTTAGCGCTGTGTTGTGTAGGATCCAACTTCTAACTTCTGGGGCATCTTTGCTTGCAGAACTAAGTGGGGGAAGAACGGCCCAGGCTTTATTTTAGGGTTATGTTCCTACAGGAGCAGTATGTGATGAAGGCTTTGAGCTTGTTTCAGGCATGGGCAGGCTGCACTGTAAATGGCTATAAACACAGCAGGAGAAGGCAATGTAGGTAATTCTAAGCCAATGTTTATAAACAACTTGTCAAACTTTATCACTGATGGTTAATATATATTAATAATGTATTAATGCTTTATAAACTATTTATAAATAGAACCTTAATACAGGAGGAAACTTATGCAACTCAGTTTTGTGCCTGTGATTCAGTACAGAATCTTCTTCAGCTCCAGGCTGCACAGGTATTTCTTCTGAAGTTCAAAGAAATACTGCACCAACACTGAATGTTGTTGGCCTTGATAAATGCAAAGCTGCGATGCTGACAGATAAATGAACATGACCGAGTAGGTTCTGATTTGGCACCCACTTATTACTAATTGGATTCCCCCTAACACTCCCCTCTGATCCCTCTTCAAGTGACTGAACACTGAATGTTTGCAATATTTGGTTGTTGGTCGTAAGTCTCGTGTTGGATAAATACACACAGGACAACTTTGCTGTGTGATTATAAGTGACCAAATCACACTACATTTGATTTCCTAATTTATGGAGAAAGTGAAGTGCTACTGAAGAGGAAGAAATTGACTGACCTTAAGTAAAGAAATACACAGACAACCCCCCAGAGCTGCACCAGGAAATGTACTTCAATTGGACTCAGTCCAAATGAATATACCTCCTTTCTCCCTCCTTTCCACAGGATACCTGCAGGGACAAAATAGAAACTAAATGGTTGATGTCACTTTTTCCTGGAATTCAACACCTCTTTGTGCACAGTTGAGACTATTGAATATGTCATAGGAATGTGACTTTTTGTAAAGCCATATTCACTCCACAGCTGATTTTAAAAAATAAAAATACTGCTATGATAAATACTTCAGGACAATAGGAAGTAATAACTGTGTTTCAAAATATTATCTAAACAAATTTTTCATATTACTTCTTTACAGCCCAATCTCCATTATTCACAGTTGGATTACACACTTTGCAAATTAACTAAATCATGCTAAAAAATAAAACAAACTCAATTATTTATTTTTCTCTTTACTTTTATGAGTCATTCTACATCTTTTTCAAAGATAAGAATAGTGTGTTATGCTAGCCTAATTTGTATACAATGTAGACTGTTTGTTGAGTCTTTTGGGGTTTTGGGTTTTGTTTGGGGTCTTTTTTCACCTTTACCTGTGCTATCCATCATTTACCCTGCATATAGACAATTGACAGTGCATGTACCCTACTGCAGTACCCTGTGGTCCTAAGGAGTGACTGTAATGACACAGAACAAAAAGCAAATGTCTCTACAGTGATCTAGCATTTGTGACCTAGCAATGAAGCTTTCTTGTCACATGAGTGCCTACAGCTGGGGTGTCAAACTCATTTTCACAAGGGGGGGCACATCAGCCTCGTGGTTGCCTTCAAACATAATTTTAGGACTGTAGTTACATTTATACAGTCCTAAAATTAAATTCAGCCCTTTGAAGGCAACCGTGAGGCTGATGTGGCCCCCTGTGAAAATGAGTTTGACAACCCTGGTCTACAGGCTTCAGCCAGCACTAGTCTGAGTCCCAGCTTACTAGCCTCCCTCTCCACACAGGATCCCATAATCTGGGAAGGAAAAGCCAAGACGAAAGTGAATGCTTTCCCTGAGACATGTGTTTTTCATCTTCTTGGGTTTTTTCCAGTTCGATGTGAGGTGTATTTTGTGGAGGCTGACAAAACAAGGCAGCATTGCTGTGCATTAATGAGGCAGTACAAGCTCTCAACACGTGTTCAGGGTTAGTTTGAAATTAACAGGTGGACTGTATGACCCGTTGAGTGGTTTCTGATGATGCAGTGTCGCTAAAAGGAATGACCTGTGCTGTTTGTCTCCATCTGACAAACACAGTCATTAATGTGAGAACAAGACATAGTGGCTAGACTGTAATGCAGTTTCTTCAAAAGTGATCTGAGTATGGTGTTTTACTAAGCTGCACCTAGGTGAGGGACTCAAACAAATAGGAACAAGCAATATTTTAGCACTTTTGAAGCTAAAGAAGGAAAAAAAAAAAAAAAAAAAGAGATCTTCCAAAAACATATTGTAGTAAAAAGCCCAAACTCATGTCTGATTTATTTTAATTAAAGGTCTGTCAGATGAACTTGCAAATTCACTGGGTATACTGAAAGAACAAGCACTATGACAGAGGTACTGCATGAACCAAACAAAGCAGGCAAATCAAAGGAAATTTTTTTAAACCATCTTTTTGCCTCTCAGTGAAACAGAGGCTCCTAAGTGCCTACATATATCTGTCTTCAAAAGACATCAAAATGCATTTAGCAGCAAGTGTCTGCTGATGGGACAGAGCACAGGACACTGGGATGTTGGCAGGCCACAAGCCTGGACCCAGCTGCCATCCACTTACTGTACATCACCCTGTACTGCACGTATCAAAGGCAGATTTCAGCTAGCTGTGCAAAAATCACCAGAGTTTGCCCAAAGAGGCTGCAAAATGCAGTGTGCTTAGCAGGTTGACTCTGGACTTTTCTTAAAGATCTCCATAGGCCTTAGCACATACTGCTCATGAAATATGGAGAATAAGCTCTCCTCAAAGCCATTCTATATTACCCCATGGTCTGTCTGGCCTCTTGGGATAAAGTGTCACATACGCAACTTTTGGCAGATTTTTAGTAATTCCCTGTAAAGGAAAATGTGAATAATTTAAATACTAACAAAGATAGTCAATTCTGGGCCATTCACTTGCTACCTCTTTAATGTCTCTGTTAATTGTGCTTCTCATCAACAAATCATGCTGTTTGGCAATTGAGACAGCCAGCCCTGTTTAATAATGCCTCGCTCTGATTTTATGGGAGATATGTAGTGCAGCTGACACCTGAAAACAAGCTGTCAGAAAATTACATTCACTTCAGAATCAAGAAAAGCCCTCCTTCATAAAGAGTGATGGCAAATTATCCATGTTCCATGTTCCTTTCATTTTTTCCACTGACCTATACTTCAGAGTCTGACCAGCAGCCTCTGCTCATCAGCTCGTGTTCTCCTGTGGCAAAGTTTTTGGCAGGGTCCATTTGATGTGAGAATGAGACTTACAGGTTATGTCCTTGGTGAGTTTTATATTAGGCATGTTGCTTTTATGAAAAAGCAGAGCTCCACTGAGCCATTTGGGTCTTCTTTTTGCACTGCACTCCCCTGTTGGCCCAAGTGGTAAACTTTGGGATGCATCTTCGTAGCAGTGCTGTGACTGGGGTTGAGAGTACTTTCCTTTCAAATGGGCAGTCTCTGGACAGTTGACCCTTGTGCTCTCAGTGTAGTGAATTGGTTTGAAAATTGTTGGTTCAGAGATGTAAAAGAGACTTTTTGACACCTCACGATTAACAAAGGCGAAGTTATCCACTCCTAGTAGCAACCTGGCAGTCAGTGAGGAGATGAGAGACATTGTGTTAATACCTCTTCACAGGCAGACTGCAACAACATCTCTCTGTCATGGCACTAGAGATTCTAGGTTTACAATGAAGCAGAGAAGAACCTTGTGTTGGAGATCAAGTACTGCTTACAGTTAAGCAAGAGGCAGCATTAGCAAATGATGCACTGAGGCATACGTAGAGCACTCACTTTGACACCCAGCTCTCGCAGTTGTTAAGAAAGCTCAGAAGGGGTTTCAATGCAAAGAAAAAGGAGTGAAGTCAAATTAACAAACCTCTGGAATTTAAAGAACATTTAATCTGAAGTCAGGCCTAAAGGTCTGAGTGCCTGGAAATGTCTCCATTTCTCAACTTGGTAAAAAGAACTAACAGATTTATGTTACATTATTACTGGAAGAAACATTTGCTCTTGTAGTTCTTAAGATCTCAGATGTCAGGTGCTGATGCTCCCTCCACATCTGCTGCAAAGGTCAAAGTTGTAGTGGATGGGATTCCTGTCTTTTTAAGAGAGTGTAGTACCATAAGAGCAGCAGGGAGGATACAGGACCTATATAAGTCATGTAACTGCCTTCCAATTGATGGGCAATAAAATGAAGAGCTGTCTTTCCTTTTTGCCTTCACCTTCATCTTGCCATGATAAGCAGCCAGCACAATCCAGAGACCTGCCAAAGACAAGGACTTGATCCTTTGCTCAGGTGCAGGAAGGGTCACCTACCTGTCCTGAGTTTGATAGCACAGCCTGAGGAACAGACCTCTGAACCAGAACTTTTCAATGAACTTAGAGGTGTCCACCCAAAATTGCCTTCCTTCTGTAAGTCAGTAGTAGTTTACATATAAACCAGTAGGAAATGAATTTTGAAGGGAAAGAGATTCCCAGCTTCCCTATGCAGCACTGTGCCAATTCATTGAGAAAGCTCTCACTCTGTCACACAATGAAATGATGGCATGCTGGCTTAATCCATACTTCAATTCAGCATGTTCTGAAATTCTCAGTCTCATTTCTCTGAGACAGCAAGGACATGACACTGGTGCTTCTTGAGGGATTAATGTTACTAAGCAGAAGAAATATGGCAATGTGGCCATTCACTACGTCCTGCATTTCAGTCTGGTAAATTCAGCCAAAGGGGATTCAACTATATTCTGCCTAGTTTTTCCAATTTCATTCAGGCCAGATGACATTTTCTTCCTACTTTGTAACTTTTCCAGTTATGTGGTATTTTCCTCTCCTCTCCTCTCCTCTCCTCTCCGCGCCGCGCCGCGCCGCGCCTCACCTCTCTCTAGTCTCTTCGCCTCTACCCTCCCCTCCCCTCCCCTCCCCTCCCATCCCCTCCCCTCCCCTCCCCTCCCCTCCCATCCCCTCCCCTCCCCTCCCCTCCCCTCCTCTCCCCTCCCCTCCCCTCCCCTCCCCTCCCCTCCCCTCCCCTCCCCTCCCCTCCCCTCCCCTCTACTTTTGTGTAAATCTCCACAGTACTAACTTTAAATTTGCGAGTCTACTGTCAACCCACTTGTCTCAAAACCTTCAGTCTGTCTGAATCTTTGTTCCTGAGCTAGCAAAACACTTAGGCTCCTTGGTTCAATTTAAGTCCTTGGCTAATATTTACCTGAAGAAGAATGCATGCAGTTGCTTTGCTGATCTCAGGGTATAGTTAAGGAGTGGCTTCTAAAATTATAGCTGGTTTGTGTATTGTCTTGTTCAGTGAGAGCAGAACATACAGCTTCAATATGTCAGCAAGCAGCTGCCCTAAAGCTCTGTGCTGGGCTTGATTAGGATGGTATAGTGTTAGAGCTAGTCACCCACTGCTGAGTCCACCTTCAAGCTAAAATTTGGCAAACCCAAAGCTTGTGATGTGTGGTTATGGCTTGCACTGCACTCATGTCTTCCAGAGAGATATAGTTATTTTTCCATTTTTGTCTGAAAGTGGGAAGGTCACTAGCTTCAACCAGAAAGACTCAAATACAATAAAACTTTGCAGAGCCTGTAGGAGTTGTGAACCATAAAGAGCACACTCTATAAAAATGATAGTAATTTATCTTTGTTAATAGTCCTAAGGATGTTGCACAAACTTGCAGGAAATTCCCATCCAGGGCAAAGAACGGCACTCCTCCCCCACCTTGCGTTTTTATAGTAGCTCTTACAGGACATGAACTGTTACAAAATGACCCAGAGATGCATCACACCATGGCAGCCAGAGCACAGCCAATACACACAATGCCTCGTAACTCCAGCTCTAACGGCCCTCTTCCTAAGTGAGGGTCCTAACTTCAATGCAAAGAAAGAATTAGCACATACCTGTGATTTGGGAGAAAAAAATTAAAATGCAATCTGTTAAAAAAACCACACAAGACACTAAAACAATCTCAACAGTATTTTCTAGTTTCTTTAATTTTGCAAGCTGATTTCAGAACAGAAGGGCATAAAGGACATGGGCAAGGGAGTAGCTGACTCATTTTTTATTATTATTTTTGATCTCTCACTAGCAGCAGTATTGGGAAAAAAAAAAAAAAAAAATTGTTGATGATATGTTGGTATATTTTCCAAGGAGTTCAACCCCTACACCACCACTAAAATAAAAACCCCATTCTTGAAACTGCTCCATCCCCACTCTGAGGCATGTTCTTTGTAAAGGAAGAAAATGGATATTTTCTACTTGTTTTTCCGGTTTCTGAACACTTTGATTTTAAGCAACCAACTGGGAACCTAGCACCCTGGGATATAGGAAGAAACATATTTGCTATCATTTCTGTGCTTCCCATTACCTAGTGATACAAAAAAAAATCATAAGAGAAACAGACTTTCTGCCTGTGAAAGGCAAAATCCTTACTGATAAAAATTCCTGTCTGTGATTTTTGCTGTCCTTACAGCAGCTCTTTTTCTTGGTATGACTGTAAGGCCATGCGTCACTATGGCTGATACAGTCAACTGGTGGGGGGTGTTTTCCATTTCAACAACAACTGATTTATCTCTGAGCTGTTTGTGTTTATTTTTCTGGAAAATTGCAAATATGTATAACTCAGGAAAATAGTACATACTGTTATTCAAAGAATTCTCATTTTAAAACAGCTCCTCCACTTTAAAGTGACATCCACTTCACGTCTTAGCAGATCTCCACTCTGTTGAGATAGTTGAAATGATTTTGTTAGTGACAACAGTGCAACAGTATTAACCTTCTCTTAATTCAGCTTTTTTTCAAAGAAGTTGAATCAACTTGCCAAAGAACCCCTATTAGACACACAGACAAGGTTGAAACCTGCTCTGTTCAATCGGGGGTTGAAAAGGAGGGTTCTGTGCAGCAGTTGTAGAATTACATCAATACAGTGCTGCTCATATCAGGACAAAGACAATACCTGCACTTTTGGGATCCTCTTCATCCTTATGGGAAAGGCTACCACCACCGCCACAGGGGTAGCATTACTTTCGGTCCCAGGCATTGTGTCTGGCCCCAGGGGACCAAGAAGATCCCATTTCTAATAATATGCGGGTAATAGAACTCTGAAGGCTAAGTTTCACTAGATCCCCCTGAATGAAGTAGATAACTGCTTTACTGAACTGATACCCAAGGAAGAGGTCACAGGGATCATCTGTTGACTCTGTTGTATAGAAAGTGGCTTCTTTACTTAGACTGTGATTCCTCGTCCCACACATCGACCTGTGCCTTCCACCTGCTGCCTGTACATTGTCATCCTATCCACTTTTTCTCAAACAGCATGAGTTTCTTGGAGATATCTGGCGTCTCTAGAAAGGGTAATATTGTTTTACTCCTGCTGGCCTGGCTGGTGGTTGAGACGAACTGATGGGAGGTCTGTACTGGAATAGTACAGCAAGTCTGTTGTCTCTGTTTCATTGTGCTTTAGGATTCCTTAAGGGCACCCAAAAGGGGATTGCCCTGACTAATGCATGGTCCTCTCAAACTGGGAAGTAAAATGGCTTATTACCCCTTATGTTGGAGGGCTTCAGTACTGGGGAGAGAGCTGCAGAGGTACAATGCAAGCCTGAGAAAAACTGCTCCCAGAGAACCATGTTCCTCTTTTACATCTTGCTGAATAGATTTAGTACTAAAGTACTGGTCTCATATGGTGTAAGATTGGGTTAAATCCCACGTCTCTGCTAGTTTACTCTGGTAGCTGTAATCAAGTATTTCAAAATAAATGTATGAAGTAATACAGATCTCCCAAGTACTGTCTTCCATCTGAAAATGGAGCTACTTTTTCATCCCATCTTGTAATTTTTTGCCAGCATTTCAGAGCACAGATTGACTCTTGCTTTGGTTTTAAACAGCTCCCAGGATTACTGGAACCTCAGTTTTGGCAGTGCCTCACATTTGTAGCAGTACAAAGAAGTGAGTGATTGACCTCAAGTTTCAATAAAGGTCTGTACAGAAAATAAAAGGGTGGTCTTGTGCCACTCACCCTTATTTCCCCATTACCACCTGTACATAGGCATCTTATACCAGGTCTAGTGCCTATGTACATATGACCAGTCAGATCAAGGAGCTGATCTGCCTTAGAAGTAACAATTTAATGTCTCCTGGCATAACTTTTCAGGGTTAGTTTTCAATCATATGATTTCCCTTGTCCCTTATTGACAATACAAGAAAGAATGAAAACAAAGGCAGAAGGGTAAGACAACCTCTTTAATAAATAGATTGCTGTATATTAGTCACAAGCTTCACAGGTAGAATAATATCAAATTCCTTTGTGCCAAGGAACACAATTCCTGATATAGCAAATCCATTTACATTCCTTAGGTATTTTCATACAGAAACTCCATATGTGTGAATTCGTTGCTGTCGTTTTGGATTTAGGGCCTCCTTCTGAGCAATGGGAGTGGGTTCTTATTTCTGTAGTTATTGCAAACCTTGGATTATCCAAAGCCATATGTCTGTCATCTCAAACCCATATAAGTTTTTCAGTATGTGCTTGGAAAATATAGTAGCAGGAAAAGATAGTTCAGTACTCCTAAACACAGCACAATAATCTGCCCCACAGCTCCAAAGTAGAAAGAAAGTGAAAGATTCTACTGGCTGACAAAGATTGTCTGCTGTTTCCTGTTCCAGGGAAGAAAAATGAGCAAAAATAAAGGTCATCTGTGTTTGTATTAAATATACAACAGTTCCACTATGTTTCGTAACAAAATTGGGTCATTATTTATCCACTTGTCCTTTGTATCATTGCTTTGAACTCTCTGGGTTTGCTTATCATTATATTTCTAAAATCTGTAAACAGTTAGGGAGAAGCATTTCTAGTTTTCTAAATAGAGCATTAGGTCATTTTATTATCAGAGGAATATAATGCTGCCCATCTGTTGTTGTTCCACATGTGGAACAGCAGGCAGCTGCCTCCTAATCATACTTATTTCAAGGAAGTCACCACAGCAACTTTGGCATATGGGCCCAGTTTCTTTTCTGTTTTTTAGGATAGCCTTCCCCACACCTATCTGTGAAGTACAGGTAGTGCTGTGCTAAGAAAACACACCCATCCACGCAAATCCCCAGCTAACAACCCACTCTAGATACAATTTGCCACAAGTGTTTTGGATTTTGTTAGTAGAGCAAAGGTAAACTTTCACTTTCACTTTAGAGCATTAATTCAGCTCTACATTCAAAATCAAGTTTGCATCTCCCTTGAAAGCTCTAGGAAAGGTGAGATTGTCTATTCCCTAACCCTGGGGTTTCATTGCCTGTTAGATCATTGTATTGCTTCATGCAGCAACGTCTCTCTTGTTGCTCCCATATACCATATAATACAAGAGGGCAGTAAATAGGATGAGAGGAATAATAGTTAACTAGATCTGAAAATCCTAGGTCCCTTTTTGGCTGACTGAGAGCTTATTCTTCCATGTCAGAAGATTATGGGATGGTAAAAGGATTCAGTCCCAAAGTAAACAGAAAGCCACAGTGCTTAGAAGCTCCTCTAGGCACATATTGTATTTCTACAAAGTATCTGTGCAGTGCTTAGGAAACTTTGCTAGCCCTTGCACATGCTCAGTACTGCAGAAACACAAGACATTATTTCATATGGATGAATAAAACTAAGGAGTTATCATGGTGGTGTGATCCCCTTCTGAATTTAGAGAATATAGCAAATTCTATATGAACTTGGTGCAATCTCTCAGCCTTCCCATATACTACTGTTCCCCCTTCCCATCACCTCTCTTCTGCAGTACCACGCCATTCAGGCACATCCTCTTCCCTGGGCAGTTATCACTTCCACTGCATTGATAAGTACATGGTGTATCAGGATGTGGTGCTTGTGTCTCTGTCTAAGCCTCATAGAGATTTACATTGAAAATGACTGGGAAAATTCAATTATTAGCTTACTCCTAATGAAAGTATAAGTTAAGAAATGTTTTCAGGCAGCCAGTTGCGTCTCTGTGGGCTCTCTTTGCTGCTCAGGGTGGTTCAAAGCACAGTATGCTCTGCAACACATTGGAGCTAGTCTGGGCCATGTGGTTTCTCTTTCCTGGGAAGATTATGTTGGGGTGGAGGCTGCTTACTTTGCTTTGCTTGAAAGATGAATTGTTTCTGCTTTGTTTTTTAGAAAGTATGCATATGCCCTGTGGGCATGGTACAAAGCCCAGGCCAGAGATGTCTGAGATCACATCTCAGCAGAAGCTTCTCCACCTGTTCACAACTTCTCCTCCAGCTTCTCTCCTTCACCAAGATTACTGTATCCCCCTTTCCTTCATCAGACATTGCATAACGTTCTCCCTGGCAAAACTGTGACTTTCTAGGGAAGTGTGACATTCGAGAAGTCCCAAACCTGTTGCAGGTGTCTTCCAAAAAAATTGTCAACACAAAGTAATAAGCATGGGAAAGACTGAAAATGTTTGATTGGCCAGTGGCATTCCCCAGACCAGATTATGAGCAAGCTTTCAGTAGTCTGCTTGTGTAGATACTATATGGACTTTAGAAAGGAGTGTGGACCCATGTGGACCAGCTGGATGGGAACATGAGGAATATTCCCAGTTTATTGCAGATATACATGATATACCTATATCAAGATATAGCGTTGTGTATTTTCATGCAGTAGAGATAACTTTCTGTGGTTTTGTATGCACATAGATCACATGCATGAGGTGCATGAGAAATTAGGTACATGAAAAATGCATGAGAAGGAGCTTAGAAGACAGCACTCACTGGGAAATTACTCAAATCCTCTAATAAGGAAATGAAGTGGACAGAAATGTGAGGACAAGTGGCTTTGGAATTGTTCCACAGTGTGAGGAGTCTCTCCTGGGAAAAGGATGTAACATCTTCCCCTTTCTGCAAAAGCAGGAGTGTGCTCCTGGCTTGAGGGAAGGCAGTGAGAAAGCACAAACTACAGTGAGATTCAGGCCTACCCAAGTATCAGCTTGTTCCTCAGACTGATTAGTTTGGGGAAACTCCCTGCTCATACTGCCTGAGCCTTAACTACCATGGGTAAAATCCAAACTAAATGCTAGTTTGCTCCTTGTGGATCCCCCCATGACTCCACTAAGGTGCACGCTTTGCTGTGAATTTTATCACTAGGGACCTGATTAAAGAGGAATTTTTACTGAGAAAATTATTGTCTTCTTTGAAGTCTGTCTTACTGAGGGGTAATTCTTAGGTCTTTGTAACATGACATAGTTTTCAATGTGAAGACTACTTGGGCTTTTTTATGTCCTGAAGAAAAGGCATCCTCTCTTTTAAAACTTTATTTAATTCCAAAAAGGCAGGGCAAGGGTTTTCCAGCACTTTTACAGTTCTGACTTTCAGTCTTCTAAGGGGACTTTATGAAACACGTTGTAAGTATATACTAAAAAAATATAGAATAATAGAACAGCAATCAAGTACATTAGCGTAAGGGTGAGTTGGGCTCTATGAGGCAAGCAGAGAAACCAAAAGCGGGGGGAAAGAATGAAGGTCATCTATCAGAAATCAGAAGTCTAATTTAAAGCTAGAAATCCATTCCCACAAGGACAAAAATATGTGTGTGATATGTGAGGAAATGAATGCTCTTGGAAGTGCCTTGTGAGTGCTCTAGGACAGAGGCATTTTGAAAAGAGGTAATAATGACCTTAAATATTAATGATGAGACTGTAGAATGGTTGTGTGTGGGTTCTGGAAAAAAAAAAAAAAAAAAAAAAAAGATATATTAGAAAAACCCTCAAAAAACAAAAGCTCCAGGAAAACATGAGGAGTTGGGCTAATTGTAGACACTTGGAAAATGGAAAGACATTTCTTCCTTTCTTTTTTTTCTTTTTTAAATAAAAAAAATTAAACAGGAGCTTTTGGAATCTGGCTTCTGTTCAAGACATAAGGAAAAATATCTTGATTTATATCTTGATTTCTGTCTCTGTTATATGCAATCTTTGCAGTGACAGCCTGCAAACATAAAATAAAATAAGTCACTAAAAGCTAAACCCAAAACTTTCCACCACACTTAAGAAGTAGCCTGTTTTCATGGATGGGTCCATAACGCTATTTCCATTTTTACTCATCTATCAAATAAGAGTTTAGGAAATAGGTGTGTATCTAATGAACAGATACATCTGCCAGTAAATTTAACTTGCTATTTCTGATTATAGTAATCCAAGTTATATTGTAAAAAGATAGCTCTAGAGCTCATTAGCAACTTCAGTGGACCCGTGGCATGGTAGACATCTCTGTTTTTGCAGCTGACATCTATACATTGTTTGGTGTCATCTTAGCTGAGATCATAACGTTTTTCTTACTGGAAGCACAGACAGATCTTTGTCAGACTGTGTACCTGGCCACACTGCCTTTGAAATCTGTGTTTCTGACCCTAGTTACACTCATCCACTTGCAGTAGCAATTCTGTGAAAATGGTGTTGAGTGTTAGGTTTTCAGAGATACTTTTTTATTCAAATCAATTGCAGGAATCCCCTTTTTTGTTTCATATTCTATTTTAAGGACTCCAAGAAAAACCTTGAAGGCTGAGATCCTGCTGTGAAGTATTTCTAGACTGTCGATCACTAGGGTATGCAGCAAGGCCCAGCTTTTTGCCAAGGCTGCTGAAAAACTAGGCAGAGAGTGTTTAAATTAAAATCAGAAACTTGTGTGCTTTTGCTCAGAAGTTGCTGGTATTTTTGGAGTGCTCAGAGATTTCCTATTATCTTTGTCACAGGATTGCCCTGACATTGACAAGTGTGCTGGTTTTGTCTAAAGCATTGATCTGGTTATCAGTTGTCCTTGCTATTTGGTTAATCCTAATGCTATCCTAAGCTGAGTCTTGCTTTGTACTCCATTTGCTACTTAGTGCTGAAAATCAGGATTTTCTTAGTTTTCTTAGGTTGGTATAATACCTTCCCATACTTGCCAGCCCATTATGTCCTTGTGAACTGTTCTGATCCATAATGGACTTCCTTAGTCCCAGAAGCACAGTAAAAAGCCACAAGGAGGATGCTCTAGGAGGTACCACAGTGCTGTTATTGAAATCTGCTGCCCAGCTTTACCTATCCAGAAGCAGCTATCATGCACAAAGCAATTGATTCTTCCAATAACTGTCTTTTCTGGAATTCAGTACTTCATGAGAGGCTCTGTAAAAACACTGCAAATTACTGAAAAATCCAGGAGAGATCTATACCACTGAGTCTTGAGTTGATTTTTTGAATCACACTGAAAAACTGAAGTTCAGTTAGCAAAAAGATCTGAGTCGGTGTGCAAGCTGTATCCTTTCCTCTCTTTTTCTTGGTTTAAGCCAATGATTAATCATGGCACAAGAGGTAAATGAGTGGGGGATTTCAGTGTAAACTGTGCTGGTGGATTGGTAAACATTTCTGGTATTGTTGCAAATAACCAACACAAGAGTAAGGAATGGAAGTTTAGCTTTAGGCCTGTATGTTTACCGTTATGACTTCAAACTGTTTATAAGAAGAAGAGTACTTTAAATGTTCCTGAGGAGATGGCAAAACTACGTGGCTACTAAGGGTTTAACTGAGATAAAGTGTTTGCCTTAAAATTCAGAGAAACACGATCACTTCACAGCCGTGGTTTGTCATTTAAAACATTGCTGTTTAATGTTGTGCTGTGACGCCAGCCTAAAACATTTACAGTAAGTCCAGAAATGAGGTGTATTAAAAGCTGGGAGGCAACATCTGGACTCTTTCTTATCACTGTGTCCTCAGACAGAGCTAATTCAGAGTTGTCCATGTAAAATAACAATGCAAACCCTCCTTGTTCCTACTGTTTTTATTAAAGTCGTTAAGATGTGGAATTAAATGTCTTCCAATAAAGTCCTAGGTCCAGGATGCATAGTGGTAGGTGAAGTTTTCATGGTGACCAATAAAACATTGATTGGTGTTTTCTGCTAGCTAAGCCACTGGCTAAATGCTTGGGAGAGATGGATACCGTTCTCTTGCAGGTTGTGAACTCAGCATCCCACCTTCCATAGGTCTGCCAGAAAGCCTGGTCTGGCAGCTGTCCTCCATGTCAGGGATCTTGGAGTCTGTGGCTCAAATTCTTTTTCTACAGGAGAGGGGTCAAACAACCCTTTCCCACAATCAAAATGTTCTTTAGGATACTAGGAAAATGTTCTGGGTTTAAGTTATTTTCTATCCTGTTAAAGCTGTTTTACCCTGTAGATGAAACTAGAAATGAAGTGGAAGAGAGCATAGCTCTCTAAGTGGGTCATACAGTGCTGGGATGGGACAGCAAGCTCTCCATTCCAGCCACTGTTCCGAGCTCTTTTTAAGCATGCAGTGAGGTCTGGTACCCTGACTCAGGATTTGTAAACATGTGGCACTGGCAAGTAAAAAATTAAGTTATTGCTGCCAGTACAGGTGGGGAAGGATGTCAGATGCAAGAGGTCCCTTGCCTTGGTGAAAGTGGTCTCCACAGCTCTGGCCAAACACCATTCAACAGCAGTTCACAGTAGCCCAGGTTTACCTGAGGAGGCGTTTTGATCTTGGGATCATCCAGAAGAAAAGGACAAATATGTAGCCTGCCAAATGTGTGACCATGATAGCCTGAAGTTAAAAACAACAGGAAAGATTTTTGATACTTTGTCAGACTGAGTGGTCTGAGAGTGGATCTCAAGCTGACATCAGTACTCAATAGCATTGATACACAAGGACACATGTAAACACATGTAAACAACATTGCTGTCCTCACCTGAGAGCTCTCTATTTCCCTTATTAACATCCTTAGTTGATTGCTTTTTTGTTAAGGTGGTACCAAGAAGGCTGCCTGACCATGGTGGACTCTGTAGACCAGGGGTGTCAAACTCATTTTCACCAGGGCCACATCAACTTCACCGTTGAATTTAAAGGGCCGAATGTAGTTTTAGGACTGTATAAATGTAACTACTCCTACACTTATACAGTTCTAAAATTACATTCAGCCCTTTGAAGTCAACCGAGAGGTTGATGTGGCCCCCAGTGAAAATAAGTTTGACACCCCTGCTGTAGAGCATGGAGCTGGTAGCAAATGGTATGCCTCCTTAAGGAATCTTTCATTTAAATAGAAAAGAACAAATATGAAGGAAAACACAAGCAACCTTAACCTGTCATTTGTTTTGCCCTTTAACCTTGTCTTTCCATGCACTTGGATGTGATGACAACATACTAAGCTATCTTCTTCTGCATGTGCCAACCAAAAGAGACTATGGCATTTTGTGTGACTTATGCTTTGCAGGTGGGTGTGCCTTGTTTCATGCTGCCCTGAAGTCAGCCCTTACCGTTTAGTGTTTTTTTGTGCTCTTGCTGTATTTGCGACCTTTGTCAGCTAAGGTCTTTCTGGGTTGCACTACTGAAGGGTCTTCAGCCTTCACCGGGTTTGTCCTCCCTCTGTCCTTGTGCCTCATACACATCTTAGGGAGCTATCTCCCAAACTTTTGACCAGGACTCAAGCCACTGAAGCTCCTCAGTATAGCAAGTGCTCTCTTACTGAAGCAATATGTATGAAAACCACGAGCATCTCCCGTGGAAAGTGGAATGAGGAAAATGTTGCTGGTGAGCTAGAGGGGGAAAGATGCCTCCAATGCAAAAGATTCAAGGCAGATGCAACCTCTGCCAAGTTTCTGGAGGAATTCCTTCCACATTTAGAGGGCCTGCCAAATAAGGATCTTCTGGATAACCAAGGGCATGCTACATGGAGATTAGCTTGGATGGAAAATAAGGTTTAGTCCTGTTACACGGGAGGTGTATTCTTCAGTGCTTTTCCAGTCTTTCTAAACTACTTTGATGCAACAGTAACCCTTCAAAACCCTGCTACCTGGGCTGGTATTTAGCTTTAGCTGTCAGATTTTACTTTTCAAGTCTCTGTCTCTAGCCCAGTCAAGAGGCTGTAGTGGCATGAAGCGTTTTCAAGCTTTTCTAAATATGTGGGGAAATTTATGTTGCCATGCTTGGTTTAGCTGACAAGCTAATGAGGAAGAACTATCAGTGTAACTGGTTATAAACGTATAGCTGACATCTACCTAGAATACAGATGGCTTCTGCTGGCCTGTAGACACCACTAAGATCATAACCAGGTCTACAGCAATATGTCTGTGAGGAAAAGACAATTCATTTAGACTGATAGGCTCAGTTAGCAAATTGCAATATGCCTTTTTATACAGCAAAAGGCCAAGTTAATTATCGCTGGTACACAGGATAGCTGCATGTGTCTAATGGACTTTGCACCTTCCTGGAGAGAGATAGATAGTTTATTATTTGCTAATTCCAGATCTGAAAGTGCTAAGAAATTTGTTTCTTATTTTATCTGTGGATATCACTTGGAATTATTAATCCTGCTGTTATTCCCCTTACCTTCTCCCAAAGATCAGAATAGAAAAAGAAAAAAAAAATTGACTAGGCATTTATATAGTCAGTTATGTTGATGAAATATATATTCTACTTTATACATCCATAATTTTATACAGATATTTCTCAATTTATGTGTGTACTTATATGTATCTACAAATATGTATGTGTACACACATACATATACAAAGACATATATACATACATATAAATATATATGCTTTATATATATTTACGCACACATACACACAAGTGTACATCTGCATTGCCACCCTGATATCCATAGTAGCCATTCACTCAGAGAAATCACAGGATGGATATCCTTACCGATAATCATTTTGCAACAGTTGTCTCTTTATCACAGTACAGCAGAAGGTTAGCGGAAAGATGGACAAGCAGACTTTTTTGTTTTGTGAATGAGCCATTGCAGTGGTCTCGTGCTCTTCATGAGGAAATTTCACCTGTGAGCTCTCTCCATTATCTTGCTAATAAAGTCTCTAAAAAGGAAGTTGCATCAGCAGCCCATCATTGAAGTGGTAGGTGAGCCTGTGCCAGGGATGGGGAAGAGCAGCGGCCTTTGAGTGTGTTTCAGACTGTGGGTCACAGCAAGAAAGCAGAAGAACACTTGGAACGTTTCTAAGGGAATGATCATGGAAAACATTTTGGAATAGAGTCAGAGGCTGAGGCTATGGAGGATGTATGAGGTTCTGGTGGATTTCCACATGAAGAATGACTTAGCACAGCTTTTCTTCAAGCATACATTGCATATGGGAATCCTAATAATATGGTCTTCAGTTTCTTAGTATTTAGCATGCATCACGAAGAAGCATTAAAACCTAGTGGGACATGTTTGAAAATATGAGTCCATACTTGAACACCTGGATACTGATTCAGGAAGACATTTAACACTTCCTTACTCTTCTTGATTCCTAAGGAACTAATGCAAGTGCTTGGAGTTAAACGTGTGTCTGCTAGTGCTTTGCTGAATCCACTAGTGATAGCTTATATTCTCATTGCAGCCTTTCACCTCAGCTTCTGTACATGTTAATCATGTTTATGAAGTTCATCAGAAATATAAAACCGGTCATGGGTCCAACAGCCATGAATAATCAAATATATTAAAAGATAAAGAGTAATTGTGGAAATCGTGTTGTACCAGCAGGCAGTCTGTTCAGAGTGGTTAAAACTCATGAAATAAGTTACTCATTGTAAATTATTCACTCATTTGTAATAAACAAGTAGTTGCCACCAGAAAAGTTGGATTGTTCTGCTAAATAAAGCAGAGATATAAACTGAGAATGCAAAGGAGTCTTGTAAATGTTTTTTGTTTGGACACTGTTTTCTATGTCATCCAGAATTGTAACTGAACATTTTTAAAAGGATTTATTAGATGTTCAAAGCCAACAACAAAGGACTGGATTAACTCTGGAGACCAAATCTCTGATTAGGACCTAGGAGTATTCTTGTTTAGCTGCTTTTGCAGAAGAGGGAGTAAATTACATATAAATGAATTTGAGAACAGAAAGAGTTTGGAAAGATTTGTACAAATAGATAAGGAACAGTACCTATACAGCTAAGTCATAAGACAGATGAAAAAGCATTACATCAAGGTTCATTTAGGAAAAACAGGAGCCTGTGTCAACCCCATATTCAAGAACAGACTTTATTCAAAAGGCTGTTCAGGCAAAAGTCTGTAGAGGACAGAGGAAAACAAATAAAAGAGAAATGTGTTATGTGAATAAGACTGAAAAAATACTGGTTAATTTAAGTCCTATAAGTATCAAAGCATCTGCTTCCTAAAGCTAGGCTGTAATGGATCCTTTTCATATACTGTTTGGGTCCTCATATGCAATTTTTAGAAGGTTTCACTGTTTCTGAGGAGTGGTGATAACCTGAAAGGGACATCAAAAAAGAGAGACAAAGAGTTGTTATCTGAAAGAATCAACATAGGAGGTGGTAAATGGTACAGAAGGGTCTTACTGCAGTATGCGGCGTTGGTCACAATCTGCTCTAGAGGAGTAACCTGACAGACTGGTTGGCTTACATCTCTTGAGATACTGCTCCCTTAGCAGGGTAAAACCATAAGAACTGAATTTGAATGAGTCAGTGATCTGTCTTGGTAGGATAAGCCTTGTCAAAATTAGTCACTTCCTTTGCCTTCTTTCTGCACTGTTTCTCTGAAAAATCTATGCAACCTAAAGGGAATGATAGGAAAACACAAAGCAAACCTGGGAAATGAATGGAACAAAATGAAGACAATTCAATCTCATCTTCCAGAGCATGAGGATGAGCCTAAATGGTAACTTTCAAGACATACAAAATATCTGTAGACTATAAAGATCTGGGAACAGAACCAAGGCACAGAGCAAGACCATGGGTTGGTTGTCCTCAGAGAAATCTGCTTCTCAATATCCAATACTTTTGGCTATCTCTGTGTGAGTATATATAAAAAGTGTTGTTTTTTTTGTTTTCTATTTAAGAATGGAACTAAATAGCACCCTGCTCTGCAAGATACTTTAGGCTTAGATCCTTAGAGATACTTGTCATTGTGAATTAAGTGCTTGCATAGTGGATCTAGATTTTACACTCTGGATCAGAAATCATTTGTTTAGTGTACACACCCTCTTTTGAGCAGCTGTGCAGGTGAAGGTGTCAGCAACACCCCAGTGGAAACTGCCACCTGTGCAGTTTTGCTTACAGAGTGGATCCCCAATATGCAGTAGGCAAAGACAGCTGGCATAACACAAACCCAAGCTAGGTAGTTCAAGTGTATAAACCAACCTGGCTGATTTTCCCTGAACTGGTTATGAGCACCTTGGGGTTCTTCGCGTTATAATCTGGTTTAGCTCAATGCAGCATCAGAATCTGTCTGTGGCTGTAAGACATGGCACCAGCACCACCACACTTTTTGGAAGGACTTGCCTGCACCTGGCCTTCAAGCTCCAAATCAGAAAAAAGTGCAAGCAAAACTGGCACCCTAAAAACATTGAAGGAGAATGAAAAAAGAAAGTAATCTATGACACAACAGCTGAAAGGAATGAAAACTTTCTTGAGAGAGGGGAGAGCTTTTCTTTATTTCACCTTGGTTTATTCTGACCTCATGTCTGTCTTATAATAAAAATTCAGAAACCACAGTGGAGTGCTTTCAGGATTGGGGGCTATGGTATGTTTTTCTTCTCACAAGGCAGCTAAGTTTCCTGGAGCTTCGTAGTAAGAACTTTCCCCATCCCTGACACAGGCAGGCTCCCTCCCTCATAATACTAATTGCTGTTCATACCATGACGGGAAGTTTCGTGCAAGAGATTTGACAGACTGTGTGTACAAGACACTGACAGAGCATTGTTGGACTTCACAGTCTAACAGGCAAAGTACAGAAACCTGTAGATGATACGGGAATATGCCTGCTGGAGGACTAGTCAGAGGAAAAGAGTATGCATCAGGATCCACTCTCAGCCTGAACAAAGCTGCACCTGCAGTTCTAGGCCAGTGCCTGGACCGAGGTGGTGGTTTTGATTTTCATCTCCACCCACTTCCAACATTTGTATTTGATCTCTTAGTGATTTTTAATGATTAATTAAGCTGAAGTTGAAAGAGAAGAGTGCCTATTTTGGTGTAATTTCCAGAATTCAGGTCTGGGAAATTCAAAACTGTCAAAATACAACAAACACAGAGCTGTCAGTGGCACCAGGCAAAATACGTGTTTTGGTGAAAGTTAGGCAGTGTGACCCATTCTCTAATCTCCAGTAATGTAATGTGAAAGCAAAATACAGCTAGAAAACAAAAGAGTGGAAGATTCAGAAGCAATTTGGATACAGTGATCTTTCACACCCTAAAATTTACTGAATTGTAGCTTCAGACTAGCAGTTATCTTTTTTTTTCTGAATAGGCTTTTTTTCCAGGGGACCATATGTAGCCACCTCTTTGGACCTGGGACTGCACAAATATCTCATAGATCAAAAAGTAATGAAAAAAGTTCTCTCTCCATTGTCAACAGGATTCAAACAGGACACGTTTTCTGCATTCATGGTTTAAAAGAAACTGATGTTTCCCCAACAGCTAGCTTTCCATTGTCAGCTCTGTTACTCAACGTCCCCATGTATACCAGCTTTGATGTCAAAGACAATCCAGTTTCTATATGGATTAAGAGATCATTTTTTTCCCAGGCAAGGGGAAGACCCGTACACCACTGCACTAGCCACCCCTGCCAGACTTCTCCTCCAGGTGCAAATATAATCGCCCACAATCTGCCCACAGCTCTTTTGAAGAACAACATTCCCAAGACTCCTGGCCTGCTGGTTTCCCACAGACTGCAGAGGGCTGATTGGTTCTTGGGTTGCAAACCCATTGATCCTCCCCTATGGGAAGCTAAGAACCTGATTTATTGCTATCTATTCAGCTTCAGTATACAAGTGTCTTTAAACGTTGTGACTCAATAGTAGTTTGCTCTGACTTCTGCCCAAATTCTGTTTCACATCCTTTTATTTAAGAAAATAACTTCTCTATCCTTGAAGACTGATTTGATGTCTTTAAAACATTATATTTTTTTTCTGTCCTCCTCCTCCTAATATTTGCTGGTATAATGGACCTACAATGTAGAAGTGGTAGCTCAGAACAGGTACTGATCTACAATGCAGCAGAATACAACTGGCTCCATAGCATGTTTCAGACTTTCTAATATTTACAAATTTACCTGAGTAGCATCTCTGTAAAAAGCTCATTGATTTTTATTTTATCCAGTCACTCTGTAGAGCTCTTAGCCCTCAAATAGCATGGTATAAAAGCATCAGGCACAAAACCTGAAGCTGAAAGATGAGGAGGACTGATTCTAGCTTACACTTAGCACTCCAGGTCATGAGATCTGACATATTTATCTGCAGCAGATCAAACTGTTACTGCTCCCAGCTCTTCACCCTGCTTCTATGCCAGAAGATGCTAATTCGATGGTGGAGTGAGAGAAGCACATGTGGCTACACCACAGACCAGTGTATTACCTCAGGGTGCTCATCAGGGGTGGTTACACCTTGACCTATAGCAGGCGAAACCACCAAGGATCATGATTCAAAGCCCTCATATCCCAGTTGTGCCACATGGGTAGTGTGAAATAGCCTTCAAGGCTTTATATAATTACAAGAGCAGTGCTACCATGCCTCAGTGCAAAGGAGATTCTAGGTCCTTTTATAAATATGCTCGGCTTTATAGATTCACAAGGAAAACCAGTCCCACAGTGACTGAAGCTGCTCCAGTTGTGCAGGGAATTCATATGCACCTTGCATGAGGCTGTTGAAAGAATCTGGAGGGAAACTGAGACTGTTTTGAATATTACTAAGTTACAAGGCACAATTGAATCGGATATATTTTCTTTAAAAGTTGTGAAAACTCTAGTGCATTTCCTCCCTCCACTTTTTGAACAAGAACATAAAATCAGTTCTTCACAGATGTGCTGTGCCTTCAAAGTGCATTTGGAAACCCTGCATGGTTTTCCCTGGAGTCTTTTGAAGCCTTTACAAACATCTACCAGCTTGATGTCAGAAGGTACTCGTGGATAATCAATTGGACAGCTCACTTAGCAGTCAACTGACCACTCCAGTATCCAGTCTGATTGATGATTTTCCCTTTCCTTCCTGGTGAAGTGAAGCATGCAAGTATCTGTTTTGTTGTTGTGGAAACCCTGAGGTCTGTTGTCACCTTTTAGTTCTGTGATTCCACCTTTGAGACAGGAAAAATGGGCCTTTTGCAGTCAATGGTTGCAGATCAAAGCAAACTGGAGACAAAGAATTCATACGGTAGGAAATTTAATAAAGGTTGGAGGATAGCTCACTGTGAATTGGGCTGAGCTCTCATTTTGGAAGGCAGGCCTTTTGCGTTCCTACAGCTTTCCACTCACATAATTTTTAAGAGGACAGGAGTATAATCCATCTTCTGTGGAGCTCAGGAAATCAGTTACCAGTGTTTTTCCAGGAGGGGAAAGGTCTTCTGCTGTGCTTGGAGTGCCATATTCATAAGTGACCTTGTACTCACAAATTTCCCTGGATACATCTTGGTTGTGTTTTGGGGAGGTGATACTAAGACTGGTTGTCCATACAGATATGAGATTGGAAATGGAGATCCAAGGGGCAGCCAGATACCAGTCTTCAAAGCTCAGAGGATCGTCTGTGTCTGAACATGGTCAGTGGCTGAGGGCATTGATAGCATGTTATTTGGCACTTACAGAAGAACAAGGCACACCTATGACAAGCTTCTGAATGGTGGAAAGATACACAACCACCTTCTAAGGACAGTGTAGTTGTATTCTCCTTTACACCACAATAACTTTTAAAAATGTGGCTGAGGTCAATGGGTCCTTTGGATCCTTTTACAACCTGTATCCATGTTTCTTTTACAACATTTTTACAACCATTTTTTAATTGTCTCTTACATCCATGCTTTCTAGGTGGTTAATGTTGAGCTGGAGTAGAAGTTCATAATTAATATTATGTTTCTTCAGTATGCAGAACATGCAGGTTCTCATTTCTGTAAGTTCTCTTCACAATGTTGCAGGAGTACTAAGTGGGTGTAAATATAATGTGCAGCCAATATAAAGCTATAATATGCTTCCAGAGCGATGTGAAAGGGTCTCTTAGCAGAAGAAATGGCTACCTTGGGAGTTCATTACTGTCCATGCAATAGCAAAACAGCCAAAGGATTATAAAGTATCCTGAGCTGCATTTCTTTTTGCCTGAAAGGTGACTTAACATTCAGAAATAAGCTCGGTGGAAATCCAGATAGCATGCTCCAGGTCCCACAACAGACCTTATTTCTGTCCAATGCATTTCCAAGCAAGTTTCCTCACTGAATGGCTCCAACATGTTCCTAGTTCCATGTGCCATGGTTTCTTAGGTAAGATTCATACAGCAAGAAGCTTCCATTCCTTTGCAATGTCAAAAAGCATGTGCAAGGTCTGTCCACTAAGGTGCAGCTTTTCTGGGGACACTGACACAAAAGAAATGGTGTGTTCAAATTGAAGATACCCTCTTAGACACTGTTTCAAAATTTAGCCTGCTGGCTCTTTCTCTACCTTCACTTGATATGCCTTATGGTGGTTTCAGACCCACAAGAGTCTGACAATTCTGCATTTCACATGAAGCTCTCCTTAATTATTTGGCCTAATTTTAATCTCAGGGAATGTGGCATGGTGGAAGAGCCCTTTACCTGTCTCAGAGACTCATGGGGAGGATAACCTGTAACAAGCTTTGAGATCTAAAGTAGGAAAACTAAAACAATGCTACTTGCAGAGTATTTTGTTCATAACCACTTGTAAATGTTTAGATGTAGGACTGCTTCAGCCTTAGTCCCCATTAAAGCTGATGACAATTCTTCCATTAAGGTAGATCAGGAGGAGCTTTACCTGATACTTCTGGTGGAGCTGGTTCCAGAAAAGAGCTGGGAAGGGGAAGCCCTTTGAATCTTTGGGACACCACACCATAAATCTCTGATGCAGCATGCATCTCCCTGCTGGGCAGTTGCCATTTGCCTGTTGATCCCTGAGAAACAAGGACACTGCCCTTTTCAAGCAAAACAGAGTGACAGTTGGAGACTCTGATGACAGGAAGCAGGATTTTTTTTTAATGTACTTTTTTTCTCCTTCTTGTTTTAAGAGAGTAGGAGGAAGCGATTGAAAATGAAGCCTGGAAACAGCTGGATTCTCTTTCGGGTCACAGAATTATCCAAACTGTTTGCAAACTCATGTCTGTAAAGCTAACAAATTGAAAGTCACTAAATCCACTGAATACTTTAGGTTTCACTTGACGCCCACATGTTGAAACTACCTGGCTTGCATCTGCTAATACAGAGATCCTTGCTGGAGTGAAGTACCACCCCTGCACTGCTAGTCTGAACATGGTGGTTTTCAGTTCTGGGAAAGTTTCCTTCAGCTTTGGGCAGTGTGAGCACAGTGACATCTGTGGCTCCTTTTCCCACTTGCTTGAGCAATAGTGAAGTCACCTGCAAGTTCCCTCTACATGTTTCTGTAACAAAGGTGTTATCTTTGTAAGAGACAGCCTAAGCAGTACGAGGTGTGTGTCAGAGAAATCAGATGGTATGGCTACATGTTTCCATAACCTCCAGTATTGTGTTTGCAGTCAACATCATCTTTGCCTTAGGGGAAAGGAAATCCAGGAGGAGCAAAAGTATGTGTCATGCTAGGAAAAATCAGTGGGGTGTGTATGTGATTGTCTCACTCCTCGAGCTGCTTTTTTCCCCCTGTACATGGTAGTACACAGTGCACATTAAAATTAAATACATGTAAGAGTTATAGTAGGTGTTGGGGTCTTCCATGATAGTGCCAGATAGGTTAGGCTGGCTAACTGCTTTCGATTATATTAACTTTTTCAATGCAAATTCCTCAACACTATTATTTTTTCTGTATTACTTATACATCTGTAGTATGACAGTTCTCAAAGCCTATCAACACCTGTGCTGTTATGCTCTAGGCTTTAAAAAGTGTACAGGAGAATGTTGCAGAAACACATCCTCCAGTTTCATTGACTTTAGGGTGTACTAGTGATGTTGAAGCTTGTGAGGAACCAAACTCTCCAGTCCACCACCTGAACCTGAAGCCTGGAGGACAAGACATAGCAGAAGGATTTTAACAGTTGCATGGGCAGACAAAAAGGGTAACACAAATAACATGAGCTTTAGGATAGCCTGGCCCATGTGCACTGCTTGCTTAATCTTTGTGACATCTTTGGTAACACTTTTTGTAAAATGAAGCATCAACATAGAAAATCTGTTCCTCGTCCCCAGCAGTCAAGGAGCTTCTCAATTCTCTTCTTAGGTTTCATTTGTTAGGCTGTAAGCACCCATTCAGCAAAAATGGGTGGAGGAAATCCGCACCCAGACTCAACGAGGACAGTGTTAAAAGAGCTCCTCACCTCTCTCCATATCAGTTCTTTCTGGTGGAACCAATGTTAGGATGTGGTCTCAGAAGAGCTGTCAGATCTCTCATACTAACATAAACCTAGCTAGAAGAAACTGATACTTCTCCATTTGATTTTCTTTTCAACATCACCTTTAAGTCAGCCAAGATTTGCTTATACATCTATTGCTTTTAATGTACTTGGCAGGTTTGTTTTTTGGTTTGGGGTTTTTTTTTGTTTGCTTTCTTGCTTGTCTTTTTTGTTTGTTTGTTTTTGTTGTGGGGTTTTTTGGTTGGTTGGTTGATTTTATGTTTGTTTGTGTTGTTCTGTTTGGGGGTTTTGTTTGTTTTATGTGGTTTGGTTTTCGTGTGTGTGTTTCTTAATATATTCACGTAGATCAACAGCACCACTTGTACTTATATTTCACCAAAAGGATCAAGACCTAAACACAAAAACTTTTATGTGAGATTGACTTTAGGTAGAAACAGCCAGGCAATAAACTAGTTTCACTGGCCAGTGGTAGAAGATGGCTCCACTGAGGCCACCTGTTTTTCCATTCTTTTAGGGAAAGGGAGATATATCTGATTGAACAGCACATGTTACTCGAAAAGGTGATCTTCACCTCTTGCATGCAGAGATGTGCACAGAGCTGGCCTTGCAGGTAGCACTAAAAGCTGAGGAATGGTGTGAGGGACATGGGACACTGCTCCTTCCCTTCTCCATATCCCTTCTAGTGAGAAATCTCACAATTTCTGCAAAAAGAAGGAGCACCAAGCTTCAGTGTTACTCTTGCCTTCTTCTGTCTCACCCTGTCTCCAGCCTGCTCACACACCTGCAACCAGGAAGGACCAACCTACCTTGCTGTGAGGACACAGACAAGGTCCTACACAGTCATTTGGTCGGCTGATAAGGTGCATGGTACTGATCAGGCAAGAGACAGAGGCACCTGTGGCATTATACAGAATTGCCTGAAACCTCTTCACTATCCTCAATTCCCATTCATTTTCCTCCTTCCCTCTCCCTTCCTTTGGACTCCCCCAGTCACATCCATCCCTGCTAACTTCAGGTCTTCTCTTTCTCTAAAGCCTTATTTCTTCCTGCCAGCACACATCTCTACTCCCAGCCTCTCAACACCTCACTGGCCCCTTTGGGCTCCCCATACACCTTACTGACACATATTCAAATACAGTTTATAAGCAATCACTCTTGGTCTATTTTTACTCTCTACATTATCCAGCTGGCTAGATAATTGTAGGAGTTTTAAAATTCACATACACTATCAATGAGGCTTTTCCATCTCACTCTTGGAGGCACTCAAAAATTTTCACACTGCTCATAAACAGCATGTACCTGTTGCAGCTGGAAGTATTTGTGCATTTGATCTCATCTAACTCATCCCGTAACCAAAGAAATAGGGATTTTTTAAAATTAGGTGATACTAAAACTTCATATAGTGCTATTTAGCAAAACTTACTTAGGAAAATAATCTTTCCTTATCCTGCAATAAAAACATGCATCTTTTGATTAAAAAAAAAAAAAAAAGGAATGACGTGATGCAAGCGAAACTAATTTAATCCTGAATAGACACAAAAAGTTAAATTCCTGAAATGTTTAACAAAATGGAACAGTTTTGACTTTTATTGTTTCAACCTGGTATTATTTACAAAAGTCTAAGCAAGACAGTAAAAAATGAGTTATTAAATACCTTTATTAAAATAAAATCTTTGACTTTGTTATCATTAAATATTTTGACTGACTACATATTTTAAGTGTTGGTGAAAATACTTAGCTTTGCTATCACTGATCATTGATTATCCTTGAAAGCTTCTAAATTTTTCTTTTCCCTATAAATGATTTACAACAGTTGCATCCAGAAATGGCTGCTGCTAGACACTGTCAGATCTTTCAGTATCTTGAGAGGCAGAGTTGCTGACAAGCAATTTAGTTCATCAGGGAATCTAAGGAGTCTACAGAAAAGTTCTGTAAGCTGAAGTCATGGACAACAGGTTGAACAGTATTTACAAGATAGGTCTGATTGAAACATGCAGGAAATCAACAGTTTTATTGATGCACATTGACAGAATAGCTGAGCAAACACACGTTCATGTTTTGTTTCACCCCACATTTCTACCCACTGCAGCTGAGAAGAGTCAAATAAACAATTATTTGTATATGGCCCCTTCTCTTGCACTTCCACTCAGTGTCTGGTGGGGACAGAGCAGAGGGCATGCCTGTGCCGCTGAAAGTTCTGTGGACAGATTAGTCTCTGCATATGTTATTACCAAAGTGCAGTCCTGTCCACAAGAAAAGGGAAGGCTTATTTCAGTGGTGTCATTCAGCTCTGCAGCTCCATTGTATGCTTAGTATGAGGGACTTCACTCTGTTGCCCGGGGTTGTGGTTTAACCCAAGCTAGCAACAAAGACCATGATAGCTGCTCGCTCACTCCCCCCAGTCCCTGTGTAGGGTAGGAGAGAGAACAGAAAGGGAAAGCAGAAACTCATGGGCTGAGATAAAAACAGTTTAATAAAATGTCAAAATAATAATAATAACAACAACAATGACAACAATATGCAATCCCTCACAAAACTCCAGTTGGCCCAAACAGACAGTCCCAGAGAGGAGGGCACCCTGGTCCCAAACAGCTGATACCAGAGAGAGAGCAAAAAGGCAAAAAACAGGCAAGTCCAAAGGCCAACTGCAAAACAGAAGAATGGCAAAAGGCCAGAGTAGCACCAAACTCCCAATGGAATGGAACTTTCAAACGGAAGTAATCAAACTAACAAACCAGAAAATCTGAACCAAACTAACGAACCTGAAAACCCAAACTGAAATAACTAACCGGAAAACTGCCTCCCACTGTGTATCGATCATGACGCTAATGATAAGGAATATTTCATTGATCAACCCAGATGCCAGTTCAGGTGCTGTCTCTTTGTTCTCCTGCTATCTTGCACCTGCAGCTGGACAGTTGCATAAGTCTTTTGTCCCCTTGATAACAGCCAAGGTATCAGTGAGTTCTTGGTTTCTTTTCATACTAAATCCCAAACACTAGAAAGCTACTGGAAGAAAACTTTAGCTCAATCCCAGGGTGCTCTCACATTATTCTTACACTAAATCTAAAACAAAAGACTGTGCTAGCCGCTAAAAAGAAAAAAATTTAACTGCATGAAGAAGAATTACCTTGTTACCAGTTAAAGCAGAACACCCACGTTGGACTTTTTGTGTTTCAAAAGGAAATAAATAAGTGATGATATTTCTGAAAAGGCTCCAAACTGAGATGTCACTGTTACCAATGCAGGCTTCTGATCTCCATAAGTTTTCAACTAATGATAAAGCTGCGCCTGTTATTTTCAGTTCTTCAAGCCCTATCTTGGCCATCTACTGTATGAATAAATGCAGCAGTCATTCAGATCAGGGAAAGATGTGACTGCTATAGCTGTTTGCTCCTCCAGCAGGTTTTATTCAGCTAACAACACTGGTCTCGTTTAAAGGCATCCCTGTGACCTTTATGAATTAGTGACTTACAGCTAGGGTGCGCAGTCATGAAACAAAGAGCCTTGGTAATGGGCCCCACAGTTCAGCATGGTAGTCCAAGACAAATTTCAAAACCAGTCTAGAAAGCAATTCTTCAGTCCATTTCATTGACATACAGTTTGTGTGGAGAAGTCAAATATTTAATTAGAATAGCTGATACATGACAGTCAAACTTTAAGCACACAATGACTTCTCCAGCTCATCATTTTTTCCAACTGTATCAGTTGTTTCAAGTAAAAGACAGTACCTTGCCCTCCAAACCATAACCCACCTCTATCCCTGAATCATCACAGTTACAACATAATAGTACCCATTTGTCCATCTGGAGCTGAGAAGTATTTCCTGACATGATCTACAGTGTCTTGTTGTGATGTGAACTAGCTTTTTTACTATTATTATTTTATCAGCTTACATTTTTAAAATGTGTTGAAGGAACTTCAAGATAATAAAGTAAAAAATGGGAAGTATAGCTCGACTGTAAAGACCAAGTTCAGCTTCCTGGAGTGTGGCCTTCATGGTACAACCCAAAATGATACTTTTTCCCTTGTGGTTTCTTCATCCAGTACAGTTCTTGACTTCCAGGCTGCTTAGGTTGGATCAAATATTCACCTTCAGACATCTACACCTTAAGAATTTGCTAATGCTTTCCTTGCAAAGAATATCACAGAGTCTCTTCAAGAGTCTGATCCTGATCCCTGACGGAAGGAAATTAAACCTCAATTGTAAGAGACTTTAAGTATCAAAAATTGGCCAGGGAGACATCTCTAGCCAGTCTCTTTCACACAGTCTGGGAGAAAAAGCAGGTACGAAAAGCACAGTTTCACAGATCTTGAACGTAACCTCAGCAGCAGCATTAACATTTTTTTCCTAAGGGACTGAAGTTTAAAATCCTTGGTCATCCTTACTATGTTAAAAAAAACCAAACCAAACCAAAACAAAACAATTAGAAGGAAGGTTTCTCTGTGATTTATAAAGGAGGATGGTAAAGGAGAAGGAAGGTGTGTAACTTATGCTAGACTCAAGCCTAATCACCTTAGTGTCTGCAAAGAGAGATTAGGGCCTCAGCATGTGGAACTACTTGAAGTGGGTCTATGCAAGAAAAGCCTGGGTTGTAGGAAAGTGTCCAAAACATCTCTTCTCTTTTTCTCTTCAAAACACACATCTCTCCAGGAAAATAAAAATTTCTTCTTCCTAGCCATGCATCAGGCAAATATTTTCCATGATTCAGTTAGTCTGATGTTTTCTGTTCAGGTTGCATGAGGCAATGCTACCAAGCACTGTGAAGGTTTCCTCAGCAGACCTGTCAAATTGCAGCAGGATCTCATGCCACTGAAAGGAAGTCTTCCAAGGGCAACCAAAAAATCAGTAAGATTTTTGGTAAATCCTCTCAGCTGGCCCAGAGCTCTATTCCTCCTCCATGAGGTCAAGGAAAGACTTGGGTTCTAGAGATTGTGACTCAGAAGCCTTTCTAACCTGGCATTTGGGCCCAGAATCCATTTGTGGCTGGTCTCTACTTTTTAGTTTCCTTGTCCAGCTGGTCCAGGCAGGAAAGTGCCCCTGAGCTGAATCAGTGGATCACATGCCACGAAGTAGCTTGGATGGAGGCAATAGAAAAAGCTGCTCCCAACGGAGGGAATATGTTCTTTGCTCTCCACAACATGGTATTTAAAACTGCCTGACCAAGTAGCCTCTTGGAAAGTGGTGTGATCCAGGTAATTCCTGTGCCTGATGAGGCATCACTGCAAGGCGCCAGCTGGCCCCAGCACATCCTGCAGTGTGCTGTACAGGAAGGGTGTGCATTTGTTTGGGGTGAAAGGAGTTCCACCGGGAAATGCCTGTGCTTCCAAGAAATGACTGGGGAAATTTATTGCCTGTGGAGCGAATGCTAGGCTTCGATGTACAGCAACCCATATGACCAAGCCAAACTGAAGACCCTCCCTCCTCTTTGGGATGGGAGCTAAGTCAACCCTGCTGAAACCTGAAACACCTTTGGACAATTTGCATATCTCTTTGGTGCTTGAACAGTGATCATATACTGCTGTCACTATCCCCTGGGAAGATACATAGCAGGACTATATAACAGGAATAAGGTAGACATATAATACAAAGATAAAGAAGACTGTAAACCTTAGTGTAATATTTTACACTTCATGTGTCTCTTCATGTGTCACTACATAAGATCTATAATCTAGATCATTCAAAAGAAAAGCATTGGTGACATCCAGCCTCTGTCTAAGAGGTTTGTTGTTCAAATCAGGGAAATAAAACCATCTCTTCTCCATTGTTGCTTGTACCCCAGTATAATAAAAATAGTGGTAACAATTTTATACCTATGGCAGATAGTGTATGGAGTGACGTAACATAATTTTCTACACATTTTGAAGCCATCCGTTAAGTAAAAAAATTGGAATTTTCCCTGTAGTAGTGATGGACCAGCTCAAAAAACTCCCATGAATTGCACTTTTTTTTTTTTTTATTCTCCTGCTTTTTTCTTCCTTCTTTGCAATTTGCAATTTGCCTGGCCTAAATGCTTTTCCCTTACAACATCAAGTCAATCCTGTGTTCCTCTGACTTTACAAAAGCTTGTGGCTGTTAAAGAGCTCCTGTGAAGGTGTTTAAATTACTCCTGGAGCAGGCATGCACAAAGTTAAGCATGATCAGGTATTTATGGCCTGCCTGGAGAATCCTTTCTCCTGATGAGTAGCAGTTTAATGAGTAGTGCCATGACCTAAATGGGATGACTCAAGTAAGCAATGTGCGTTGCAGTTAAGAGGTTGAACACAGGTGGAAAACCAAAAAGCGTACACAAATTCTTCTCTGATGAGTGTGTGCACCCAGTTCCTGAACAGCATTAGCAGCCAGCGCATGTGTTCACACGTCCCTCTGCGGCAATGTATCCTGCCTGGTTTGCATCTGTGCCGGGAATTAGTAACGATGTCTCTCATTACCTTGCTGTGCCTATTGGTCAACATCTGCATTTTTAAATGGGATTTTTGAAAGGGGAGGAGGGTGAAACTACATCACAAAGCTAGACAGAGAAACATGGTCCCTAAGAAATCACACTCCATGACATTGCTTTGCTGGGTGGCAGTGATGTCCCTACAGCTGGGAACTTCTTTCTGCTGGGAGAAATTTGACTTGAAAACTGAAAGCCTCTTCACCATTGTGACCACGTTGATGGAGAGCAGGCTCCAGCTCTTCATCTGAGAACAGTTGTTGCTGCCAGCCGGGACATTGCCCCCTTTCTACTCAGACTAGAAAACACAAATGAAATGTTCCATCACCTACATTGTGTCCTCACTTTGTTTTGGGAAAAGATGGAAAGAAAAAAAAGTTGTCAGAGGATGCTTGATTTTGGATATGGATAGCAAGCGGAGTTCACAGGCGAAGTGATGTTGATAAGGCCTAAAGTAAGCACAAGCATCTTTTAGACCCACAAGGGAGACCAATGCCAGTTTAATGCCCTACCAGCTGCTAGGGTTTTTTCTATTACCATGTAACAGATGAGTTCACCTTTACACTGCCCCAGTGGCAATAGAGGCATTAATCCAGTTAGCTACCCTTGGCCATTCCAGTACAAAGCAGGATGGATATTTGGAGGTAGCAAATCCCAGGTAAGGGCCATTCCTCTTTAAAAATCATGTTTCTGTGGATAGAAAGTGCCCTAGGAAAGGGAAGCTGTGCAGCAACGCCAGTGCCCCATTGTCAGCTCAAAGATAGCTCTGCAGTGTGCTGTTTGGAATCCCACAGCATGGCCGCTGATAGAGGCCTGAACTCTGTTGCCCATGCAGCAGCGCTGTCAAAAGGAAAATGGCCCTGTCAGTTCTGCAACAGGAAGAGGAAGCAGCCCCCTCTTCCTCATTTTCCTGCCCTGTGTGTGGGTGTGAGAGGTCTGGCTAATCTAGAGATGGTGCAACCCGTGCATCCTCTCCTCTTGGCGGGAGCACAAGGACACCCTTGTGCATGGTTCCTGACTATCATCTGTTACAAGCAGCCTGATATGTGTCACACACAGGTGGCCTTCCTGACTATGTAGGAAAGCTGATATGAGCAGCAGGGAAGGTGAAGAACTGGCATTCAAAGTGCATAGGGGCAGACTTTTAGAGGGTGCAACCCAGTGCAGCCTGCTGACTTTGGCAACACTGCACTGACTTAACCAGCTGAAAACCTGTTGTCTGCTTTTGCCAGAGCTAATATACTTGTCTTCTTTAGAACAAGGACAGAGCAGTCTAATGGTAATTATTGTTATGCAGGAAGTCGAGGTTGATCTCTGTTTTCACACGACTATAGAGGCCAAGGCCTGCATACATACATTTCAGAAGCAAAGACAAACGACACACTGAACTAATGGCATTTCATTAGCCTTTACGTTATCTTTGGGCCCAGAGGGCTAGAAGAAAAGTAGAGTCTTATGCACAAGGAACAAAGTTGTTTGCCTTTTTGGTTTTCTTTCGGTGGGTCTTGAAAACCTCCAAGAGTAAAGAAGGCTCAGCCTCTTTGGGCATCCTGTTGCTCTGCCTGGTTGTCATCATGGGGAAGAAGTGTGTCTTTATCTCCAGCCCAAAACTTTCTAGCTTTGGCTTATACCTGTTGTCACTCCCCTTCCCACCAGATACTGCCAGGGTGCTGTCATGTGCCCTGAAGCTGTGTCTGCTCCAGGATGAACCAGCTCCTCCTCACAGGACAGTGCTCCAATCCCACCAACCCAGTCGCTTCCTGGCCTCCCTGGTTCGTTATTGAGCCTGGATGAGGCTCAATGGGCCCAAGCTGAGGGGATCACTCGTCCAGTCTGGTCCAGTCTGCCATCTGCCCTGTAGAACTTACAGATAAAAAAAAAAAAAAAAAAAAAAAAGAATGTGGAGAACATGGTTTGCCTAAGCTTAGCTTGCTTAGGTAAGACCAGAAGACCATCTAGCCCACCATCCTGCCTGCCCTTGAGACTAGCCAACAGCCTGAAGCAGGGGAAAAGTGTAAGGACATGGGAGGTACACAGAGGGGATTTTTGGAAATGGATTCCTAGCTTTCAGAAACTTGAGTATCATGGTTGATGAGGTTAGATTTAATAGCTCCTGAATCACTTTTTGTCCATGAGTTTACTTGATTGTTTTTGAACTCCATGTAAACCTTTACTATCCACAATGTACTGTGATAAAGGGCTCCACGATATCATAAGCTAAAAGTTGTATGAAAATGTACTCTTTTTCCTGTTTGAAAATAATAAGGGTTGTGTATAAAACCACTGCTTTCTGCTTTTACTGATGCGTCTTACTTCAAATATTCCCTAATCACCTTCTTTGTTCCCTTTATGTGGAGCACATGGGACTCCACCAAAACTCTACAAACCTGCATGCCTTCAACCATCTGTCTTGCTCTTCTCTGTACTTTACCCAGAGCAGATGCAGGGACAAAGACTGCACAGACTTTAAAAAAATGTGCTTGCAAATAAAATTTGGCAGAGAGATGTTCTCTGTTTTCTTCTGTTTTCTATTCCCAATGTTCCTAGCATGGAGTTTGCTGTTTCGGTGGAGCACCAGCCCTGCTGTGTGCAGAGCTGTCTGTTTGAAACTCAAGTTCTCATCCTCAGTGGAAATAACCAGTTGAAACCCTATCCTTGTACTGGTAAATGTAGGGGAGAGTTTTTCCTCTGTAATCTTTCAAACCCTTTACCTCCACTCCAGTGTCCTGTCTGCTAAGCTAAGCTGGCATCCAGGAATACTCCATTGAAGTAGTTCATTTCTGCTCTCATGTCCTTACAGTCTTACCTAATGCACCTCAAACTTTGCCCTTCTTTGTCCATGACACAGCAGACAAGGACTATACTCCAATAAAATACTTCTTTGTTTTTTTTATTGGACTGAAAGTTTTATGGCATTCCTGTATGCCTTTCTTTCTGCAGCAATACTGATTGCTTTGGGCCTCATATTTACCCCAAACACCCAAACTTCAGCCTTTGGAGTAACTTCCTTCAGTACATCCAGCCCCAAGAAAGGCAAGAGGCATTGAAGGGCTGTGGGAGAGACACTGCACATGAAGGACAGGAAAGAGGGGGTGAGCCATCTCTGCTTTGCATACAGTCATCCACAGCCTGCATTATGGTCGCGGTCAACCTCCACGGGTAGTGTTTCAGGTACAGTAAAATGGCTACAGCATGACCTGTGAATTCCTACATTGCCATTGACCTTGCTCTGGGGGTCACCTGATGCCATCATAGGGCAGAATCTGGCCCTCCGTGCACTTCTGGGAGTTTAGTACTGGTGGGGTCAAATTGGTGCTGTCTTGAACCAATGTCCAGGAAAAGGGAACAAAAACTGTTTTCACTGTTTCACCTATCCCAGAGAGAACTGACTTTTCTGAAAGTGACATGTAGTTAGTCCAGCACAGGATAATGCACCCACTCCAGCTTTTTTTCTTCCTATCAATGACTATTTCTGTGGCTCATGCAATGCCCATAGTAATATTCTCTCATTGGTATCTATAGACCTGGACCTTTAGGGTTAAATTGGTGTGGCCAGCCTTCCTCATAAAGATTGTGGTCTGTGTTATTTTATGTGTTGGGCCACTTGGTGGGGCACTCTGTCTGCCTGGCCTAGCAAAAAGGCCGTAGTGTGTCCTGTATCCTGTCTCAGAGTGGGACCACCTGATGTCGCCAGCAACACTTCTTGAAAGGGACAGACAACATCTTGTGTCCTGAGTAAAGATCTCAGATAAGATGGTGCTCTTCAGATTTCTGGAACAACATGTTGAAGATCTGGCATATTTATGGTTCTGCCACAGCTTTTATATACTTTCTTGAACAAATTTCTTCACTAAATCACGCTTGAGTTTCCACCTCTGTTCAATAGGGAGTCTTTGGGACTCCCTAAAGACTAGAAATTATTCCAGTTAAACCAAGAGAATAGTGCTGCTGAGAATATTTTCAAAAATCTATTACATTTCTTGGAGGTGAACACTGTCATCTGCTTGGTGGTTACCAGAAGGCAATCATGGATGTCAGAGATAATAGCAATTAATTGATCATGTAAAATTACTGATGACTGAAGAAGCTGATTCAGATCCCACCTTTGTGTTTAAACTCGTCTATAAATTCTTTGCGTTTTCATTTGGTAAGAACAAAGGTAAACTGCTTCAAATGTAACCACAACCCATAAACATAACATGCAATGTCTAAAGGGAAGGATGGGTTAGATTTTCTGTTGGATGACTGGGTGCAGCTTCCAGACTGAGGTTGAAAAGTTGGCTCAGTAGTTTCCAAGCTGTGAGCATTTTCTCTCTGAAAGAGAAATGGGGTTTTGTGCAGAATGCAGAAGAACAGAACAGCTGTCTTAAGGCCAACGGTGCAAGCTGACAAACTGGAAAAAAATGGACATGTAAGGATGGGAATTTGCTGGAGGAATATTCAGACTCTTAGGGGAAGTGAGGCAAAAGAGAGGTTTCATCACGGCCTTCAGTCCAAAATGCAGACAATCAAAGATTTTGGAAATATCACCCTAAAAAATTGAATGAAGGACAATGAACATAAGAGAGGAGGAAAGTTTTCCCCCTCTTGAGCAAATTTAGCATTTGTGCAGAGGAACACTGGATCCACAGGAGAACAAACCCTCTTCCTCAAACCTTTCAGATTCCAAGAGCTGCTGAATGTTGGTACATTCATCCTCAGTCAGTCTCCTCATTGCATCCACCCCATTCAGATCCTCAGACATATCGGACACCCACTTTGCTGTGCCACAGAAAGTCACAGCACAGAGTTTCTTTCTATCATCACATTTCAGTCTGCCAAAGCCATTAGCTTACCTGAGAAACTATGATAAATTCAGAAAAATGCCATTTCAAAACCAGGCCCACCTTTCCCCATTGTTAACAGATAACAGCATTTGCATTTGATTTCTTTGCTGATCCTTAACCGTTTTAATTTTACTACAGCCACTATTGCTAGCTAATTATTGTCTACAAACTAACTCGGCATATCCTTTAGCTCTCAGCACTTTACTCGGGACAGTCACTCACTTATTTTTGCCAGAAAACTGGGATCCATATCAAAATGACTTATTAATTTCTCGAGGTGCCCTGGACCATCAAACACTTCATCAGATTCCTTAATATCTTTTGCATCCTGTTGCTGTAGACAAGTCATGCACCTGCTGGACCATCTGCCCTTGCAGATTCAACCCCCCAACACAAGAAATTTCTTTATCCATTACTTTGCACTTGGTTAAATGCTATCTGTCTGTACAGAGAGGCTGCAGTAAGGTTTCAGACCAGGGCCAGCCCAAGGTGTTTCAGAAGCACAGGCAAAATCTGATTTTTTTCCTTCCATTATCTGCAAAGGACTCCAGAAGTTGAAAGGAGCACATGGGGAAACTTGCAGAGCAGTGTGGCATGATGAGTGCTGTTCATCCTGCACCCAGGAATTGAGAGGTCTGAGACAGTGCAGTGCCACCAGCCAGCCAAGCTTTTCAGGACTCTAGCACAGAGTGAGGAAGTGCTGGAGCTTTTATTCCTTATTTTCTTGCCTGTTCCCTCCCTTTGTCTCATGTTCCATTTATTGCTCATATTTACAGAACATCACTAAAAAGCCTTGCTGTAATCACCGGACACCTGCATGAATTTTTGTTACGCTGTTCCTTCCTTCCTTCCTTCCTTCCTTCCTTCCTTCCTTCCTTCCTTCCTTCCTTCCTTCCTTCCTTCCTTCCTTCCTTCCTTCCTTCCTTCCTTCCTTCCTTCCTTCCTTCCTTCCTTCCTTCCTTCCTTCCTTCCTTCCTTCCTTCCCTCCTTCCCTCCTTCCCTCCTTCCCTCCTTCCCTCCTTCCCTCCTTCCCTCCTTCCCTCCTTCCTTCCTTCCTTCCTTCCTTCCTTCCTTCCTTCCTTCCTTCCTTCCACAAGTGAGCCTGTTGAGGAGTTGTTCCATAGATTTATTAGGCAATTCAACAAAATATCCAGCTTTCCATCACAGTCTCAGAGCTTTGTATTCACAGCAATATTTTCCAGTTTCCTTGCAGTATGGGCTGAGAGTAGAACGCCTCTGGTTTGTTCTGTTGTATACATGACCCTACATCACTGAAAACCATACAGCTGATTTTAGTGTTTGCAAGTAAGTCAACTGTCTTCTTGAATTTCTTTACCCTGTATTCCGTTTCTGTGACATTTTGGATATATGTTGTTTCACTGCCTGCTAACAGGATATTGAAAATATTTCCAATAGCAGCATATTGGCAATATTGAAAGAGAAGGCTTCTGTTACTTGCTGTAGCTTGTGAGAAGTCAACGACAGATGTAGTTTTGGTAAGCCTTAATGTACTGTATTCAAAGTGTGCATTCTCCATGCATACTTTTCTTTGGATGACTTACTTGTTCGGTTTCACAATGCCCTTTGGATTTGGTTTTTTTTTGGTCAGTGTCCCTGGGCAACTGATGCCTTATGAAGAAACTTGAAAAAAATGTCTCTCTTTGCAATATGTTGCTACCACTAGCACTGTTGTACAACCACTCAGTGTGAACACAACAGCTACAGGTGCACCCCAGAATATGTCATGCCACTTTTGACCCCTCCCAGGTTTCACTGACAGGTTTTTACCAAATCATCAGGACTTGGTCAACTGTATTCTCTTAGCTTTTGCTGTAGAGTCTTTTTTTTTCTAGTGATACCAGTCAATGAAAGTGACAGACACAAGGAATGCTAATAGGAGGCTGACCATCACTTATCTGATGCAGAATGAACCCTGGCAAAAGAAGGAATAGTTAATATACTTTGACAGAGAGTGGTGGTGGGTATGCACCATAAACAGTGGCCACTGTCAGTCCCATTAGTAGGTTCAGACCCTGGGTTTAGTTATAAATGTTACCTTTCCACGTTGGAACATGAACTTTGGGATTTAGGTGACTAGTCACATAGCTGAAATGGTGGCTCTAGATCACAAAGTTCTCTGCAGCAGCTATGGTGAATAGTTCAGGAGCAAACTATAGGACTAAATGGGTTTGCATACTAGGCCAGCACAGAGCTACACAGAGCAATCTAATTATCAAATAGTTCTTTCATATTTTCCCTTATAACTGACATATCTGCAGACTTTCTGTGGGCTAATCATGAACAAAGATCTGAGTTCACAGAATAGCACATTCATTGTCAATTTTAACTCATGAATAAACATGCAGGAGGAATTGCCATTTAAACACTTTATTTCTCTGCTCAATTAGGTGATCATACAACTTTCAGTGCTTTACTAGCAGGCCATATAGCTGAATTCAGTACATTGAGGGTAATAGCATTGCTGTGTTGGCTCAATTTTGAATGTTTTATGAGTCAGTTAAAACCACTTGAAAGAATTCAGGCACCACACATTTTATTCCCTGACAACTGAGTTCTGCATTGTTTTCACAGGGATAGGATTAATGAAGGTTTTTAAAAAACTTTGCCCCAAAAGAAAGCACACAGATCCCAGTTATTTGTATTTTTAAGCACTGAAACTTGGCAGTCAGGGCACAGTTTGTAGGAGTTTTTCAGTGGTATACATGGATTTAGGTCTTCAAATGTGATGAAGTACTGTGTTTACTGGGATCTGTGTGACGCCACAGCATGTCCTGAGCTGTATTTTGTGCATGTGTGTGTTTGTATGTGTGTGTGTGTGTGACCTGGAGAGAGTTCTGTCTAAAGAGTATTTCGCAAAAAGTTTTATCCACAGAGGAAGTCACACACATCAGAGCCCTTGTAGTGCTGAGGGTCTCCAGCTTGATTCCCTCTTCAGACTTCCTTTAAAAAGGGAGGAATTACTCAGCAAACAACAAAGCTATTTGCTATCTATATGTTTTAAGCTAGGGCTTATCTGCCAATAGTCACAATGTATTAGGGCCAAATTTTCAGGCACGCAAATCACTATTTCCATGGACTTCAAAGGATCCTTGCTAATTTTCCACCCTCAGAGATCTGACCTCTGGAATTTTCTTCAACTTTCACATTACATTCACTACCTTCCTTACCAGAGCTTTTGCCAAACAAAGTTATATTTAGCCCTTTGTCTGATATTTTATGCTGAATTCAGTTTTCCCACCACCACTAAACAACACGTAATACTTTCACTCTCTATTTTTAAAAGTCATGAAAAGAGAAATTATTTTTAAATGCAGTTTTAACTTCCTCTTGCAAATCTTTTACTAGGTGTATAGCTTGGTAATTTCTGATGCCCCAAAATGAGGACCATGGGGATCCTGTCCCTGTAACTGTGGCAGAAGGATAGGGCAACAGGACTTCACACCATGTCTCTATGGCTGTGGAAAAAATGGAAAGCAATTAGTCTGGGAAGAAGGAACAAGTTCCTATAAACAGTGCTCTGAAACAGTGCTAACTTACAGATCACTGAAGTCACCACTTACTTTTAGAAATATGATGAGGCCTCATGCTGACCTGAAACCTCAGGCACTTGTTAAATTGCATGCAAAGCAAAAGAACACATAACTGGTCATACTGGGTCAAACAAAAGTTCCATCCAGCTTAATATGCATTTTCTGACAATGGCCAGGAGCAAGCTTCTAAAGGAGATTACAAGAACTGGGCATGCAGAGAGCAATTTTCCAGATTTATACTCTCAGCTCTTGTCTGTCAGCCAGGTACCCTCTTCTTAGGATAACTACGGAGTGCCCAGGTACACGTGGGGTGCATTTCCACCACCACCTCCTCTTGTCCCACAGTGGCTGGCAGGGCTCAAAATAAACAAATTTGCAGTTTTTTCTCTGGCCTGTCTGCAGGTAACACCCCACCTCCAACCCACCCACCAGTGCACTGTGTTTAATGCACTTTCAAAACACTATTTTTTAAGGCTTGAAATAACTGGATTTCCTTGGGCTTTAATTTACCACTTGACTAGTTTCCTATTTAACCTTTCACTTCAATCCTTATTTCACAGCATTAAATGATACCCCTGCACACCATATTTCTCTTTTTGAGTCAAGCCTACCAAAATTATCTTCTGGTTGGACATGATGGGAAGTGCATGCAACTTTCTTAAACAACTCAGTGAGAACATTACTCATAGAAAATTCTCAGTGAAGGTTGCAGCTGAGAAACTTTTATAGGAGGAATGGCATATCAGACACATTTTACCCAAAGTTCCACTGATTTAGAAAGGAAAGGGCATGAAAACTTTCTGAAAGAACAATATTTCCCAAACCTCATTTCTGAAATGCACCTAAGTCTGTGCCTGGCTTTAAGCAAAGGAGTTGCCATAGAAATACTCCTGTGCTTAATATGATGCCTGCTAAATCAGGGATTTAACCAAGGACACTGTAATTAACCACACAATTTTTCACAGCCTGGGATAAACAGTGAAGACTTGCTAGCTATATATACATATTTCTTACACAGATAAGGCACAGCAGGGAATCATGCCACTGGTTCAGGCTTTAATTAGACACATCTTAATTATCTTCCTGGATGAAAGACCTTAAAACAAAAGTGGAGTGACTGTGCATCCTTTCTCTAACACTGTATTTATTCACTTTTGCTCAGGATTTAAATAAGAGGAGTTATGGAGAAGACAATGTCCACACAGAGACTCCTCTCCTCACATGCAATAAATTTTTGTTTGCTGCTGCTCATTTAACCAATTTTCATGGGCTCTGGTTGAATCACAGCAGTTCTGAATTAGCTGTGAACGTGTGTGCGTGTCTGTGTGTGCCTGTGTGTGTCTATCGGGACATGGAGGAAGTCACATCCTTCATTTTGTGTATTAATGACAAAATGGATCCAAACATTTTCTGCATTTAACAGCAGGCCATTTAGCTAAGCTTTCAGTGAAATCCATACAAAAATGTTCATGTGCATGTCTGGTCTATGGGGCTGAATCTGTTGGTATGCTCAGATAAGAGAGAATACCCTCAGTTGGTCCAGTCAGCGTTGTCCCACCACATACCAGGCCAGAGACAAAGAAAGCAGTAAGAAAGCAGTGATCAGAGTGCTTATGTGAAAGAATTCTAGTTCCTGCTATCCTAAGTATTTCACCAGTCCTGAAATTTTGGCGACAGTGCCTAAGAGCCTGGTTAACTCCTGAGAGAAGAGGGATGTGCACGTGCATTTGTTCAGACAGAAGAAGGAGCTGAGCTCATATTTCTCCCTCTTGGGGAGAAGACATTTTACAACACTGGGCTGTTAGCACAGGCAGAAGGCTGGCAGTCTGTTCTTGTTGGAATAATTCTCAAATAGCATCTCCTTTTTCTCTGGTGTTTTTGTTTCACTTTGGGGCTGCTCCCTGCAGCATTGAGTTGAAAGCCCTCTAAGTTTCAATGAGATATTTTGTTTTATTGTTAACACTTGGATAGTTTCTTGCTTACTGGGCATGGCAGTAGTTAATCTCACTGGCAAGCACTGAACACTCCACAGACTGAATATGGAGGCTGTATGCTTCATTCAGGATGGTTTGGAGCCACAAATCTGAGAGCTGCTGGGTTTAAATCTCATCTCAGTTCTATCTCCTTTTCCTCTTCTGTAAAGAAAGAGGCTAGTAGCTTTGGCACACAGCCACAGTGTTGTTTTGAAGACTATATATCTTGGAGATTGCATACCATTGAGATAATCTCATGAAGAAGGCTGGTAACAATCTTGGGTAGCAGTGCAGGCAAAACACACTCCAGAGTGCTTGTGCTGTACTGGTGACTCCAAAGGGAAGCTGTTTTCTTCACAGAGCTTGTGGAGCAAAGGCAGCATGAAGTGGAGCCCTTGGGGACCCATCAGACTAGCCAAGACTAGTCAGGGACACTGAGACAATAATACACTTTGGTTAATTCCACACCATCAGAAGGATCATTTTTGCTCCTACAATAGGGCAGGGATGCAGCCCTGTGCTCTCTGTCATTCTTCTTACTGAATGACAGGTCAGTTTATTGTTGCAGAGGAAGGGGGTCACAGGGAAGCGGAGAGGCCACAACTCTACCACTCTTATGGTGGAGAAGTCCATACAAGATAGAGACATAACTATGCAGTTTGATGGCTCAGAGACAGAGATAGCTTTACCAAACCCATGGGGCAGAGTGCACTTTGAGACTGCTGACCATGTGGGTGCATGCTTGGAAGGAGTCAGGACCAACATCTCTTCTGAGATGGATCACCACAGAAGTGAAGAATGTGTGCTGGCTGTGATGTGGCACAGGATGTACATCCCGAGTGTGCCATTCTAATTTGGAAGGCCTATAGCTCCCTTGTGAATGCACCACGATGATGGGAATTGTCATGCTTGGCAACTAAAATCTTGGCCACAGTGAGGAAAATCAGTCTGGATTCAAAAAAGTTATGCATTTAATGTGAATTTGTTAAAGCATATTGAATCTCTGTTCTGTTATTTTTAATCAAAGGTGCTTTTAATGTGATTAGACTTCATTACCCTAATAAGTGAATTAGTCTGAGCTTGCTTACAAATTTTTTTTAGTCTTGAATTAGAATATCCACCCAGAAATTGAATGAAGTTTCAATATGCACTTTAAAAATCAATTTGGGTTTATTTCCATGAGAACACAATGTGTGGACTGAAAACTGATCAGTGGAGTCACACTGGTGAAGTGAGACCTCACAGAATCACAGAATGTCCTGAGTTGGAAAGGTCCCACAAGGATCACCGAATACAACTCTTGTCCCTGCATAGGAAAACTCCACAGTTCACACCATGTGTCGGGTGTGATGTCCAGTCGCTTCTTGAATACTGATGAGCTTGGGGCTGTGACTACCTCCCTGGGGAGCCTGTTCCAGTGCTCCACCACCCTCTGGTGATGAACCTTTCTCTAATGCCCAGCCTGAACCTCCCCTGGCACATGTTCCTGAGATTCCCTTGGGCTCTGTCATTGCTCACCAGGGAGAAGAGATCAGCACCTGCCCCTCTTCCTCCCCTTGTGAGGAAGCTGTAGCTACCATGAGGTCTCCCCTCAGTCTCCTCCAGGCTGAACAAATCAAGTCACTTTAGCCACTCCTTATACCGCATCCGCTCTAAACCCTTCAGCGATTTTGTAGCCCTCCTCTGGACACTCTCCAGTAGCTTTACATCCTTTTTATCCTGTGTTGCCCAGAACTGCACACAGTGCTCCAGGTGAGGCCGCACCAGTGCAGAGCAGAGCGGGACAATCATCTCCCTCGCCCGGCTGGCAATGCTGTGCTTGGTGCACCCCAGGACACGAATGGCCCTCTTGGCTGACAGGGCACACTGTTGTCTCATGTTCAACTTGCCAGCAACCAGAACCCCACATCTCCCTCCATGGAGCTGCTTTCCAGCATCTCGTGCTCCAGTCTATATGTACAGCCTGGGTGGTCATGTCCCAGGTGCAAAATCCAGAACTTGTCCTTATTGAACTTCATGTGGTTGGTGATTTCACAGTTCTCCAATTTGTCCAGATCCCTCTGCAGGGCCCCTCTGCCCTCGAGAGTGTCAACAGCACCTCCCAGTTCTGTGTCAACATTGTGTCAGTATTTTGTGTCAGTATTGCTGGCGCTGGAGGAGTCTGGATTCAAAGAGAGGCTGTAAAAATTATTCCTCCGAATAGATTTTCACCTTCCACAACTTTTCACTTAGTTTATTTTCAGAGGCCATATCCTTGTTTATAACCAGTGATGTTTTTCAGGAGCATAGTATCCTGGAGAAACATTGGCCTGATGTGTTTTTAGGAACATAAAGCTTATGCCCACTGACTACACTTTTTTTTTTCATTCATTTCACACCAAATAGCATCAATGTCTTGCTTATTAATGAGGCTAGCAGTTGTGACTAGGTGTTCTAAAAAGTTCTGAAACTGTAAATATTAAAGTATCCTTTTCTCTTACTGTGAGTGTTTCCAGAACTTTCACAAATGGAGTCCATAAAAATAGTTGGTCAATTAGAAGCAATCATGTCTTGTTTGTAGCAACATATATACAGACACATATACAAACAACTCTGAATTGTGCCATTTCCTGAAAAAAAATGTTACTAGGACATCATCACCTGTCACGATTGCTGCTGTTGCCAAGGAGGGTGGTCTGTCAGCTTGACCTTTAAACCACTGTTAGGATACTTTTGTGTAATCAAGATTTGCATCTTCAAAATGTCAGTAGAACAAAAGCTACTGTTGTTCTGACTCAGACAAGTAAAGGTCTAAGACGTAGTGCTTAGCTGCTGGCAAAATTTGTAGTCCAATTTAAGATAAGAATATGCTTTATTCACAGTTAGGTTTAGGATACATCTTTGTCATTTAATTCTGTTTGTGCTGATGTTTCTTGCTCTTTTCTTGCCACCAATGGAATGGCGATAAACAGTTTTGATGTTTATGCAGATTGCCTTCCCACTTGCCTTCATGTGTTTTAAAGGAACACCAAATGGAGAAAAAGACAAATTGGAAGTCCTCAGTTTAAGAGAAGACTGAGAATATGGTTAAACCATGAACTTTATTAATTCAGGAACCAATTTTGTTAAATGAGTACATTTTCTGAAAACGAAACAAAACGAAACAAGCCAGCAGAAACAAATGAGGTCTTAAAACACTATACTCTCTTGGAAAGGCATTGGAGTCTCACAGTGGTTATAACTAAGCCCCTTTTGTTTGACTAGTGTGTTTGTAAAAATGAACATAGAAGCAAAAGAAAATCAGATTGCTGAAGTTCTATTCAACTGTTTGTTACTCTGGAGCACTTTTTATTTATTTTTGTTTACTGATCTGTATTCTTTGTCCTGCATTTTATTTTGCAGAGGTGTTTGTGAGAGTGAAAAGTTAGACTTAGCAGCATTCTTCATTCACTTCATGTGATGTAAATAATTGCACAAAGTGCAGAGGTCCAGAGTAGCCAGACTACCAACAGATAGAGGAGCCTGGGCACAGGCAGAGCTTGACAAAGAGAGAGTAAGGAGATGAATTAGTAGAAGTTCCGTACACAGTCTTTACCTATGTGTTGGTGACAAGCAGGCAGCTCTCCTCTACCTGTCCTATGATGATCTGATGCAGAAGAAAGTTTGACTTCTGTTCCCCATATAAATGTGGAGTTTTTATGAGGCTGTGCAACATGTCTGAGCTTTGGTTCCCACTCCACTGAAGTGATGTAAATGGTTGTATCCCTCTATTTCAAGAAGTCCAAAGTGGTCTTTGGATGTGGGCACTGATAAAGTGCTTTGAGATCATTAGATTGTACTGTTCTCTAGCAGCTCAAAATAGTGTTGTATGTTGTGCATTTTCTGACTGGTCTCTGACAAGCCCACTCTCTACCACACTGATGCAACTGGGGGGCGTGAAACAGCTGTTTTAACATGGTGTTAAATCAGCTGCTACCAACTCCATCTAAGTACCTCACAGCTGATGAGAGCACAGGAGGAGAAACAGTCTTACATGCTATATGAGATACCTGCTTCTTTCTCAGTGGTGTATATAGGATTAAATCACACCCTTCTTCTGCAGATCTATGACACATTATCTAAAATGAATTATAGTCTTCCTTCTGGGAATAATAGGCTTATTTCTGGGGCAGACTTCTGGTATGTTCTCCCAAGAAATTTCCCATTTCTGACAGAGAAGGTGCCAGGGAGTCAGCAATTTGGCACTTCATTTTTAGGCTTTCATTTTGAATGCATCCTTGGGCTCCTGGGGTCTTCCTACAATACCACATCCTCAAAAAGAAAGAGTCTTTGATGGGGGTCTGTCCTGTATCCTGCTCACAGTGCCTTGGAGTTATGGTCTAATACTGATAAACACGATGTGAAGGTAATGTTTACCTTGAGCATTTAGATTTTGCAGAGTACAGAAAACCAGGTCATATCGAGATTATTTAAAAGTACTCTTTGTTACCCAATGCAGTCCCTTACATTTTGCTGGAGGCTCCCTCCTTGCTGAGTAGTGACCCCTTAAGGAAAAACCGTGGTATTGCTGCCAGTAGTATCTTGCCATCGCCAGCTGTTCATCCGTGAGATGTACTTTCTCTCCTCGCCCTGCCTGAGGGTTATTCCTTTATTTTCTGTTCAGCACATTTTAAAAAGGATGTCACAACGTCTTGTATCAAGAAAACCAAAATGTTGCTAAAATGTAAGTGCAGCAGGCATCTTCTGTAACTTTTTGTGTCAAGAATTGTACCTGTGTCTTGATGTTTTTCCCCATGGTTTGATTTGTTCACTGGTGCTTTATTGTCAGACCATTTAGGAAGTCTGTTATTTTGCTTTATTGTTTTGCAGTCGATGTTGTTCACTCCTCTTATTTTACCATAAAGACAGAACTTACACGAGCATTGGGTTTTTTTCTGTTTGTTTCTAAGTCCAAACGTTGAAAACCCAGTATCACTGGGTAACCACTGATTTCTTCAAAAGCTTATTGCTCCAGGACAGTATTTAAAAAAAAATCCTGAACCCTAAAACTGAACTCTAAAACTTTCAGCCACAGAAGATAAAGAACTCCATTTATGTTGGTTTGTTTTGTCTTCTGGGGCCTGACTCAGGAAGGTTTTTTTTGAATGCTTTCTATCAAACAGTAGTGACAATTTTATAGTATCTTTAGTGCATGGTGATCTTTGTAAATGTTTTTGCAACCTAAGGAGCATGGAGAATAGTCTCCTCAAGAGAAAGAGGAATCTCTAAGAACTGCAAAGGAGCAATCCTAGTTCTAGGCACTGGTCATATCTGGTGTTCCACGTTGTGTGACCTTTCCAAGCATACAGGAGGTAAAATCTTCCATTGTTAGATTTTAAGTAATTTGTGCAGATCTTTTCTGTAACTTCTGAGTATTGACTTTCCTATCTAATGGTGTTTGTGCATCTCCTACACATAATGGTTATCTGCACCAGCAGAGAATATGGCTCTTGAAGTTTTCCCCATGACAGTGGAGTTCAGATTGGGGTATTTACACTACTACCAGTTAGTTTAAAGCTGTCTAGGGTGTGGCTGTATCTGGTACTGTTTCATCTACAAACTGCAGCAAGGCTTTACCTGACCAACCCTCAGTTATGATGGTGGTTCTGGGATCGGCCCCATGGGAGGATACAAAAGTATGAACGGACCCACAATGAGAAAATGGACTGTGTCAACTCGCCGCGGGCAGAATCCCATTGCACAGCACTAGGTGCGTGAATGCCCGCTACCCTTACAAATTCTCCTTCCCTTGAGCATCCGGCACCGCCGCGGGGGGAGGCACCGCCAGTAACCCTGCAGGAAGCAGCAGCTTAAGCAGGTGCGTAAACGGGAACACGCAAGCACCTAGAAGAGTCACCGCGGCCGCCTCTCTCTTTCTCTCACCCCCCACCCGCGCTGGGGCCACCCGCGGCGCCCGGGAGAGGCCTCTCGCCGTTCCCCCGCGGCGTGCCCGCAGGTCGTCAGCGCCGGAGCCACCCCAGTTCGCGGCAAGCCGTGGGCTTTGCCGATCGGCGGGGCGACACCAGGCTACAACACCCTCCCCGTCCTGCTCTGCCTTGCCCCGCCCCGCTTCGTCGGGCCCGTGGTGCCTGTACCCTCCCCGGGGCTGGGGCCGGGGCCGGGGACGCCGCACGCTCTGGGGCCGTGCAGGCTCCTCCCGAGAGCAAGCGTGCGGTGCCCGGGGCGGGCATTAGTAAGGCGTGTGCCTAGGGGGTGTGTACGTGGGCTGGAATTTGTTATTATCGTTAGGAAAGAAAGAGGGGAAAAAAAAAAAAAAAAAGGTGGAGGAGGAGGGAGGGGGTGAAGGAAACGAGAAGAAAAAAAAAAAAAAAGGCCGGGAGAGGAGTTGCCAAAAACTTCTAAAGAACTCGCTGCTCCTAGTCCCAGGCGGCGGCGGGCAAGAGCGATGCTGGAGCCTCGGGTGCTCCGGGAGCCGACAGCGGCAGCGGCGGCCGAGGGGACGGCCGCAGGGATGGTGACGGCGGGGAGCGCGGTGCCAGCCGCAGCCGGGATAGCCGAAAAGAAAAGAGACGGCAACGGCAGGAAGGGGAGGAAAGGCAAAGGGCCTGGCAAGAAGCCCGCTCCGCCGGAGGAGGGTGAGGCGCGGCGGTCCTCCACAGGTAAGCCCGTCGGCAGGTGCGAGGGTCGCCCTGCGCGGAGTCACCGCGCTCCTCCCGCACCCGCGGGGCCGCACGCACCGGGCGCATCCTCGCCGCCCGCCCCCGCCCGCCCGGCCCGGCGGGGCTGTGCGCCCCGCGGCGGCCGCCGCTCGGAGCGGCGGAGGCGGCGGCGCTGACAGGAGCCCCTTGGCCGTGCGACCGCGGGCCGGTCTGCCACTCTCCCTCCCACCGGCCCCGAAACCCCGAACGTCTCTCGGCCAGCTGTTGCCTTTTTTTTTTTGTTCCTCTTCATTTTTTGAGGGCGTGTTACAAAACACGTTTTCTGCTCCTTCTTTTCCCCAGAAATCACTTCGCTGAGTTGGACAGATAGCAAACTTTGGTGTGGGGTATTTTGTCTAAACTTGCAGCTATTTACTCAGGGATGATCAGAAAGGACTTTTCATTTGCTTAGCAGCACATGCTCTTTTTCTTACGCCTCCCCGGTATTAAGCACAGAGATTTGTCCTAGTGATACTCTTGTCCTTGGTAGGTGTCCACAGAGGCAGGACTCTGTCAGTCAGCTCAAAGGTAGGGTTGCAGCTGAGCATGCCGCCCCACTCATCACACTTACTTATTTCTATCAGCCAAATGCCCCAGTCAAGATCAAGACTCCTGGTGCTGTACAAATACATATGAGCACACAATACTTTTCCTAGAGAGCTCCTGTTACGTCACCTAGTTAGTCAGAAAGCCTAGCGGTACATACAGATAGATGTTCTTAGCTTTTTGCAACAGCAGTGTGTAACTGGAGTTATTGGTTAGTTTATATATTTCTTTGTATTGTTTATTGTTTGTGGGAAATTATTTTAAAAGAAGAATATGAAAGGCAGTCAGCTGCCTAATTTGTGCTTTTTTGTTGTTGTTGTTGGGATTTTTTTCCTTCTAAACAGCCAAATAAGCAGAAAAGCTGAAAGGATAAAACTTTCTAAACATACCTATGATAATTTTACTGAGTGCATCATGGCCAACATGATGCTGCTGGAGACTTTAATCATCAACCCTCAGGGAGGATTTGTGTGATTCAGCAGCAGCAGCAGGTATCCCTTTGGGCTAATTATCTTTACAAACTAGCACTGCCCAACGTGTCATTTTCTTCTCTATGTGTCTTGGAGATACAGCTCACCCAGCTTCTTCTCAACAGTTTATTTAAATGAGTTTCAGGTACAGCCGGGGAAGTTTCCCTTGTTCTGCCAAGCTAGAGAGAAACTCTGATTCTGCCCTTCTTTATCTCACTGAGCTTTTATAGTGCTGCTTGCTGCTACACTATGCAAGCATTGTGACCATATCCTGCTAAAACTAACTGCCTGTTGGAACATTAAAACCTCTGGCAAACTTACCCATGACAGCTGTGGTGTTTGAAGCATTTGGGGATTTTTTGTTTGTTTTTGTGGTTGACATAGAAAACAGAAGGTGGGAGGATTTGTGACAGCAAAGCTCTGTCAAGGACAAACTCGTTTTCTGACTGTATACCTCAGACTCCTGAAGCATTCTGTCCCATTCTTGTAGGATAGCTTTCTTTTTCCTGCTCTGTGGACAGTTTTACATCTCCAGTGGAGTTGGGTTGGTGCACTAGAGGAGCTTGAACAGTCTCAGGAAGCTGGAGCCAGCTCTGCAAAGTGCGCAAGAGACTACACATGCCTTGGGATAGGTACTTGTACCAGTGCTGAGGGAGCAGAAAATGAAGCTGTGAACCAGAGGTGGCATTTTTTGAGTAATCTAGGCAGAGATTTTGGGGAAGACAGTCTTCTTTCTGTAGCGGAGGGAGCCAGCATAACAGTCTGGAGGATTCACACAAGCATATATCACCTAAAGTTTAGACATCCATGTATATTTAATTCCCACTTGTGGTGCTGTGGTCTGATCATGTCTGCCATGGTGAGAGTTTTATCTGAAAATCTGAAAGGTGGCAAGTGTAGACTGAAATTCACCAAGGCAGAGTTCAGATCATGCCTAACTCATAAGGCTTTGCTAAGACTCCAGAGGGCTCATGTCCCTACTACCTGAAGATGTGTCAGTGTTTGAACCAGAAGAAGTCAATTTTTCTGGCAAGTGCTTACCTCGGTTCTCAAAAGTGCCAGTAGGTTTTTGTCTGTGTGAAAGAGTATCTCCTTCATCCATACCTAACATTACCAGTCAAAAGGCTTCTGTGTGGGCAAGAACCGATCATTCTTCTATCTTATTTAATTAAAATCCTGCTGCTTCCAAATGAGTGTATGTAGCAGGGTAATTCACATATGTAGCTAATCCATGTAGTGTTTGCAGGTATGGTATCTAATAGGAGAATGAAATACATTATCAGTGTACACCTGACTCACAATCAAACAATGTCATATTGGCGATGTTACATTTACAAATTTTATCTAAACTTTTACTAAAGTATATTTTCTGTTTTGGGGGGTTCTTAGGGTAAGACCTGATATTTTAGAAGAGCAAGTGCAGAAGCGTTTGTTAATGTAAATTGTAGCACGAGAACAGTTTTACATATCATGAAATGGGCTTCTTTTCTGTCTCTTCAAGCATATTAGAGCTTAAATTAATGACTGGGCTATACGTGTTGATTAACAGTACTTCCTAGGGATGATATAAAGGCCTTCTGACTTTTGTGGGACCATGATTTCTCCTTTTCACTAGTAGTCATACATTCTTAAATTGAATTATGTCAGGAATTGAGATCTTCTCTGCTGTGTTCTTCTCTGTGAGCAGTTTGCATCTGCTCATGGTCTTCCTTCTACACGAAAGAGAGAGGCTTGTAGCTACTCATCAGTTTTAAGATCTGCACACTAGTCCTGAAGTCATTTATGGATCTTGAGGTTTTTGTTTAGCGCTAGTTTTTTTCTGATCATAGCTTCTCTTTGTTTAGTTTGCTTTTGGCTTTCAAAGCCTGTCACATATCCCTTCTGTCTTGGGTCTGGAAGCACTGCCTTATTGGTAACTTGTCACCAGATTGAGAATTTAGAAAAAAAGTGTGTGAGAAAATGTTTCTTTGCTATTTTCTGTCATAGCTTATCTGGGAACTCTGGAACTATGGTTGGTGAAGAAAGTTAGAGAGTTATTGGAAAAACCCTGAGCAGGTTTGGCCTCCTCAGCTGCACAGTGGTAATACTGACAAAACAAAAACAAACAAACCACCAAACCAAAACAAAACCCACAAAAATACAACAAAATAAACAAACAAACAAAAAACCCCACACCACAAAATAACAATCGAACAAACTTCATGTTTTCCATTGCCCAGGTGAAATCTGGGCTCCATTACAAAAGTTTGGGGAGGTCCACATTGCTATGGTTTCTTTGTTACTAAAATTATGTAACAAATGTATTTTTCTTACAATGAAAATGAATATTTTCTTATGTAAGAAAATATTCCCTCCTCACTTCAAGTGGTCTTGAACAAATTGATTCTGTCTGGTTTCTGTCAAGTCCAGAGTGATTGTATCTTCCTTCAGCAGGGCACTCTGGCCTGTGATAAATACAGGAGGTGGAAAACTGAGGAAAGAATATTATGAATGGACAGAAGCTTACAGCTTTTCTCCGAGTGATTTCACTGAACTGCTGTGCCAACTGAGCGTGCAGACAGCCTCAACATATCTGCCAGAACTTCCTAGGGCATTGCCCATGCACTGAAAACACTTCCACCCTGGGAAGAGAAACCTAATGCAGTTAAGCTGAGGTTGTGAAAGCAAGGTCTCCAGACTTTTCCTCACAGACGCACTGCTCCTGACCCAGGGTACTGCTATAGCAGGAGCAGGGAGGCTGCGACTGGGCCCACTGTGTCAGCTCTTGAACTTTCTGTGAGCCCAGTGTTAGTGTTGGATGTTCTAAGGTGATGCTAGAGAAGTGAGAGAAAGGAATGAGCCCAGTAATATCCTTCAGTGAAAGAGCTGTGTTTTGGTGTATAAGGTAGTGCATGAGCACACAGCTGCCCAGCCCCTTTGTCAAGTGTTTCTAGACATCTTGGGGAATGTGTGTTTTCAGGTGTTTTCTGCTTAGTAGAGAAGATGAGGGAGAGGCTGCTGGGCTTGAAAAACATGAGAAGGCACGAAGTATTTCTGAGAAAAACACCTTGATGTGTACAAAGACTGACTGTGCTATCAGAGAAGTGAACTCTGTGGCTATGGGTTATGTCAGCCATTCTCTAGTTCCACAGCAATGGTAGGAGGAGAAGGCTCTGCAAGAATCTGGTGCAGGAGGACAAAGTTGGTGGGGGAAGAGAGAAGAGCAACAAAGGTGGGTCTCACTCATTATTTCAGAGAGGTGGCCTCAGCGGCATTGTTCTGAATGCATCTGCATTTACAGAGCCCAGAGGAGGGAGGCTGCAGTCATCGACATAGAAAATAAGTACCTCCTGGTGGGGAATTCAATTTAGACTTAGATAAAATGACAAAATAAATAGCACAAAATTCAGATGAGATGAGTGTGACTGATCATCACCTTTGACTGCATTCTGGTAGCAGGCTTGGTTGATGGAGAAAGAAATGGTTTTCATCATTTTAAAGACCAAGTTGCAGGTCAAGGCTTGGTTGGGAGGATTTGAGCTCAGTCTGAGGCTTGCTATGTTTAAATTGATAATATTCATGAAGAGAGGTCAGAAGGCAGGTCAGTATTTTAACATTAATTGAAGACAAGAGCCTTGGAGATGGAAAGAGAGATGTGATTTCTGGTAAAACTTCTTCAATTCTAGAGGAAAACCATTGCTTAGAAGGAGTGAAAAGTTCTGGTGTTTCCAGGCCAAAATATTTATGTACCGTTGTCATGCCTGTACATTTTTCTGAGAGGAAAGCCTCTCCACCTGTGTGCAATACCTGAATGCTCCAAACATTCCGCACAATCTTCAGAGCAATTTTGAGAATGAATCCTTTAAAAAGCATGTGACTGCGTTTACGTTTTGTGAATAAATGAGATTAGTCATGATTCAACCTTTTTTGACTTAATACTGCAAGTACTACTTGACTGTAGCCAAGGGAATGCAAATAAAATTGTGAGAACATACCAGTACAGTTGACCAGTAAACACTGCATGTGTATTGGAAGATATTCCCCCTGTGAAATAAACCCAGAAACTGTTCTGAACTTTGTGCAAATATTGATAGCTGGGGAAGGCTGAACTAAGTTTTTATCTTGGGTATAGAAATGCCGAGATCTGCTAAGTTATGCAAGGATTTTAAAACATTGATCCCTGGCAAAGCTTGTAAACTGACACTCAAATCTGAGTTTGTCTATTTGCAACTGTGAGCTCTTGGATTTCTGGAAAGGTACTAACTAGAAGAGAGAAGAAAAAAACAGTGGAGTGATTTTTCAAAAGACTTCAGCGCTTACTATAAGGGGCAGCTCACTTTTCATTTCATCTACTGAATCAAAGTCACTGGGTTTTCAAGAAAACTTTTTGAGTGCTCGGTTCATGAATGAGTAGCCACAAAAATCACAGAGGAGCTACTGAGCATCTTTGACAACAGATTAGGCACCTAAGTGACATTTTGTTATTTTGAAAGTAAGGCAAGATAAGTGCTGGGCTATGGAAAACTTTCTTCCAAGCATCTTCCCTTCTCCCACCTCCCCCTTTTAATCTATCTGTAAGCATCTGGTTGTCCTTTGAGGCAGTTACTTATAACCAAGAGCAAAACAATGAATAACAATCATGTTGCAGGTTGTCAGAAGCTCTGGAAATGCTATGAATTCTTACCAAATCAGTGTTTTGTTAACATTCCAAAAGTAACAAGAGTGAATGTGCCTTTAACAGTACTGATAGTTTATCATGTTCCGTTATGATACAAGAAAATAAACTGAGTGTCAATATTTTGTGTGAGTCATTCTAGCTGTACAAAGAACTGCTTGAATATGCTTGAGGTGTTTCAGTTAACCCTCAGTTGCTCCCTCAAATACCCAGAGTCCTGACGTCGGCGGGGGAAGGGGAGAGGTCTTGTTCCAATCCGAGAAAATTTACTGTGAAAGGCTTGCATTTGAAGAGTTACAGTGTCAGTGTCAGGGCGACGGGTGGTGAGCAGCAGAGACACGACTAAGAAGAAACATGTCAGGACTGTAGTGCGTGCATGTGATACTCACGGAGGCGTCTGTGAAAGTCCTGCTTTAAAAATAATGAAAATAATAACAAAAGGAGACAATTTCCTTGGTAATCTAAGGGGAAAAGAGGAAAGGCTGGGGGTGGGGGGGTGCCGCTGGCGCTGCCGGCGGCGGCCGCGAGAGGGTGCGGCGGGAGCGCGCAGCTGCCCGCGGCCCCGCAGCAGGTACGGGAGACGGAGCTCCGGACCCCGCACATTTCCCTCCTTGGGCCCTGGCGAGGGCGGGGGGGTGGCAATTGCCCGTTGACCCAGAGCTGCAGAGCTTTGGGCTGAGCCGTGTGGGAGACATGATGATGTTTTTTAGCCCTTTGGCTCTGTGGGTACTGCAGCAGTAACACAGCATGATGCAAGGGGGGCAACTTGAAAAGCAGTTTCCTGAAAATGAAGGCGGGAGGCAGGGGGCAGCTGTTGTGCTGAAGGTCAGTGGGTGTGCAGGGAAACTGACAGAGAAGCTGTGAGGGAGGCTTAGGTCTTGATAAACATTGTGCTCTGCTCTCCTGTAATAGGAGTATGAAATCGTCCAGTGTGAAGTCATAGGGATGTTCATGAGCATGTTTTTCTCCTCTTTTCCTTCCTTCTTTCCTTTCTTGCTTCCCCCACCTGCTCTGTCATTCTCTTTCTTCTCCACTTCCTTCCTCCTTCCTTTCCTTTCTTCACCTCCCTCACTTCCCCTTTTCCATCCATCCGTCCTGCTGTCCTTCTTTTATGCCTCTCTCTGTCCTTTTTTTCCTCCATCCTTCTCTTCCTCCCTTTCTTCTTTTCTCCATCCTTGCATCTTTCTCTCCCTGTCTCCCTTCTTCCTTTTACTCCTTTTACTCCTTTTTTTCTTTTCCTCTTTTGCATCTGTCTATCCTTCCCCTTGTCCTTCTCATCTGCTCTATTTCTGTTAATGGAGAAAAAGCAATAAAAGGAAAGAAAAGCAAGTTATTTCGTACAGGACAGATAGGGATCTTTCATGTAAGCCCCTGTCTGGAGTAACTGCTAGTGTTCTATTTGTGCACAGAATACTACTTGGCTCTGGTGTCATTTTTGTTTGTTTGTTTGCTTTTGTTTGTTTTGGTTTGGTTTTGTGGGGGTCTTTTTGTTTGGTTTGGTTTTGGTTTGGTTTTGGTTTTTTTTTTGCATTTCTGGTTGTGTAATTTTCTGTGGGAGCATTAGATTTGGGGAGAAACCAACCATGTTATGTAGTTTGTTCACTGTAGGTCATTTATCTCCTGCCAGCTCTGACAAGGAGTCCACAGGCTTCACAGGTCAGGGAGGAAGAGACATGTTAATCCAATTACGACAGTTCACTTGGAAGCCTTTCCTCATTCCCTATGTGCATCTCTTTCTCGGGTTTTATAAGTTGATGGTCCTTCTACCTCTGTAAACCGGGGGAATCCAGGTCAGGCAGTCCGGGCGTGGCGTTCAGACTTGGACTCAGGCTGAGCCTTGCTCCATGCCTTTCTCCTGCATTAACAGCTTTCATTTCACCCCTGAGTCAACCATATGCCATGTCCTATGGCTAATGGTTAATCCCTTTGAAGACAGTTACGGGAGCATGAATGCACACATGAGATGACTTAACAGAGTCCCTTGTAACGTTCAGTTGCAGAGGTCATTGATAGAGGTTGTTTGCACTGCCATTACTGCCAGAAAAGTTAAATTTTAAATCCAATATTGGGAAGCTCTGTGTTTGTGTGTTTGTGAATGTGATATTTTAGCAGGGTTGTTGGCTTCTACAGTGACAGAATTTTCAGTTTTCCTTTGGGGAAGTCCATGAGACTTAGACAAAAAAGGGGCTGTTCTTTCAATGATACATTGCACCTGTATATGAAACAGCTCTGAAAACTGCTCTGAGTTATTGTGTTATATTTGGAACAAGTGCCAGTAAATGAAATGGGGCCTGTAATTCTGTGAATACATTTTTGCATGTAGCCTTGAATTGTGCCAAACGAACCAGTTTTGTTTGTATCATCATAGTCCTTTCATGTCTAGCTGAAATCTGTATCATTCAAATTGCCCACTGTGAAATAAACTTATCCTGAGAGCCATCTCATAATGCCTAGGAGCCTATAGTCTAGGCATGTCCAAGGTCACACCAGATCAGCATCTGATCCCAGCACAGAAACCAGGTCTCCAGACTAACCTCTTTATTCAAACCACCCTTTTTCCTGGTACATGGCCATTCTAGAGGTATCAATATGATATAGGTAACACAAGCCTGTCCCTTGCCCTGTTTTTTGGTGTGCAAAAAGATTCCTTTCCCTCTGTGAAAATGGGTTTCCTGGAGGGCACTGTGCATTGTTACTGTCTATTGCAGAGGGGACAGAAAGATGGAAGGTCTTTTTAGGTAGCATGCACATTACTGTCCCACTGGTCCTTTTCAGCCAGCTCTGTTGCAGGAACCATTTTTGCAGGCAGGATATGGGGATTAAGTGCATCAGGGAAGATGTCAACTGTGCCTCTGTGCCAGACCTGAATGTTCAGGGAGTGTCACTGGCAAGATGTGAGAGACTCTCAGAGAGAAGGTGGTATTCGAAAAAATTCTCCAGCAGGCTGATTCCAATGGCAGTATGTCCCACTGCAAGAAGAGAAGCTTCCCATGCAGACCTTTCCCTCTTCAGTGGCAAGAATATGACCTGTAAAAACTGATGTCCCAGGGTATCCGATGCCTCCTTCTTGTTTCTGCCCTCTGCTGTACTTCTGCAGTGGACCATACCAGCTTTACAGCAGTGTCCTGATTATCTCAAGAGAAGTTACTTTTAGAGAAGTTAGCTAAGCTTTTTAAAAGTGAACCTGAAAACATGAAAGCAGCTAGCTGGACCTGTTCTTGGAAAGGGTGGACTGCAAATGCAGAGCTGTAAAGCACATTGTAAAGAGTGTATTCTCTGTGGGAGCTCTGGAGGATGAACGGAGTGGCTGGTGCACTGGTCTGGTTAGTTATAAGGCACTGATCTTAAAAGTGAAGGTAATTATGCAGAGGAAGGACTTGCCTGGGTGTGTGAAGGATTTCAGCCACTCTCAGTATCAGAGGCAATGATTTGTGTCTTTTTTGAAAGATATGTTATATTTCAACCAAAAGCTATGGGATGAATGCAGAGGGCTTTTCTGTGTGTCAGGCTTCTCTTGTGACCTGAGCAAGTTATTGCCAGACTTAACATTGTAGATTCCAGCAGTCCTAGCCTCATCTTTTTTTCCAGTTGATACATTTTTATTTAAATGTGATTTTTTCCTAAGCACGTTGTGCATGGAATATGAGAAGGTGCTGCAAAGATGCAAAAGGCTAAGTACAAATGCCGGATGACAAAGTAGGGAGAAGGAACTGATTGTCAATGAAAGTGATACTGAGCTTGAGCACAGGTTTTCCTGGCTGTGTGAAGTGCCAACAAAGTCAGAAATTGGAAAAGTATTTCAGAGCAATAATCCAGGGAGAAGGAGATTTTAAAATACGGTCAGAGAGGAGGATTTAAAATAGATAACTATCTTTTTAACTCAGGCCCACTCCTATATTACTTGGCATTGCTAAGCCTTGATTATTTCTCCTATCCATGAGTGGGGTGTATCTCACCCTATTTTGCCCCTACTTTTATAGTGAGGACCACCTGAGTGAAAAGCTTCTTTGTAGGGTTAGGACCCATCTTATCACAGAATGGCCAGCACTCATCCTTGCTACAGGGTGTCTCTTGAAGTTCATGTCAGTTCCACAAATGCCAGAATCCACTGGTCTCAACTTCTGGTGTCCTTGCTCCCAATCCCAAGAATGTGGTCTGCCCTCATCCTTTCACCTGCTCACACGTGACTGGTAGAAGCTGTTAGCAATAACCAGGCTGCTCCCACTTTCCAGGCAGGGTGCATAAGGGAAACAAGTTCTTTGGCTGCAGTGTGAGCTGTACATAACAGCAGGATGAAGGCAGAGCTTGTTGTTAAGGGGATGTAATCTTCACTGCTGTTAGCAAGAAAAAAGCAAGGGAGGAAATATAGTTTCTAAAAGAAATAATCCCTGTTGAGAGAGCAGTAGCTTCATCTAAGCATTTTATTTTAAAGGTATGTAAATAATTGCACAGGTGCTGCCAATGATGTTGCTTCCTCTTGAGGAGAGGTGCTGAAGAGAGATACCTAGGGCACTGAAAATAGCTGAGGATGGTTCAGTCCCAGGGTGTATTTTTAAATGCTTCTCATGGTTCACTTTAGACTTTCATTGCTTTCACTTAAATTGACTTTGTATGTAGGTGCCATCAAAGCTAAAGTAAGCTGCCATGTCTAGATAGCTCTTCTAATGTCCAGGGTCCGTAGTTTGAGTCTTCAGTGGCTGTTTCCCTTTGTGTCCCAAAAGGCCAGACTCTGCTTTTGTGATGAGCTGTGCTGAGTCCTGGCTGCTGCAGTGAACTTGCCCAGAGGTGGCAAGCAATGGCAATGGCAAGAGAGAAACAGCATGTCAATGAGATGAAATTGCAGGAGGACATGTGAAAAGCCTTCCTTTTGTGAGCTTTTCAAATACTTGCATAAACAAAAAGTGTTTGGGAGCCTTGTCTTCTGTCATACAGTGTATGGGCTCTGCATACTTATCTGAGATGCTTAGATGTGGGGATGCCAAACCATGCATTTTCACCAGACTCTCTCCAGCACAAAAGACTACTCAGTGCTTTGGCAAGAAGGCTGCTCATGCTCTGCAATTGACATCATGAAATGAGGTAACCCTTGCTTGCCCTGATCTATACCATGACTTAATTTGAAGTCCCACTTTTCTTCCTACAGTGTCAGGCATTTTAGACACTTTGTGCTGTCCAGGGTCAGCAGAAGAAGAACCTTTAGGAAGCCCACTGTCAATGTTTCCATCTATTTCTGAGCTGCAAAAAACAAAGCCTACTTTAGAGGGCCCCTATACTGTGTGCATAAGTGTCAAAGAATGGACTGCGATGCTAACTTGCTTCAGTGTAGGCAGTTTTCCCTAAATGTGTCCCAGGAACCTGCGGGCACAGGACAGGGAAGAATAAATGTTTCTCCATGTTATTTTGAGCCAAATTCCTGGAGGAAGAAATGCTTTCATCACAGACTTGGGGAAAAAAAAAAAAAAAAGGCGTGTCACTATGTCTGTGTATCTCCCTGTCCTGTGCACAGTTAGGCCCTGAAAGGAACCTGATCTTCAACCTTACTTACGAGCAAGATGGCCTGGCAGGAATGTGTGAAACTCCTTGAATATCACTGGGACTATTTACAGACTTAAACTTGAGCACTTGCCTAAGCACTCTGGTAAATGGAACTAGCTGGGACTGTGCAAGGTGAAGATATGCCTACTGTTAGGTTCCCTCTTATTTCAGACTACTATGTATCCATATATTTTAAATTGTGAGCAGGCTATCTTCGGTCCCTTTATCGAGTCCCAAAACTGACAATGCACTTAATGACACTGTAAGTTATTTAAACTGAGAATAACAAATTAACTTCTGTCCTGCAAAAACAGTATTGAGAAAATTTAAATGATGCACTGTATCATGACTGCTGGCCTAGAGATGTCTAGAGAGAGAAAGATAATTAAATTAAATATCTTATGTTTGCTGCTGAGTTTAATATTTAACTCAGCTGACCTATGAAATCAGGTGCTTGTACATCTGCAAGTGTTTTGGCATCTTTTTCATCTTATCCTCTTTACATCAGCAAAGTGATAGGTGATAGCAGTTCCTCATTCTACCCTCATCTGCTTAGCTTATGCAAAGAGAATGCAAACTCTTTTTTATTTTTTTTTCTCCCTAGAGTAATGCTAGAGCAATATTAGTGCAAACATATGTGCAGATTTGTGCACATGTATACACCATGGTCCATCACAACTGCAGCAAGGGAGGAGTTAATTTTTAAGTGTTTGAGACCTCCTAGAATTATATTACATCAGATAATTTCTCCACCAGGGAAGTGTCAAGAAAAGAAAAGGCTTCTTTTCTAAGCCATTTTTAACTCGTGGTTCCATAAAAATGCTGGAACTCCTGGAGAGACCCCCTGAGGGAGTGGTCTGGTGAAATGTGCCAACAGCTGGATGGCACAGATTTGGAAAACACTGCTGTCCTTAAAATAAAGAACGGCAATCCCCTGTGAGAAAGCAGTACATTTTCCCAAATGACCTTTTAAATTCTATATTAATGTTTTAGAGAGGAACAAATGCATATTCTTTTGATAATTTTGGGAAGCAAGCTCTTCATGGAAAAGCAGAAATCTCACCACCATGTCTCACAGCAGGGAAGTGTTGAAATGTCCAGAACAGTGAGTTGCCTTTGATTTTTTAAAACTGCAATTGGCTAACAACTCCCTTGACAAATTAAAGAAATACAAAGCAGCTTCAGGATCGCCTTGTTTCATGGCATGTCATGAAGTTTCTTGCTATCACTTTCATAGCGAAACACGGTCAATTTCAGATCAATCTCAATTGCTGAGGCACAAATAAGAGCTAAAAATTGCTTTGAAGTTGAGAGATAATCAACAGCTTAGGGTATTTAGAACTGGAGTTTGTTTGTGAGGCTGTTTCCATTCACAAAACCATGGTGACTGCTAGCTCTATAACCAGGGAGCAGATAAGATAAAAAACATAAGACAGGATTACCTTTGCTGTGTTTCCATATCCTTCTCTTGACAATCAGCAGGGTACATGTGGATTCACTAACACCACCTGAGAGTTGTGGTTTCTGCTGCATTGCAAAGTCCCACCTCACTGGAGCTAGGTTTCTCCATGAAATCAGCCAAGGGTCCCCACCACTTCCAAGCCCCACTAGAGGCGTGAGAGGCAGCTTGTGCATCCACTTCTCACTACAAAGGCTCCTGAGAATCTCATCTGACCCAGTAGTATCTCCTTCCTCTGCAGCTCTCTGACCTGGAAGACTTTGCCACGGCCAAAGGCATCACAGGCAATGATTTATCCATGCTTTTTTTCTTGTCTCTTTTACCTGACACCCACCATGAGCTGTGGCTGGAGATGGGATACTAGGCTAGACCAACTTTTAATCTGACAGGGGTGGTTATTTTTATGGGTGCTGAAACATGGTTGAGGATGGAGTGAAGGATGGGCTTGTGGGCCTGTTTGGTAAGCGAAAATGTTACATGTGGAGAACTTTTCAAGCAGGAGTAGAGGATATTCACTTGACCAGTAATGAATGTATCAGTATCTCAGGGAGTCCTTCCTTAAGCAGCTACCCATTTCTTATGTTCTCAGTGCTCTGCTGCTGTCCTGGTGCCTGCTACATCTCTTTCCCCAGCACCACCATCCACATTTCTGACAAATAATTGTGCCTGGAGCACGCTGTATATAACATTTCTAGGGAGGAATGTGGGGGTGTAAAAAACACATGAGGCCATAAAGTTTTTGTGGAGTTGCAATTTGATCCAAAAAGTGAATTACCAGGTGCTTCTTCAGAGAGGGATTGGGGGTTATATTAAAATACCTCATTTAGTAAGTCCTTTTACTCCAGAAAATATTCAATTCCATTTATTTGCTAAATGTGCGTTTGTTTTACCATAGCATAATTCAAGGATGGTGTTTAAATTGATCAGTAGATTGAACTTAACACATTAAAAAATTTTAAAAAAAAAGGCAGTGCTGCATATTATTTTTCCTAACACAGAGGATTTTACCAGGCTACTAAGTAATAAACCTCTAAAAAGGCAATACATTTCAGATGTTTATTTTCAGAAATTTCCCTTTACTTTGCAGGGAAGTAAGAGGGTAGTAGGGGTACTGCCCCAGTACTGTAATCAGCACTTGAGCCCTGTGTTCCAGGGTCAGAGTGGATGTAGCATCAATCAATAGGCTTTAATCAAGAGTGCTGGCAGAGGAGCTTAGCACTCTGCAAAGGGATGTGCTGCTGCTGGCATGGTTGTTACCTCTTGAGGAGGCCTCCTGTAAGACAGGGTTCACAGGAAAGGCATTACACTCCTCCCAGCTGTAAACAGAAGTGCAGCTGGTTGTGACTTGTCTGGGAGGCTGCTGGGTCTGCTCCTGGTTCTCAGGTGGACAGAGCTGCTGAAGGCACAGGTTGTATTTTCTTCCTGATATGTTTCTGAACAGCAGTGTTGAGCACTGGTCTCTTTCTTAACCACTTGTTAGGCGTTCAGTGGGAAGGATCAGTGAAGGCAGTAACTGCACTGCTTATGCATACTTGGAAGGCAAGAGCCTGTGGTCAGCAGCCTGTTTATGCAGGGACACCTGGATAGCTTATTCAAATGAGCTTTCAAAGTACATATATTCAACCATAGTGGATGACCACTTGGATTTTTTTTAACCTAGCTCGAAAACAGGCAGAAATAAAATCACTTTGTTTCTGAAGGTGTGTCCCCATCGTAGTGTAACAGAAGTGCTTTAGATTCAGACTTTGAGTTAGTTCAGATAAAGTTTTGCAGTCTGTCATTGTGCCAACATCCCTAAAATGCCTCCCTCTTGCTGCTCAGCCTGGACTAAGTCTCTAGTCCCAGCTGAGTCTCCAGGGGAAACAATGCTCTCACATCCCACAATGCTGCTGTGGTGTTGCACATGAGGTGCAGGGAGAAGGCAGGGAGAAGTCAGCCTGGGACCATGTTCAAAAGGAGGGGAAAAGTGATGGGAAAGGTGAAGCAGGGATAAAACTGTGTTTTGTGGGGCTGGGCATCAAGCAGTGGGAACGAGTGAGTGAAGAGAGTGAGTGAAGAGAGGCTCTTGGTGGAGAGCAAGAAAAGGAGGGCAGGGGGCTGGAGCAAAGAGCTCAGGAAGCTAAATGTGGCTGGGAGATACGGGTGCAGGAGGAGTGGGGGAGAGAGACAGGGTCACTTTTGGCTCTGTAGGAGACTGGAGATTGGGAAAGGTGGGAAACTGAGATGTGACAAATCTGCAATGAGGTTGGGATGAGCGGGACAGAGAAGGAAAGTGGCCTTGTTGGGGGAGAAAAAACGCTGCCAATGCAAAGGGTGTTGTGCAGCCCTACATTGTGCCGGCAAAATTACTTTTCTGGCCATTCTCACCATCTTTTCCCTGCCTGCACAGCCAAGCTGTTTCCATGCAGTGACCATGGCAACCTAAGTTTTTGACTGGCTGCTCTAGGATGGTAGCCATAATGATAGCGGTAATGAGTATTGACGGAGGGGAGGGGAAGGCAAGCAGCTGTGGAGCAGGGGAAGTTGCCTGAGTACAGTAATCGTGTTTGGCAGGTCAAGGGTGAACCGTGGCCTGTGGGAGTTGTACAATGCCCAAGGCTAGCAAAGTGGTGTTATAATAAACCCCAGATGTTTCCGCTATTTACAATGTATACGTTATGTTTAAACCTGAAAATGCATCCTAGGATCTGGTGGGTAGGGAAACAGTTATTAGCTGCTTGGAAATGACTTGCTGGTAATGTATCTGTTCCCCCTTGATATTAGCTGTTGCCTGTTTAAAAAATAAATCTTCTAAGCAGAGACTCTCAAGAGCAGCATCTTTGCCAAACCAGTGATTCCATTTGGCTTCATGAGAAACAGCACTGTCCCCCACAAAAGCTTTTTGGGAGAGTGCAGCCTGGGCACTGCAGCCCCTGGGTGCGTTGGTGTGGGAGAAGCACTGCTGTCAGGCACAGGTGCACACAAAGCACCGTTTAATTTCCCCAAACTAATTGTTTTAGAGCTGGGAATCAGAACCCTTCCGGTATGTTATGGGCCAAAGCAGAACCACAGCACCTTTGAATAGGCATTCAAGAGGAGGAGGATCTAGTTGATTAGGCTTTTGTGTCAAAACAATGGGTTGTCTGCAAGAGTAAATTAGTCAGCTAAACTGTGAATTTAAAGCCCAATGGTTACTCTGCACAACCCCTCCAGGTGATGAGTCCTAAAGCTGGTCCAGACAAGGCGCTCAAAATATTAACTTTTAAATTGAATGAGTTCAACTGTGGGAAGCCTTGTTCAGAGTCGAACCGTTACGAGTAAATTGGAGTTGAATCTGCTTTGGTAGTGAATTAAAACAAAGCCACCCAGATTTGGAAGGGATATGTCTGTTTTGGTGGTTTTTTTACTAACACAGTAGAAATGCATACCTTCAGTGAATTCTGATTAACCCTTCACACGTGACCCTGCCTGCCCAGGTCCCCTGTGCCTGCACTGTGCCACACTCACCCATTGTGTGGGCACTTGGGGTACAAAGGGGCTTGTCTAGACCCCTCGCCATGGGGTCACACAGCCCTTTCTGTCAGAAGTAGAAGAGGAGTCCTCTAAGCTAGGCAGCATGAAAATGTTTTTGAAGGTGAAGTAACAGTTTGCAAGGGAAATGGCCAAAAATTGAGTCCTCATCTGGATATACCAGTTTAATTTACTTCTGCTGAGAAACCTTGTGCCCAGGATCCCTGGGGTAGGTGGGAGAGTGGAGTAGTCACATTACACAGCACTTAACGATGCTTTCGCGTCTCCATAGAAGGGAATCTTGGGGGCCAGGGAGCAAACTATGCTGACTTTGAAAGTTCCTGTTGTATTTTTCTTCCTCGTTCTCTGTTTCTAGCCCAAACACTCCATGTGCAGCTATTTCATCCTAAGTCTACTGTGTCTTCTGCTAAGGCCAATGTCTTCTTTTTCCTGAGCTTCATTGTCCTCCCACATCCCATGCGCCCACCTTAGAGTGATTTTCTTGAATTTTAGCCCCAACAGACAGCTCTGTACCTGGACATCCAGTTTTAAAGTATTTCGCAACACACCTCATAAGAAGGCATGCAGTACAAAGTATTCTGCTAGGCAGAATGCCTGCATGATGTCAATGACTGTACCTTTTTTATTTGCTTGGACTCATCATGGGTGGAAGACCATTCATCTTTGTGGTTTCTAACATGATACTCTGGTTCAACATGCAGTAAGCCCCTCCAGTCAATATGAATTTAATGCCTGGGGTGACGGAGTGTAGAATAACCAAAGCTCTGTAAATTCACATCCCATCCCATAAACTAGCTTCCCCACATGGAAAGCCCAAAGTGTAGAAAAGTCACTTGTCTGAGATCTTTTTCGAAGACTAGTCTTGTCTGCTTTGCTGATTGAGAAAGGTTGGGGGTTTTTTTAATGTTTTTTTCATCTATTACAATGTGATGACCAATTTTTTTTTTTTTTTTTTTCCCAAAGTGCAGTTGCTGATTAAGCGTTGAAAGAACAAAAAACTACATTTTTCTCTCCCAATCTATGTCTAGAACTGGGGCTCCTCTCCTTTCTAAGGGCATGATGACCATACTCAAATGTGACTCATAAAGTTACTTTTAGTACTTCGTTGTTCAGTGAGCCCGTTGATTGTGACTTTGAAACATGTTTTAATAAAATTTCTGCTTCTCTCTTCTCCCACATATCTAGCAGATTCAGCTAATGCAATTCCTGTCAAAATTATATTTTTCTGTATTTTAATCTCTCTCTGCAGAATAATCAGTCAGATAACAGCCACATCAGGTAATACATTCTTTTCCAGTATTAAAAATGTCTAAGAATTTATAGGGTGGTTATGTGTATGTTCAGTTATACAATTGTCTAAATAGGTGGAGGGCAGAGAGAGCATATCCTGAGAGCTTAGAAACCTGAGTTATTAAATTGAGAATATGGGCTATACTTAATAACAAATAAGAGTAGCAGTTAGTAACCAGTGCAAATCTTTCTCTATTTTTTTTTTTCTTTTTGAGAAAGAATGCGGTATAGAAAGGAAAAAGATGATTTAAACCCGCTGTTTAGGCCAGTTCTTCCTCTGATTATTTAATTTGTGTTTCAGACGGGGGAAGCAAGTTGTGGGGACTAATAGCTGTCAAACCTCTCACTGCTATCAAAACAATTCCATCTCATGAGCACTGAGAAATACTGAGAAACAAAAAACTTCACATTTTTTTTCTCTACTCAGAAATATTTGGATGAACAGACCATGAGGAAGAGGGCACCTGGCCCTGGAGTTTTTTGCATTTCTTGGTATGGAATCTGGACTTCCATGATTAGACGCTGTGTTTAATGTGTGTTCAGTCAACCCTGGATAGGTCTGTGAAGGCTGCAGATGGAGATGCCACGCAGTGCCAGCAGAGATGGTCACTTTGTTGTTCTTTTGCTGGATTTTGACCCTCCTCAATGCACTCCCAATTCATGTCAAAGCCATTAATGAGAATGGCCTTTGGTGCCTTTCACACCTCCCTGAACACACTGTATGTGCTTTCTTCCTCTCCCTCCATCACAAATAGCTAGATTGTTCTGGGGGCTCCAGGAAAATGCTAATTTAATACTGTTTTTTCCTTAATCCTTGATCTGTTCATGTACTAGTGGAAATTTATGAAGCTCGTGAGATAAAACACTGCAAAAAGAAGATCACACGTGGAAATAATGACTTCCAAGGTCCAAAGCATGTCTTAAATTCTTTTCAGAAGCAGTGATTAAAAGGCAAAAATACAGTAGACATTCAGTATAATGATGCTGTTGGGTTTTATTATAACTTTTTTCAGCCATGTTGGGTTTTACGACATCTCTCAGTAGACAGAGATTCAGAATGAGGTCATACTGTGAAAACAGTACACTTATAATCTATAAAGAACTTTTCTGGCTTGATTGTCTCCATTTGTTTTATCAATAATGGTGTTCTACTTGGTTGTTTCCTACATAAATTTCCCTTTGCAGCCAGAAGGGGGACTCAGGATATTAAATTTCAGCAGATGTAGTGAAATAATCCCATATATTCTTTCTTCTGATCATCCTTTTCTTATACTGTTGTGGTTTTTTCTTGGCTTTCATTCGCACAGCTTTCATTATTTTTTACTTACCAATGTAGGACAAATTTTGCAGAAGGAAGTACTGAAATGCTAGGACATGTGGCTGGAATCAGGTTCTAGTCCACCAGGAAGAGGCTTTGGTATATCTTTTCTTTGTCTATTTATCACAGAGTTTTTCAGCCCCTGTATTACTGGGTCTCCCCACAGTTATATTTTCTCCCCAGCGTATAGGTAGAATCCCAGACTGTAATTAATAGGGCAATATTTTGGCAGCTGTGACACTCAAACACAGGGGAGTGTTGTGAGACCCAAGAGGGGTTCCTTGGTCTGCTGGATGGACTTCAGACCATTGCCCAACATGTGCCGAAAGAGAATAAATGGATGTTCCTAAGCAGAGATATGGCAAATATTTCTTCATGCATGATGGTAGCAGTAGTGAAATAGTCTGTTAGACAAAAGCCAGAGGTAAAAAAAAAAAAAAAAAAGGTAGAAAAGCAAGATGGTGCAGATACATCTAGGTAAACAGGAGACTCATCTTTCTGTCTGTTACCAGGAAATAAATCCTGCCTGCCACTGGGCTTCTTGTGAGACAGTTCTGTTCTCTGTACTCATGCCACCCATTGTGCACAGCTGAGTCTTAAAGCATCCTGATACACCTGCCAGTTCTGCTGCTGGGATTGCACAACAGTTTCTATTGTAAACCCCTGTTTTCCCAAACTTCTTAGGATCAGGCTTTTATGTTTGATTTATTCATATAATATGAGGGTTTTTTCTCATGCCTTCCAGAGAATCTGGACAAAAGAGATGACTGGCAGTCCCCTAGGGTTCGGCACAATTGGAGAGAAAGTTATGTGTTCTGCCTGTTACATGCTATTTTCAATGAAAATCCAAATTGGAACTTGACATGATACCATCTTTCTAGGATAATGTGGTTTTGTTTGTTTCATGAAAGACTGTGTTTTGGTTGGTTGGTTGGTTTTGGTTGGTTTGTGTTTTTTTGGTGGTTGTTTGTTTTTTGTTTGTTTTTTGTTGTTGTTGTTGCTTTTTTGTTTTTGTTGTTGTTGTTTTTTAAGACTGCTAAAAGAAAGGAAAAAGTGACAACACATAAGAATTTGAGCACTATGCAGATGCTCTCTGAAGGGAGATTTGGCTCTGGTTTGCTACTTCAGTCTTATCACTTGGGGAAACATCCCTCTTGTGTCTATCAAGGAGAAGCAGCCTCCTCTAACAGGTTTGTAGTTGTTCACTTCAGATAGCTGCAGAGAGGTACAGTAGCCACTCAAGATGGGGCTGGAGCCTTTATTTTCATTCTGGCTCTGCAAGAAATAGAAGAGCAATCTGCTGGGTTGACACAGCATGACACCAACACCAGTGTGTGGGAACCTTCTTGTTTTTCCTCACCTGGGCTTTTTTCTCAGGAGTTGTCTCAGGGTACTCCAGCATGAGATTTTCACTGTTGGCACAGTAAGGAGTGTGTAAATGGCTGCTTTCCTTGCAGCTTAGCTGTCCAAACCTGAACAGAGCTGGTTTGAGGTCTAGTGGGACTCTGAGGCTGGAACAGCTTTGCTGCAGATTGGCTTGCAGTTGTTCTACTAATGCCCTTCAGTAATTATCAGCAGCAGAAAAGTACATTTTATGTTGCATGCTATGTGTGTACAGTCCAGGTGATTTCATGACTGAAGTTGGTGTCCTGGCTAGGAATTAAAAGCAAAGGAAGAACTTCTGTTGCAGAAGTAAAAACAAACTAAAACTCTTACTAGAAATTATGTGGAACAAATAGATCACAGGAGATGATATGCAAAAATCTCCAGCTTAGTAGTAGCAAAATGATATTGTTGCCCACAAGGCTCTTATCTTTGAGAATGGGGAAAAAAAAAAAAAAGGGGACTAGGAAAGGGACGGGAAACTGGTCTTATTAGTTCTTTTGTGTAGAGGTTTATAACCACATAGATGTTTTTCTACCCTGAATGATGAATGCATTTTAAGATGTGTAAGTGTTAACACACTAAGTCACTGTCACCAAAGACAGGTTTCTTAATTCAACTGAAGCAGAGAGAGCATTGCCTCTAGAAAGACCAGTTAGGACTAATTTAGTCAAGAAGTTTACTGATTCAACTTGATTTGTTAAGGAATTTATTTTATATGTGAGTTTAATAATAAATCAGCTTTAATTCATTTTAAGTGTGTTCACACTGAGGCTTTGCATTTGTTTAAATAAAATCAATTTATGCTTTACTTAAAAATCTGCAAATTTGGATATAGGCAAAGTCTGCAGTTTATTTTTTTCCCCTTAGAAAGACTGTAGCACATTTCTCTGTCTTCTAGGGTGAAAGTTTAGCTGTATCAAATGAAGGATAAAGCATTTTATTTTCACAGGGCCTGAATTTTACCTTAGCACTCTGCTGGGCCTTCTGTTCTTATTATATAGCAAATAAAGCCCTGGATAATTGTACACTTGGTATAATCAATTTTCAGGCTGTGATTTTATCTAAAACTGTGACACAGGAAAACCATTTGTAAGTTTAAAAGAAGAAGTGGGGGAAGGGAGGTTTACTTATTTTACCATGTCTTTATTCTTTTTAGTGGCAGCCTGTTCAGAATTTGTGTGGAGTTTATTCTTCAATTCCTTTTTAGCTAAACTTTGCAAAATAGTGTCTGTTCTGGTAATGGAGAGTATAGATTGAGGCATATAATTTGGTAAATTATGCAGATTGCTTACTACACTTTATACATTTGAGTGGCTCTAGAAGATCTGCCTATGGCTTATACACAAAGACTATAACCTTCCTACAACAAAAGCTGTAATTCCTCCCCGACAATAGATGTTGGTGGCCACAATGGCAAGGGTCAGCTATGTAGGATGTTAAATAATTACTAACTGGTTAATGCATGTTATAGTCTTTTTCACATAGTCATAGATTTTAAGGCCATTGAGGGATTTTGACAAAAGGTTACATAAACACATGGAAGGATGGACTTCATCATCACAGACTAGAAGCTTCAGGTTGCACTTGATGGCCAGGAGATCTGTTTCACTTTGAGATCTATTTCACAGTTTCCTGTATTTGTGTGATGATTCCATTCCTGTGTAGTCCACTGCTTAGCATTCACAGTTTCCTGGTATGCAATCATACCACTTACAGTTGATCTGGAATATTTTTTTTAAAGCCTTGTAATTTTTCCTACATAATTTTTGAACTTTTGCCTACAGTCCAAAAACCATTTCAGTGTTGCATAAAGTGTTCCCGTCCCTCCTTCAGTGATTGCTGGACCATGGTATGTCTCTGCACGCTTTACTAGTCATATGGTTATGGATTTTTTGGAGGTTGACCTTTAAAAGGATGTCTAATCTTGTATAATAATTTAACCAAGGGAGATGCTTCTAATTAGGTCTTCTTGTGAGGTGCCTCGTTGCAGTTATTTGGTAGTATTTATTCTTAAGAATTTTGTTTATTTTTTCATTTGTCTGAAGACAGCCTGTGCACATTTTCAAACAGATGTGACATAAACATTTCTTTTTCACTGCAATTTCCTTTTTCTGCTTTGCATTGCTGCAGAGGGGTTCAGTATATGTTGGAAGTAAATTATACTGAAGGGTATATGATGAGATCCTCTCTGTGTACTGTGTAAGCCTATAATGTTAAGTACCATATTTAGATTTTTGCTGAGCTGGGTTTGAGCTGACAATTTGTGTGCAATGCTCAGGTGTATCCAGATCCTCAGTTCCTGAAATGAGTCAAGTGTCTTTTGGTCTCATCGGCTAAACTGTTTGCATATCTTCTAGTGCAAAAAAAAAAAAAAAAAAAGATTATTGCTAACGGACTTTTCCAAGATACAACCACCTCAGTCAGCTGATGGAGCCAGGGCTACTTCTGCTGTGCCCCTGGGGAAAAGCACATTCTTTTGCTGTGGGAGTGGCACCCTTTTGATACCGTCAGACCATGTTGATTTTCCGCTTAGCATGTAGGTATGAAAGCATTCTTCTTCTGAATTGACTTAGGAGTGGAGGCACAGAATGCTCCACCAGCAGTAGCTCAAATGATTTCTACCTGGTAGAGATTTTGGTAGGCAGGGACAGGAGGATTGCTCTTCTGGGTGTTGTGCAGCTGGGATGTGGCTGGCACATGAGAGACAACTCTGATTAAGTCTGAGTGGGGACAGATCCCACTTTGGGGTCACAGTGGAAGGGCTTGCCTTTTCGTTCACAGATTTCCTCCAGGCAGTCTTGGAGCAAACAGATGTTTTTGTAGGCCTGTGTCCTTCCACAGCCTGTGCTGTATTTCTGAAACACAGAAACCCCAGCAAAAGAGTGTTGCTAGGAGAGTTGAAAGGAGGGGAAAGAAAGTGGTAAATGAGGAGCCAATATCCATAGTGTTGTTTGAATTGTGCATTAGCAAATCAATATCTTGAAAGTTTCAAGGTTCACTGCTGTGAATATTTTATGCAACCTGTAATGCAACAACAACTTCTTTCTTTTGATGCTCAAATTAATCTTGTTTTCTCCAAATTCATTTCTACATTTTTATTTTGTTTCTGTTCTTGTCAAACAAGCCATCAGACAGGTTTCAGTTCAGGTTTTCCAACTTCCCACCCCAAAATTTCTACATGGATGAGTGGTTCTTTGTGGGGAGGAATATTAGTGGACAAATGAACCCTCTAACCTGTCAGTTCTTCCTGGGGATGCCTAGAAATTTTATCATCTACTTCATGAGAAGGAAGGGATGTGGCTGCAGCACTTTTGAACCCTCAGATTGGAAGACTAAAGTTCTAAGGAAGTTATTAAAAACAGAGAAGTTTTACCAACAACAGAAAAAAAAAAAAAAAAAAAAAAGGACTCACCCAATAACTGGATTTTTGTCTGTAACTCAGAGGAATAACCTATGAAATTTTACTTGTTTGGTGACTTACTGCATGTGTTTTTTCAAACAAAGATAGAGATTAGTGATGAAAATATGCTGGAGAGCCCAGCAGAGAAAGAAACACACGTATGATGCAAAAAGCCATGCTTCCTCCCTTCATCTGTCTTCAAGGCATACAACTTGAGACAAACTTTTAAAACGTGCATTCCTGAAATTCAGCTTCTAAATCATGAGTGGCTTCATGTATAAAAAATCACTGAGTGCTTCCAAGTCCGCTTGAAGCCCATGGCATTTACGCTTACATAGCATTTCCGTGCATTGAATTGCTTTCATTTTAGTGATCAAATAAAGATTCTGGAGTCTACCTTTATGCACTTAGGTATGTAAATTATGGACCTGCAGATTTTTTTATCAATTTTATGAGCAGTTGTCCCTGAATCACTTTTTGGATATCAAGTGTATTTATTTTATGCTGTCTCCACATTTTCAGTCTATATGATCAGGGGTTTTTATTGACAGTGTCTAACAGGATCATCGTAGTTTATCAGGGATGCAGCCAGCTGGAGTCAGTTGAAGCACTGTGAACCAGAAGAGAGAGTATTTAATGCAATCAGGAGTGTTCCTGCAGATACAATCATCAGTAAATAAATTAAGTGTTGACCTTTAAATTATAATCTTTAGTTTAGACACTTGCTCACACCCAGCTTGTCTTGTGAAACCTGTGTTTTGCTATCTTTGAACACAGTTCCTGGTCTCTGAGGAGGTCTAAGCTCAGAAACTGATATCCTGAGTGACTGCCGGAGGCTGGGCAGCCTGGCATTATCTTGTTACACCGAACAAATTGGTGCTCTCAGGCTTTACCTCATAGACATGATACTTCTAGACATGCCAGTTTGTTACTATCATCCTTTTTTCTGACTCCATTGGAGATGCTTTTTACTTGAGAAGTGAAGAGTGGAGTAGTGAGACCTTATCCAATAGCATGATACTTCTTCCATATGCCCTTTTTCAGTGTCCTGTTGAAAATCCTGCCTTCATAATGTTATGTTAGGAGTTGGCCCATGATACTCTAATTTAAAGGTTTTACTGGGCTTCTGATAGGGAGAACAAAAAGATTAATGCAAGCTCAGAGAGCAGCTCCATGGCAGAGGAAAATATCCATGAACACTCAGATGACATGCTATGTATTTGAAAGCATCTCACCCTGAATAAACAAATACTTCAGGTGGAGATCTTTGAGCATGTTAGGTGCACCATTACTTTGAAAGGAGCAGGTGAGATTTCAGGACCATGATGCCTAAATCTGACAGGCTCACTGAATTTAGACTGAAATGCTCCATACCATGAGATGAGTTGTTCCTGGGAAGGGTAATCAGAGTTGTAGTTAGTATTGTGTTTAGTTTTTGGAAGTAGTTACTCTGATTTATAGTGGCATTCGCTGGTTCCTCCCTGGTCCAGTGTCCAAGGAACATGGCTGTAGTGCTATAACCCTCCCTGTTGCTCTGTTTCTTGGCTCCTGACCAGGCTGCTAACAATTCCTCTTTCTTTCGGCCCTTTACAACATCTAAAATTTCTGCAGAAATTTCCTTTTAACATCAGTAGGAAGAATAGAGATTGTTTGGATCTGGTTTTTACACAGAGTGCTCAAGAAAAATGTTAGGTTTGCATTTTTTCCTTTTACTCTTCTGTACATACATAATTCTTATAATAAAATCATACCAAGACTCAGAAGATGAAATGTATCTGGCAATATTTTCAAAAGAGTTCAGAACTGAGAAATTTCCATTTAAGTAATTAAATGATTTGTTTGGTTTTCCGGTCTCTCATGTCCAGTTGCTCAGGCATTTTGGAGAGCTGGTTGTGTGGGATTATCTCTACCATTACATGCAGTATTTTATCTTGTAATCTGCACAGAAACTCAGCATGCTGGAAGGAAATAGCCAGATTTTGACATGTGTTCAGAATCCAAATGTTGCCTGGGAGAATAATAGGAGGATTAAGACCAACAGAAAACACTTTTCAGTTTTTTTTTTTTTAGTTCTCTTAGCAGGAGCAGTGTAGTTTATACGGTTTATACCAAAGGCTTTAGAAAATCTGGCCTGCTGGTGATAAACCTGAGCTTGATTACAATCTCATATGCAAAGTGAGAAGGCTTTTTGGAAATAATATAATTTAACTTGCATTACTGCCCTGCCTTGAGCATTATGCTACAAAAAAAGTCTGAGGCCAAGGCACTGGTTGTTATCCTTGTGGCATCTATTTCCACTCACCAAGCTGTTGGTCACAATCTTGCACAACAAACTGCACACATGTGTCTACGGGCAAGCGTGCCTCATACATTCCTGTGCTCAGACTCTTAAAAGGATTTGTGCCTTCCTAGGAAAAGAAAATAAAGGAGGAAAAACCAAACCAAACCAAAAAAAACCTCACAACCAACCACTTATGGAATTTTCACTGAAAGTGTGTTGTTGTGTGATAATATTTTGCAGGTTTCCTGTTTAATTCATTCAATGTGTTTAGCTTCTATGCAGATCAACTATGCAATCAAACACTGAGAGTGAAGAGATTGCCGTGCTTCACCAAACTCACCAAAGTCCAGAGAGAAGAAATGATCTCCAGTCATACATTATTAGTGAGTCTTTTGCAGAGAGAATATGGAAATGTGTGTTCCTTATCTGCAATGATATTATGCAGGCCAGCAGACATACATTCCTGAAAATTGCTGACAAAAATAACAGATATTCAAGCCATCTTAATAAGCAGAGATCTAACTCCTTGCATGCTTTTGCTTGTTAAACTCTTACAACAGTGCAGGACTTTTGCTGACACAGTGGTCCACTGCTTTGTGAGGGCTTGTCACAGTGTGACAGCCCTCTCTTGCTGTTATCGCCCCTGTTGCTTTCTTAAAAAGTCTGTTGTATCAGGGGAAGTCCATGGGTCACAGAGAGAGGTCCTGACCTGGGAGTGTGAAAAGCCTGGGGTTAAATGTTAGTGTCTTTCTGTGTGCCTAATTGTATCTTAAAATGTGAGGCCCTCCTGGGTTTCAGCACAAGAAATACACATAAAGTGGATACATGAAGTGGATTCCACCCCACCTTTCATTCAAGTACTGCCACTTTCAGAGTGCTTCCACACTTAATTTCTGCTGTTTCTCTTTGAGATTATCCGTTTTGTTTGGTACCTGGCCCTTGTCATTCTGTGATGGATAGCATATGTAAGGGCCACCTACTGCCATGGCAGAGCTGCTTGCAACGGTGCTTCCCAAAAGGCAGCCCACAGGAAATGCTTCCATTTTCACCATGCATTTTGACTGAGTCATCCTGTCCCATTTGGCACCTTAACCTCCATCCATGTGTAGGAGATGCAGAGGGTGTTTTCCTTGCCATTTCCCCCCATTTCTGCCCCAGCAGCAAGCCCCTCTTGGAGCAGCAGGCAGAAGCGCTGCCAGCTGCAGAAGTGGTGCTGCATGACAGGCACAGTGAGTAGTGGTGGAAAGGCGCCAGTCTGGCAGGAGATGCCATGGGGAGAAAGGGGGAGGGGGTAGAGAGGTGACGAGGGTTGGAGGCAGGGTGGGCTGGCAATGTCTAGTTGTCATTATAAGCATTTTTGCCTCATTAAAAAGAATTTTTACCCCTCAGATGAGGTCGTCTTTTACTGACACTGGAGAAATTGGCACAGGCTGTGATGAAAGTCAATTGCTCCTTGCACCAGTGGAAGCTGTAGCTGATCTCACTCCATACACACAATGCTGTGGTTTTATCAGCACAAGATTTCTCATATGCCTGACAGGTGTAATTAGCTTTTGCAAAACTCCAGCTGAAAGGAAAAAAAAAAAAAACAAAACATAATGTAAATGAAAAGGAGAAAAAGGAAAAAAAAGAAGAAACAATCTCTTTTCTGTCCTGTCTGTGAACAGCTTTTGCTGCTTTCCCTGGAGAGCATGCATGCTTGGACAGCGAATTACTGTGAATTAGTGGGGTTCACTGCCATTGATTAAACCCTCTTTTATGTTTCCTGGTAACTCCTGTATTATGGCAAGAGCTGAGCATATTAATTTAATGTTGGTTTTTTATTTTTTCACTGACAGTTCCGATGAAGGAAAAAATCTGTAAGTAGTTTTGAGCAGATAATACTGAATTAAAATAAAATTCAGTAACAAAATGGCATTTCCCTTTTATTCCCAATTTCCAAGTGCTAGGCTGACAGGAAAATCAATAACCAGTTCAAATCTTAAGCACAAAAATTTTGATATTTGCAGTTGTGGTTATTCTCTTAACTTATGCAAGGTATGGACTAGGACTATAATAAGTGAAACATGCTAATATAAGAAATATTGCCTTTTTATTTTACACTTCTGCAGCTCCTTTTCTTATGTAGTGACTATAACCTTAACTCTTTAATGACAGAATGAAAATATCAGCACAAACTTCAGTAGCAAGACTGTTAATTAATACTAATTATTCCTGCAGGAAAATTTGAAGATTGGTATGTTTCAAAAAGTCTTTCTCTCTTTTGGGTAAATACCTGAATGTGTGCTTATGTAAGTGTATATATATATACATACATATATACAAATACACACATGCTCATAAAGGTACCTGTATTTAAACATATTGGTTTCAGAATGATGTGTGGGCATTTCTTTTTCAGAAAGCAAAAATTGTTTTGGTAGCATTTTTGGTACATGCTGGAATTTCCAAAATTATACAGTGGGGGCTGAAAAATGGAAACCAACATGTGATAAGACATTTTGTGGCAAATTTATTTCTGGTCTTAAAATCCTGGGCCTTACCTGATCTGTTCCAGTGCCACCCTGATGCAAGTGCCTACCCTGTGTATAAAACCTCCATGGACACCCTCCCAGGAGAAGGTCTCTTCCTCAGACGTTTTGCTTATATTTAGCCTAAGAGTTTCTGCCAGAGACTTCTTTTTCACACCAGCAGAAATGCATGGAAGAAGTTGTCACCTTCCTGTGAATCAGAAGTTTTCCACTTATCAAAGGCTGTTCTTCCCCTCTCCTGTCTTCTGTGGTGGCCCAGCAGGCACCACCTGACATGCTTATTCACTGCAGACTACATTTTCCCAGCCACCATTGTTTGGGCTGCTCTACTCTGGGCCCAGTTTCCAGGGAATTCAGACTTTCCCTGGCTTCTATGGGCTTTCCTGGGATCAGGAATGTTGCCTTATGTATGGGACAGGCCATGATGCTGCCTGCAACAGGCAACTGCTTATCAGGCATATCTGTACCCAGTTCTTTGTACACACCTCTCAGAATTACCACGATGATGGTGCTGCTTGTTTTTTGTTTGATTGAAATAATAATGAAGGGCAATTGGTGTTAGCAAATCTCCACAAACACAAAAGCAACAGATATCAAAACATAATCAAGTGTATTCCAGTCTCTTAAAACTTCTTCTTGTACAGGACTGTATTGCAAACCTGCTGGTGTCACAATGAACACTTCTAATCTGCATATTATGGCGAACCATTTGGCAATGCTGGCCATTTGCTTCCTTTAACACTATTACAGCTGTTCAAGAAACAAAACATGCTGCAGCTAGAGGTGCTGCAAGGGAATACTGGCTCCCCAGAGGTACAGACCAACAGTGAGGCACAGCTGAGCCAGGATGGACTCACAAGCTATCACCCATCAGCTGACCATCTGTAGGTCCCCATATTAGCCCTTTCCAGTTGTGTGGTAAAGGTGTTATCTCAAGCTCCAGTGAAAGTAAGGTTGAACTAAGTCTTTTACTTCAATAATGGAGCACGATATAGGCTTGTTTATGGCTGATCCACAGGGTCAAATGAAGGGTAGTGTCTCACACAGGGACTGTATCTATTTGTGAAGCCTGTGCTCAAAGATCAACACCAATTCTGGAATATTAGAGGTTTTTAACTTAGAAAGCCCTAAATAGTTTGAGATTTACCCACACAGGAAGTACTATTGCTACAACACAGTAGAAATTGAGATGCATCAGATGGAGCCCGTCAGTGTGCAGGAGTCATTGGCTGAGCTTTTTCAATGCAGTGTCCCCTTCTGGGTCCAAAATACCCTTAATTGATATTGATTCTATTGATGGGCTTCCAAGCCCATTGTCTCTTGCCTCAGGGAAAGGATATGGCCAAGCTGAGGTTTGAGGTAGGCATATAATGTGGGTTATAATGTTTGGCTGGAGCAAAAGCCATTCTGTCAGGTTAGGGAAGCTGTTGAGCTTTTATTTATGCTTTTAGCTCCCTGTCACATCAATTGCACCTGAAACCTTTGGAAAGCCCCTGATTCATAGCAGTCAAAATAAATAACACAGCAAGAAAGAACACCCTCCCTTTCCTTGTCTGTATTACCTACCAGGGCTGCCTGTCTCAGCATACTGTTTTGTGTCTAGGTACAATCAATTAAGTGTTGTTAGTGTTTCATACTTTATTCAGAAGTAAGACTTTAGTTCTTGCTAAGGCTGCATATGGCTTGCAGGTTGTAAGATGCACATTGGAAGACTCCAAATGGCCAAACTAGAATGTCATTAAATATGCCCTTATGCATTAAGGATGATACAAGTAACACACAAATGATTGTTATTTTTCAGGTTTTAGTGTAGAAGTGTTGCTAGTCTGGCTGGAGTTTTGCTCTCTGTGGATTATTTAGCTGAACTTGAGTTAGCACTGTTTTCCCTTCTGATCATGGCCTAATCACCAGCATGTTCTTTTATTTCTTTAGCTGTGCCTCCCAAATTGAAGGAAATGAAAAACCAAGAGGCTGCTGTGGGTCAGAAGCTAGTGCTAAGGTGTGAAACCACTTCAGAGTACCCTGCACTCAGATTCAAATGGTTAAAGAATGGAAAGGAAATAACAAAAAAAAACAGACCGGAAAATATCAAGATCCCCAAAAAACAAAAGTAAGTACAGAGACATATCTCACAAGGGGGGTTGGAAGGGGTTGGACAGCTGTATGCCAGAACACAAGCATTGAGGCTGTTAATTGCAGTATGACAAAGCTAAAAGCTGTGAGTTATGGAGCAAGAAACAGATACTGAGGTTATTTTTCTTGAACGTATGGATGAAGTGGTAGTATGGCATAAATATTTCATAATAATTTTCCCTTTTCAATTTTTATTTATTTTCTGATAGCCAAAGGCTATCATGTTAACCAGTAAACCTTGGAGAAAGACCATTATTAAACTACTGACAAGAACAGAGATACATTATGTTTATTGTCCAAAATCCAAGAATATTTAAAATCATCAAAGCAATGTAGATTTGGAAATGTTTTTGAGATTTGCTTTGCAAGCAATCTAGTCCTTAAGAAGGGCTGAATGCTGTCTGCATTAGCTTGAAATGCTTTACGCAAGCTTGCAGTAGTTCTTTACCAAATGCATTCCACCATATGGAGAACAAGCCACAGGTCTAGAAGATGTCAGACAAGTAGCAAAGCCTGCAGATCTCATCCTCCTCACTGGCGGAAAGTGTCCACTACATGTGACTGATGACCAGTGCCAAAAGATGGCCTGGTGTCTTGTTTCTGCAGGGAAGGAGAATAAGCTATACAATGCGTTTTCTGCATTGAGACAGGAGAAGGCTTTTGCTGTTTGGTCTCTACCATGTTGTTTGGGCTAAAAAGTTTCAATTGTGGCTACTTGTCCATCACAGGAAGCTATGAAAATCCCTTTGAACAGAGCCCTTCAATTCTCACTCTGGTCTCAGTAGGCAGGGTGCTATCTGCTGCACTCTACCATGCCTTCCCTTTGTACCAGACACAGAGGATTTGGTGTGGGCTCTGCAAGAGATCTTTCCATCCAGGGTGTCAAGTGCCCCCATACATTTTGTCAAGTTTTCTTTCTTTAGGCAAAAACAGCAGCCAAAAACAAAGAGGAGCTTGGCTTTTCAGAGTTATTCAGGTTAAAAACCCGACATCCTGCTCTCCCTTGGAGTTTCTTCTACCCAAGCCTGGGGCACAGGATGAGATGAGAAGGGGGAGAGAGCAGCATCACTGCATCTCCTATGCCACCTTCACACAGATGGCAAGAAGGAACCTGTGATGTCTCCTTCCAGCATGTGCAAAATGGAACTGTTCCAAGTGGCAGATAGCCCGGCAAATTGTCTGGACTCATTTGCAGGGCCATATGTCTCCATCAGAGTTGTATTTTCAGTCTGTTCTGTAAAAAAATGATTCAGGTCAGAGCCTGGCCCTCAGCTTCCTTAGCAACACAGTGCCACCTTTGAGGGGTAAGCAGTATTTTCTCTGGCTGATACTGATTGACCAAACGCACTAGAGCCAGGATTTCACCTTCTGGGGCTGGGCTTTATCAGCTAAGCATTGAATCAGTAACTGCCTTCTGAGCTCCCTTTCTCATTTTTTTCCCTCACAAAACTTTGAGGAGCTGAACATGCATGTGGAACATAAGAGACTAATTTGCAGGTCAGTGTGTCAAAACATGTTAAAATTCCCCAAAAGACACATATGAAAAAAATTAAAATTGGGACTTTTTTCTGGAAAATGTAAATCTGAAGTCCTATTCCTCCACCAGAAGTGGGCACAGTGCAGGCATTGACCAGGATTCCGCACTTCCGTGCGCTACGTCAGCCACAAGGGTATCACTCATAGTTGGAATTTCTCTCTTCTATTTTCTGTTTTAAAACAGAAATGTCATTGCGGAACAGATAAACTCTTCCAGTTAGAGATGTGAAAGTCACTAGATGTAGAGTACAGAAAGGGGAAAGACCAGGGATGTCTGCTGACACCGGAATGACTTTCCTTGCCTTTCTACTTTGAGATTTTAGTTTGGGGACACATCAGTGCTTTGCCATTCTTCTTTTTCTGTCTATGTGTGCATTGCATCCAGGACTGAGTAGATGTGAACAGTTTAAGAGAAGATAGGTTGTATTTTGATAAAAAGTGGGACAGGCACGTGTCCTAAAGCTGAAGGAAAATGGGGGAAAATATGGTGCAAATGCCTAAAGACACATGCAGATTACAGTAAACAAAGCCACATTAAAAGGGTCCAATGCAAAAGGAAAGAAATATAAATTATTAAAGAGCTTTCCCCCTGCTTATTTTCTGTGTTTGTTTTTTTTTTTTTTTTTCATGACAGAACACTGATAAATGTTTGTTGTGTTCATATGCTGCCATATGGTTACAACAAGCATTTTAGCATGAACTTCTTACTATTACGAAGTGTGGGAAAGATCAACTAGGAATGCTGGAGTAGTTGTTGAGCTGTCTGGGATTAATGTCTATTTTAAAGGTCAAATGGCTACATGAAAAGTAGTTTGTATTTCTGAAGAACCATTAGCTTACAGGATACCACAGTCTAATTGACTCCAAACATTTGAGAATAACACTTCCTACATATTTATAAAAACCTTGCAAAGTTTGTAAGTAGGGCCCAATGTCCAGAAGTCACTTTTGGTAATGTCATATTTTGCAAGAAATCACGTTTCTCATTGTGTGATGGCAAAATAAAACCTGTTAATTGTTTGGAGAAAAAAAAAAAAGCGCTTCCAGGTTCTGGCTTTTTAGCTTTATTTTTTCTAACAAATTGCAAAAAATATCTGGCAGAAGGATGAAGTGTCTGGCTTGTCACCTGGAGTAGGCATGGAAGAGATATTACTGCAGCTTGGTGGTTTTGGTGCATTTGGTGCGTTTGGCCCATGTGAATACTATCAGTTCAAAGGATTTGCAGAAGTGAGGCAGATGCTGACTGTGTTCTCCTAGTTTTTTAAGAGTTTAGAAGTTTAGAGTTTGTGGCAATGCAGGCTTCCTCAAAGCATAGCCTTCTGAAGACTGCCTTGCATGCAAAATAAACTCAGGGGATCACTCCTCTAAGCTTGCTAGGATGATTCCAGGGTGTTTGATTCAAAGGTTGCAGAGCCCTGACGTGCAATGATATGACAGTACAGCAGGTGACTCACACTAAATGAGTGTGCCCCTTCTCATTACACTGGGAAGTCAAGAGAAACTGAATTGCAGAATCACAGAACGTTTGGGTTTGGAAGGGACTTCAAAAGATCATCTAGTCCAATCCCCCCGCCGGAGCAGGAATGCGTACATGAGGTTACACAGGAAGGTGTCCAGGCGGGTTTTGAATGTCTCCAGAGTAGGAGACTCCACAACCTCCCTGGGCAGCCTGTTCCAGTGTTCTGGCACCCTCACTGAGAGTAAGTTTCTTCTCATATTTAAGTGGAACCTCTTGTGTTCCAGTTTGAACCCATTAGCCCTTGTCCTACCATTAGTTGTCACCGAGAAGAGCCTGGCTTCATCCTCGTGACACTCACTATTTATATATTTGTAAACATTAATAAGGTCACCCCTCAGCCTTCCCTTCTCCAAACTAAAGACACGCAGTTCCCTCAGCCTTCATAAGGGAGATGTTCCACTCCCTTAATCATCTTTGGTGCCCTGCATTGGATTCTCTCCAGCAGTTCCCTGTCCTTCTGGAACTGAGGGGCCCAGAAATGGACACAATATTCCAGGTGTGGTCTCACCAGGGCAGAGTAGAGGGGAAGGAGAACCTCTCTTGACCTACTGACCACACCCCTTCTAATACACCCCAGGATGCCATTGGCCTTCCTGGCCACAAGGGCACAGTGCTGGCTCATGGTCATTCTGCCATCCACCAGGACCCCCAGGTCCCCTGCCCCTATGCTGCTCTCTAATAGGTCATTCCCCAATGTATACTGGAACCTGGGGTTGTTCCTACCCAGATGCAAGACTCTACATTTGCCCTTGTTATATTTAATGAAATTTTTTCTCCGCCCAACTCTCCAGCCTGTCCGGGTCCCACTGGATGGCAGCACAGCCTTCTGGCGTGTCAGCCACTCCTCCCAGCTTGGTGTCATCAGCAAACTTGCTGATAGTACACTCTATTCCCTCATCCAAATCATCGATGAATATATTGAATAATACCGGCCCCAGTACTGACCCTTGAGGCACTCCACTAGATACAGGCCTCCAACTAGACTCCACCCCATTGACCACAACTCTCTGGCTTCTTCTCTTCAACCAGTTCGCAGTTCACCTCACTATCCGATTCTCCAGACCACACTCCCTCAGTTTAGCTGTAAGGATGCTGTGGGACACTGTGTCAAATGCTTTACTGAAGTCAAGGTAGACCACTTCCACTGCTCTGCCATCATCTGTCCACCTCGTTCTGTCCTCATAAAAGGTGATGAGGTTGGTCAAGCACAACTTCCCCTTGGTGAAACCATGTTGACTGCCCCTAATGACCCTCTTGTCCTTGATATGCCTTGAGATGGCACCAAGGATAAGTTGTTCCATCACTTTCCCAGGGATGGAGGTGAGGCTGACCGGTCTGTAGTTACCCAGGTCCTCCTTCTTGCCCTTTTTGAGACTGGAGTGACATTTGCTTTCCTCCAGTCCTCAGGCACCTCTACCCTTTCCCAAGACTTGGCAAAGATGATGGAGAGTGGTCCAGCAATGACATCAGCCAGCTCCCTCAGCACCTGTGGGTGCATCCCATCCGGACCCATGGATTTATGGATGTCCAGATTGCCTAATTGCTCCCTAACCCAGTCCTCATCAACTAAGGCAGACTCCTCCATTGTCCTGACTTCCTCTGGGGCCTCAGGGGTATGAGGCTTCTCAGGACAGCCTCCGGCAGAGTAGGCAGAGACAAAGGTGGCATTCAGGAACTCTGCCTTCTCAGTATCTTCTGTCACCAGGGCACCCACCTCATTCATCAGTGGGCCTACATTGCCTCTGGAGTTAGTTTTATCTGCCATGTATTTGAAAAAGCTCTTTCTATTGTCCTTGACTCCTCTTGCCAGGTTTAATTCTAAGGAGGCCTTAGCTTTCCTAGTTGCCTCCCTACACCCTCTGACAACAGCCTTATATTCTTCCCAAGTGGCCAGCCCCTCCTTCCATGATCTGTAAACTCTCCTCTTCCACTTGAGCTTACCCAGCAGTTCCCTGTTTAACCACGCAGGTCTCCTGGCTCCCTTCCTTGACTTCCTGCATTTCGGGATGTTCTGATCTTGAGCCTGGTAGAAGCAGTCCCTGAACACTAACCAACTGTCTTGGGCCCCTTTACCTTCAAGCAGCCTTGCCCATGGGATTTCCCCTAGCAATTGTTTGAATGAGTTTAAGATTTAATGGAAGACATTTAAAGCACTCACTTTTTACATCAGATTTGTCATGGAGTAAGAGCATGCAGTTGGTGAGTTTCTGCTGCTCTTAGGATTGCTGATGATTCATGATGCCATGATTGATTGTTCTGTGTGTCCAAGCTCTAAGTTATTCCATTGTGTCGATGGTGGTACAGAAAAAATCAGGGACCAGACAAGGGCTTTTCAACTGCTAGCTAACTTTTCCATGCCTGCCCATTTGTACTGGTAACATTTAGTTTTCCTTCTCTGATTTCAAACCCAGGTGAAGCCTACACATTTTTGTTTTGGGTAGTGTGCTGTACAGAGTCAGACTCCTTTATCAAGGTTGAGGTTTTTTGGGCAGAGGGAAGGTATTTGCCACTTCACCTAGCTGATGGCGTCAAATACAACACTGCATAAGAAAACTTCATGTGCAAGTGCCCTGTATCTTGGGCTTCATCCAAGCTTAGCCTGGATATTTGCCCACAGACAGGCAATTCTGTATGACAGATGGAGACTGGAAGCAAAATTAATTCAAGCAGTCAGATAAAGTGGGCTGGGACTGCCTTCTGCAGATGTATTTCTTCCTCTTTCATGTATGAATACAAGCTCAGCAGTGTCATAGTGACAATGACCTAAAGATACAGCAAAAGCAAATCTCATAGGGAGAGGCATATTTTGGTATAGCATGGTATAGACTGAGAAAAGGATGAGCATTTCTATACTGAATCCCTTATTAGGGGCTTTAGTGAGTACTGGTGAAGTACTGTATTGCTGGGAAGCTGCTTCATTTACAGCCACTAATGAGTCATCTGCTCTGACTGTTTTGAATTCTGTCCTGATATGTCTCAATAATATCCTTAAGGCTATAAATATTCACATTATTTCTCCTGATCTCAGAGAAAAAGCTCTTTACAGAGTTTTTATAAAAACAATAAATTTGGCTTGTTAGAATTAGGTTTGTAAGAAAAATGGTTGCTTCACTTATTTTAATATAATCTTAAAATCATAAAAGGAAGACACAATTCCTTGCCTTTTCCTGGAGATATCATGTAAAACAAAGACAGTAAACTAAATATGCAGGGTAAGGAGTTTCTTCCAAAAGCCAAGAGTGCCACAAAGGTTGTTTGCATCAATATTACTTAATATCACATGGAGCAGAAAAGATACCACAGCAGACATACAGTGGGTGCCCAAATAAAAATGATACAGCTGCAGCTGTGCTTCTTACCTATCATTGGGTTAAAGTGAGTTCCTCAAAAAACTGAGCCTGTTTACATTGCTTTTTGAAGCATCCTAAGTCTACAGCCTGGTCTCCATCTATAAAAATGTCTGCAAGCATGGCTGAAAGATAAGCTGTGTGATATAGGAAATATTGCATGTCCACACAAGTTGTTACTTGGTGTAGACTGCTGCCAGACGTTCCTGGACAGGTCCTCAACAGGTTGTTGCAAAGGCAGATGTGTAGATGGCTGGCAGGGAGATTAAAGAGCAGGCCATTTTTACTGTGGTATAAGCTAACTGTTAGTCATGTGCAAAATTCCCACACAAGAGACAGTAGCTTTCACCTTCTGGACACTTCTGTCAGTATGTCAACAATATTTTTTTCTCACATATTCATGATGACCACCAGCTACAGTCTGTTCTTGTATGCTATCTGAAATGCAGCCCAGTTAATTAATTCAGCATTGAGAACTGGGTTCTAACATTGCTTGAGAAGGGAGCACAAATAGTCAGCAATTCAATTGTTTACCATTTGAGCAAACCCGAGCAAATTGTTAATCCTAGCTTGGCTGCTTTTCCTTCTTTCAATTCGAGAGGCCTCAAGAAAACAGCCCCCTTTCATGATATAGGGAAAACCCTTGTAATGTGGGCTTCTATCAGAGCTGAGGTCCACCTAGCACACTGCTCTCATCTCATGAGGGTCACAGTGCTGACTCTTCAGCAGTAGAACCTTTGCCTAGAGACAGGAAAGGCTGAGTTGCTGATAAGCAGATGGAATAGTTTACTGTGCTAGAGGAGGGATGGCTCAGAAGGATGAGTTGGAAAGTGGCATTGAACATTTCAGTTGCTCCAGAAGCCCCCTCCTACAACAAACATGTTTCTGGTCTGAACCCAACCCTGCTCAGTGGTTCCCAGAATGGGTAACCAGTTGTGATTTCTGCAAGGAGTGTTAGGAGACATGGCTGTGCTGAAGCAAAACAACTCCCCAGATATTGCTTAGATCAACACTGATTGCTAGACATGCTGATGAGTGAAGAACCCCTACCTCCTGGGGCTCAGTCCTTCATGGTGGGGTAAGCCAACTTAGGGAAGCCAATGCTCATGCACTGTATTAAGTGACTATTCTAGATAAATGAGCAGGCTTTGCTACAGGCAAAACTTCACCAAAGCACTTCTTTTAAACATAAACTGAGAAAAGCAATGAAGTGTGTATATTCCCCAAACTAGTTATTGTCTGCAGTCTAGGTAATTGCCATCACAGGACCTGGGGACCCTTTGGGTGATAACAGAACATGTTCCTACCAAATTTATGTTCTGCATTTTAAAAGCTAATCTTAAAACCTTGGAAACTCATTAAATTATGTCTCTGAGCCAGGAACACAATGTAGCTTCATGCAAATGGTGCTCCTGCCTGTAATAATGATTTACTATTGGGGTTTCAGAGGCTTTTAAAGAAAGTGGCATGTCCTAATCTCATAATTATTTAGTCAGATGTTGGAAACTACAGTACTTACCCAGTACTCTGCTACTGGCAGTATGAACTGCCATCTCCTTGGCATCTGGTTAGCCAACAATTCAGCTGAGAGACAAGTTTTTCAGATTTCCTCTAAGAATAGAGACTTCTCTCAAGCAGAGGAGAATAAACAAGTATCTTCATTTGAGTTAATTAATATGCCTGTTTTCCAGCAGCCTGTAAGAGATATATTTTTTTATTCCACTCCTTTCTTTCAAACCTGGATAGTATCAACCTGTCAGTAAGAACAGAAAACAGGACTCTTTGTTGAGAGATAAAAAAGAGTGCATTTGTTGATGCAGTGACTGTTACGCCAGTACAGGACGTTTACATGTTTTTTCTTATTTTACAGGAAGTACTCTGAGCTTCACATTTATAGAGCCACGTTGGCTGATGCTGGGGAATATGCATGCAGAGTGAGCAGCAAACTAGGGAATGACAGTACTAAAGCCAGTGTTTTCATCATGGACACCAATGGTAAGGTTTGACTCTTTATTTTACTATCACATTAAGAAAGACCATGTATTAAATCTGCCACCATGACAAAAGGGTTTGGAGGAGGGGAAAGCCTTGCAGATGAAGTGGAAGTGGAACCATTGAAATCTCTTAGGTTTACTGAGAAAATTAATCAGGCCTGACTTGTCTGCTATGAAGCTGAGGTGTTCATTTTTCCTTACCTAGACAAATGGGATACCTCATACACATCTCAGGAGAGATCAGCATTTTCTGTGAGACACTTTCCAACATCAAGTCTAAATAGTCAAGACAAGAAGAGGATGAAGGGAAATGAATATTATTCTAATTTGCATAGTACACATGAGCAGTAGAGGCACTATGGGCCTGTGGGGAAGCTTTCATTTAGCCAAAAAACATGTCTAAGTTGAACTTCTAAACCAGCACTCCTCTCTTTGTCTTTAAGTGATATTTGTATGGCTCTGATTGCCACCACTTTTACTTTCACAGATGTTGATAGGTTTCTCTTTTCATTTCTAAAATAATGAAGACAAAATCAAAAATGTATTCGAAGGAATGTTATTCAAAGGTACGAATGTTATTCAAAGGTACGAATGTAATTCATGTACTTTAATTCAGGCATTGTGATTTAAACTTCTTTCTGGAGGTGCAGAGCCTATCATGAGGCAGACAGCATTCATACTTACCCAGATGATTTTAAATTATTATAGATAACTATTTTTGCAGGGCTCCTTTCCTTTTTATTTACAGGAAGTCCCAATTACTTCTGATGGAATTCGGTGAGTGTTTCCATTGTACACAAATGCAGTACTGTTTTTCCTTGCAAGTGCATTGGAGGCCACAGTTCAGCTGAAAACTTGTTTCTTAAGTACGACATTGACTAATTCAGCTCTGATAATTCAAACTCCAGTGTCTAGCCAGTTGTGAAGTATCAAATGAATGTGCACACATTATCAAACAAAGCAGAAGTTCTGTTCATATGTGAAATAGGTTTAAAGATGTTGCAATGAGAATTCACCAGGAATGCTTTCCTGTTCCACATTGTGCTCTAAAACAGGAGATAGGCATTTACTTAAATAGAAAAACAAATGTAAATCTTTGCCAGTGGGCTTTATCTTTGGCTATCCGCTGTTTCATGATCACACAGTGACTACTTGTCTGTATTGACTTTGCGTGTTTGCTATTCTATCAACTAAAAAATCTCAAGTGCTAAGATTTTGTATGTGTTATATGGTATTATAATCATGATCAAATATCAGGATATTGATATAAAAGATCAAGTGTTATTTACCAGAATATTATGAGGAGGAAAAATGGGTAGGTGTTCCAGTGTAACTTTGTAAATACTCTTGGGATCCATGAATACAGCTTTTTGGTTGCTCATTAGCTGCTTACATGGAGAGCTCCTATACTGTTTCCAAGATACTGAAGTCTCCAAAACTCAGCTGTGGGCCCTCTGCCTGGGAAACAATACAAAAACAATACAAAAAATAAAATAAAATAAAATAAATAAAAAAAAGCTTGGCTGTCCTCTGTTACTTTCCCAGATGAGGAAAGGAGTTGTGGCGGGGGAGCACATGTGGGACCTCAATCCTATGCTTCATGACATGAATTTTTCAACTTCCTTTTGGGCTGTGCTAAACGACAGCAAAACACTCCTACATCAGGGAGATAAGAGCTTAGTTTTGAAATAAAATTTTTACAGGCAAGGCCTGTTACGTGCGTTTATAACTGATACGTTAGAATCTGTCTAATGTGAAACGTAAGTTGCTTAAAGCACAGTCATGCGTGAAGACTCCCTTGAATATGGGACAAACTCCAATCTAGACCTAGCATCTGGCTCTTTTCTGTAAAGATCTGAACTGGAAACTCAGTGATATATGAACTGGAACATCTTGGTGATATTTGATAATATACAATCAGGCATGGCAGCATTCATTGGTTGAATAAATCAATCATGCATATTTGGTTGCTACACATACATCTGAGCCCCCTTTGCTTATTGTTGCTTATAAATTACTGGTAAAATTATTCCTGTTTTTCCTTCTGATGATGGAATTTCCCACCTGGATTTGAGGAACAGCATGGGCAACATCTGGTGACTTAAGAGCAATGGATCCCTAAGGCCTCAGAGGGCAACATCTGCTTTGCAAACAGGGACAGACCCCCTGCACGGTGACCTCCTCACCCCTCCTTCCCCCACATTCCCTGACCTCTTCCCCTTGCTAGCTTAATGACAGATTTGGGATCCAAACTTAGTAATGAGCCTTGAAGGGCAGTCATTACTCAAATCTCATAGTATGTGAAGTCCTGCACGATTCATAAGAAAGAGGAGGGTTTTTTTGTTAGTGTTTATGTTAGTTTGTTTGGTTTGGTTGTCTGTTTTTGGTTGTTGTTTTTGGGGGTTTTTAAAGGATGAAAAAAACTCAGTGTATTTATCTCTTACGTGTTATTTCCTGCCAACGGGCTTTTGGAGAAGGCTTTGGGGTCCAGTGCTTCCCAGAAGACCCTGGAGGAAACTTATGTGTGGATATCTGAGAGGGCTGAACCTCTCAGTGTAGGCAGAGAGGTTGCTTCCTTCCACCTCCAGCAGATAGGACAACAGTAGAGTAAAGAAAGATGCCTCAGAGGGCCTGACTTTCTTATGGTCGTACTGACCTGCTCTGCTATGGGAACCATAACTTTAATTATGACAGTTAATTTAATGACCTCACCTGGTCATGTTTATTGTGTGCACTCTGCTGTCTGCAAACTAGATCCTCCTTTCCCTTTATGTTGGGTGCTTTAAGACCACGGGTAGATAAGGATGGCTTTTCTGGGCATGGGGTTATTTTTCTTTCCACTAAAAGATTAGTGATTTTCAGTACAAGAATCTTGGGTTTAGTTCCCTAGATATTTCTCAAACTTTAACTATTTTAGTTGAAATTTTCTTTGCTGGTGTATGCCACAAAAGAGAACTCTAAGGCCTGACCAAAAGTCAGTCTAGCATGATGCCTTGTCTCTAACTAGCATTGGGCATTAGGAAAAAACACATGAAGAATAAGACAAATGTGTTGTGTTGTTTTGTTTTGTTTTCCCAAGAATAGGAAAAACCACACCTTTATCACTAAGGTCACATGTCTGAAAATTGCTAATTTCAATTCTGTGCTCCAAAGCATAGAAAAAACAGTATTTCTCAATAGAACAATCGTAAAAATGTCTTTGTTGTTTTCATTGAGCAATGAGCTTTATTATTCCCTGATCTCTTTCTCAAAAATGGTAAAATTTTCTGTCTTAAATGGTAATTGTCAATGCAATGGTAACTCCTTGTTGCTGTTATCATTAACTTTGCTCTTACTTGAAACTGCTGAATTTGCTCTTTTACAAATTTTTGCTACACGTGCAAAACACACATAAACTGTATTAACCTACATAGATTTCTAAATTTTCTAATTTTTACTCAAAGAAACATAAATCCTTGTCTATACAGCCATCTGAGTGGATTTAAAATGCAACAAATATAAAAATAGGTAGACTAATGTTTTTTTAACCAGTCTTAATAGCAAGCAGTGGGAGCTATTCTCATACAATCATAGAATGTCCTGAGTTGGAAGGGACCCACAGGATCATCGAGTCCAACTCCTGTCCCTGCATATGACAACTCCACAGTTCACACCATGTGTCTGAGGGTGTTGTCCACTCTCTTCCTGAACACTGTCAGGCTTGGAGCCATGACACCTCCCCTGGGGAGCCTGTTCCAGTGCTCCACTACCCTCTGGGTGAAGAACTTTTTCTTAATGTCTAGCCTAAACCTTGCCTGGCAGGGAGGTTTTAGATTTATAATGATTATAACTTGTCCAAACGATATGAGGTACTTTCTTACTTTCATTCACTCCTATTCATGCTCACTCCCCTAAGAAAGAATAGAGGAACGAAGTTCTCCTGGAGTTGTATAAATAGTGCACTGCTTTGCTAATGCAATAGTAACTGCTTTTTGCATCCTAATTTGTCACTTTAGCCAGGCAGAATTCCTGTAGTGAATTTTTTCATGGACTTTCTCATTAATATAAGATCACACTATGCTAAATAAATAACACTGAGAGAATACTTCATACCACACCCGAAGCTTTCGATTTCATGTTTGAAAACTTGCTCACATAATCCCTTACTTAGACAACTAGGTAAGTGACTTCGCTTTCTAAAGTGTTGAGCATGCCACAGCTACATCTCAATGCGGTGTGTTTTCCATTAAAAATCTGTTGACCTAAACCTTTTGCCTCGCTAAGGGTCTTTGCTGTGCCCAGCATGACTCATGGTGTGAAATGGTGGATGCCTGCAGAGATATTTCAGAAGTTAGAAGTCTATGGTGCTGGATAACTACTGGGTTGTGTGCATGGCATTATGTGAGTGCTCATCCTGCACATCTGTGCAAAGTTAGTTGATGTAGTTTGAGTCATCAGTGGTAGTGGGACAACTTTGCCTGAACTGAAGGAAACAAGAAGTGCTCATCTGTCCATGTAACTCAACTGTAGGCAGGTAAATTCATTAGCTACACGGTCAGTGGCATGTGCAAGCTTCTGGGTTTGCCTGTGTAGAACTTGCAGTGGTACTAACAACTCCAAGTTGTACAGTAGTCAACAAGGATCTGATATTCATCATTCATTAAATTTTAGTTTGCTGTTCCTCTTCTGAAGGTAGCCAGCAGCTTATCTGCAAGAAAATGGCAGAGAAATAAAAATGACATCTTTCATCTTGTACCTACAGAGCATGTGGCCAACTATGAAATACTTCAAATACAAGAGAAGTCTCTACATCGGTCTGTCTGAGAACTTGATTAAAGCAGATCAGTGCATTTCTTCTCTCTCTGGTATGGTTACAGGTGACCTGGAACCATAGTTTGTTTTTAACTGGCTGATGCAATGAGTCAGATTCTCAACTGGTGCAAATCAGTATCACTGATTTGGACCTCCACATGAAAAGAAATGTGTCCATCTCTCAGTTTGACACAGCAATTCCCCTTAGAGTAGCTTTGAAACTTCACTTGCAATTGGACATATTTGAATTGAGGGTAGTGTTCTTTTAATTTGATTCAGGGTAATAGTTTCTTGGAGGACCAGAAAAAAAGGTGAAAATCACAGTAGTTTTAAGAAACAAAAGATAAGTTTGTCCATTGGATGTCCCAATGTCCCTGACTACATGTGTCTGCATGCCTCTGAGGTCTTAGACTATGGCCTTACTCACCTTCTACACACCTACTCCCTACTCTGCTATCTGTAGACCAAGTAACAGAGATCTCATAAACTCCCCTTTTCTAAAAGAGTGTGGTAGCTTATTCTTCGTATAATTCAGCATGTGTCACCTGAATGACACAACCAATGCAAAAGGTTTAAGTCTTAAATCACTGCCAGAAAGTAAACCTCAGGATGACATAAAGCTTGTTTGCAGCTCTAACTACCTATGATGTTCGTGGTGTTTGAACCATCCTCAGGGCGCAGGTTGTTGTTCCTGTCAGGGTCCTCAGAACTACCTTCAAGGCCTGAACCAAAGCCCATGAGGACTCGGTAGAGCTGTTAGATGTTTGGTTATCCCTGGAGAAAAGTGTGGCCTGAGGAGGACCTCCTGCCTCCCTCAGAGGTATTACAGCAGATCTTGTTGCCCAGGCACTGAGTCTCCTCTCAGCAGCCCAGACAAAGCTCCCTGCCTGGAAGGATGGATCGAGATAGAAAGACGGCAAGGTGGTGGGTTGCTGTGAGTCCTGTGGGGGCTGAAGGGTCTCTTCTGCATCTTGCCAGAGGAGACAGCAGGAGATGGATCTGACCAGAGTACCAAGGACTGAGAGGCTGCAGGGACCTGCTCCCAAACAAGGGTCTCTTGTCCATCCTTCAATATTTTTAAATAAGAAAGGCCCAGCACAAACATATACAGTTTCAGGAAACAGCACTTCACCAAAATTTAAATGCTGCTATAAGTGCCAGGGGACAAAAGTGGAGGAGCATCTGAGGTAGCTGCACCTTTTGGGGACTTATGACGATGAAGGCAGGGCTGTGGGCTGCCATCTCCGTAGCTTAGCAGACTGCAGCAGCAACTGTATCAAGACTGAAAAATGCTTCCAGCTCTTCCAACTTCAGAAAGTGTTGATGGTCCCCTACAAGCAGCCTCTTTTCTGTCTCCTTCTTTTGTTCAGATGGTTTATTGTGTGGATCTGTGCTGGCCTTCTCAGGTGAAGTAAAATGCCTCTCTTACCATTGTGCTGTACTGTCGTCAGTAAGCAATACACACAAATTTTACGTCTTCCAAATGTTGGCATCCACTGTCAATGTTGCCAACACAAATGTATCTATCAGGGCTTGCTAATGTGTGGCTTTGCCACGTTTTCCAAGCAAGTTTCCCAGCTTCAGTTTTAGATATGGGAGGCTCACATATATTTTCCATTGGCAGGGAAGCTTCCTGTCGGCATTTGTACCAATGCAGCTGCACTGGGGAGGTGTCAGTAAGAAATGCTCCATCAAGCTCAGCACAGGCACTAAATGAAACATAGTTTCTTTAACAGTGAAAGAAGAATTTGCTCCAGTTGTGCCAGATGCTCAGCTATGCAGCTGTCAGACCTGTTCTGCCTCCTGTTGTGTCTAAGAAAGGTTAATTGCTCAGACAGCCCAACTGCATGACAGCAAACTTCCTCTGTACCCAAAAAAATGGTCCTGAAAGCTGCCTGACTACAGGCCAGTGCTCTTAATGCAAAGGTTTTGACCTTAAAAATCGTACTTGTCATATTCTTTCCCATGCCACACATCACTGGCTATCAAGGAACTGCTGCATAACATGTGGTCACACATTAGTGAAATGAAACTGGGACATATTGCCCAGGCAAACAAGATGTTTACCAAATAAAACTGGACCAAAAAGGAAAAAATACAAAAGAAGAGCTAGGAAGCAAGATGTTAAAATACAGGCTCCACATTGAGGCTTAAAGAGAGGGATGTCAAAAGGGAAGACGGACTGAGTTTTGTCTCTAGTCAAGTTTCTGTGGACTTTGAAGACAGTGAGCAGAGGGCTACCTGATCCAGAATTACACTGATCCAGAATTACAGAACAGAGTATAAACTTTTCTAATTTGCCTTTTCCTTAATAACTCATGAAGTTTTTTTAAAAATTCTTTTTGTTTGGCCTACCAGAGAATTCTTGGTGTGCCTTGAGGATTCAGGGCAATACTTCTTCCCTGACATTGGTGGCCTTTCCCATCTGTGAATTTGAAACTTCTGCAGCTGTATTGAACTGTGCCACTAAGAGGCTGAAAAGTGTTTTGAGAACTTGGAGAAGACTAAGATTGTTGATGCATACAACTGAAGGGTGATTTGTTCACACCTAGGAAATTGTGCACAGCTGTGGCTTGCAGAGTCAGCAGCACATGAACAGATGGATGTTGTCATTGGAACAAGGTCTCTGTACAAGCCTTGTGAAGCCTAAAAGAAGACTTTCTACTTTCTGCTTTCTCCCATCTGCATTCTGCAAGGCATTAGTAGGGATCTAAGCATGGCAGCATTATGTCCTATTGCCATCAGCCAGTTGAACAAGTGGGTGCAAGAAGTCCATGGCATTATGTCACTAGCAATAGAGAATCTCTGTTAGACCAGTATGAAAGAGCAACATTTCTCATCTCTTCAGCAAAATAACTGTTTGATTTTCATCACAGAGCCCCCAGCAGTCATCCTACAGGGGACTGGGTTTGCATGTGTGACTTAGAAGATTTTCCTGAAGTGGAAAGTGACATTATTGCATGTACTTACCAGCAATTCAAGTGATATGAAGATGAACATGTCTTCACAAAATTTAACTGCCTAGAAGCTTAAGGCATGAATACTTACACTGTTGGCTTCCAGAAACAAAGCCATCTGCATGATTTCTTCTGTTGCCACTGATCAGTTATTCCCAGAGGAGAATGAGACATTGAACAACTGTCTTCTTTCAGAAGAAACAGGCTTTTTTATTTAGTTCTACTAGTAGACACAATATATATATTTTTTTTTCCTGAAAGGAAACTTTTGCTAGTTGGTGTCTGATTGCAGCCTCTGCCCACTAAAGCAGAATTTAAGCTTGCATCTTTGAGCACCTTTTTCCCCCTTACCTTGTCCATTCTCAGAGCAGAATGCTGTTGGAGGATCGTCTGACTCCATGTTATAACTTCTTGCCTCTTGTGTTTTCCAGAGAGCACCAGCAAGATACCAGTATCAACAGAAAGGACAAAAACTTCACGTAAGTTCAGTTAACAGAGTCTATCTCTTTCTCTTTATCTCTTCTCAAAGCTGCTTCTGCAGCTCTGAAACTTCTCTCTCTTAGCAGAGAACAATTCACTTACATCCAGCACTTCAATACCTGCATATTACCTTGAATAATGAAGCTACTTCAGGGACTGAGAAATTAATGAAGAAGGGTTAAGTGTACTTTTTAATATCCTGGAGTTGTATTGAGGATGCTAACTTGGCCTGCAGTTTTCAGCCTGCATTTTTCAGCCTCCAGCAGCCCCAGTGAAAAAGTATTTGAGTTGTTAGGAACTGTATTTTGAAAAAGCACTTGTTTCTCCTGTTCCTGTAAATCATGCAGCTGCATATGAATTTTCAGATTCTATAGACATATAGTTGTTTCTTCCAGAAAATGTGTTGCCTAGATTGCTTTATTTCTCAGGGCTCTACAAGCAATTCCTTACAGCTCTGCAGGATCTGTGAATGTAGATAGGTAACTCTCTGTCAGGAGTTTAACCACTTTTGAAGATGCCTTGGCATACTAAGAGCCTTTTCCAGATGGTTTCCTTTCAGGCTGGTGGAATTTTGCATTCAGCATCCCACCTGCAGTTATGGATCACATGGCTCTAGAGTTACTCCTGGAAATGACCCCGGTGAGAAGTCACTTTCATGATTTAAATATTCGAGTTACTTTCTATGTGGCTACAATACAAACAGTTGTCTTTACTGCTGTTTGGCTGAGGGAACTGTGAAGATGTAAGCTGAACATCCCAAGGTTTTACAATATGCACACATCCTGCTTGGCAAAGAAGTTGGGGTCCTACTAGCTTTTTTGAGAAAGTTATGTCTGGCGGAGACAGGTTTTAGTGTGAGATGACAGTGTTTGTAGGCTAGATAAAGGAAAACAGTGTGATTGCCAGATTTTGCATTTAGCATGCCTGCAGCCTTTCCTTTGATGCATCAGCGTGTGTGGCAAGCTACTTCTGAAATCTTGGCACTACTGCCTGACAGAAGAGCTACTGGATGTGCCCATATTCTTTCATGTTCTCAGTGGGGCCTGTCACTGATGCTTCACTGGATATGTATGAGACCACATAGCTAATAGCAAGTGTCTTGTAACCGTTGGAACCATTCTTGTTCAAAGGAGGTGACATGCTGGTCACCAATTCCACTGGGCTTGCCTTGTCTTCTCCCTTGTGCAGCAAGAATTCAGCCCCTGCACTTTGCTCACTTCTTTCCCACGAACTAAATTTCTTGTTCTTGAGTGGTCTCTTTCCATGCTCTTCCCTTCCACTGCCTGCTGTTACAGTCCTGTTCTCCTCTTTACTGCTGTTGTACCACTGGGGAGGAGGAGGCCGGGATCTTCAAAAGGCTGGCTGCATTCCTGATGAATGCCTGCGCTGGCATATATTATGCCAAGCGGCACATCATGGTGTTGTCCTGAAGGAGAGCAGAAAGCAACACATTCAGTGGCTGCTTGTTAAGGTCTTTTCATGGAGCTCTGAGTAGGCCTTTCCTAGGTGGCTGGAGCAGAGATGTGCTCAGTTCCAAACCCATCCAGGTACTGTTATTCTCACTGTTCGCACCCAGGCCTGGATCCAGACAATGTCACTTCCAATAACGAAGTCTCCTTCTGACTTATAGTGTTTAGGGTTTGGGGCACTGCTGGTGTTTTCCAGTCCTTGCAAATGCCAATAAGTCATTAGTGTGTTCGCACTTTAGTTGGACATAGGCTATTGTGAGATGCTAGTGTTTAAATCACTGGGGGCTAAGTTCCTTGAAGTATCACTACAGTTACTTTTTGTTGATAGGAGGACTTACAGAGCAGTGTTACATTTTTAGTATGGTTTTACTCTGCCTAAAAATTGGCGGTATTAGGCAACAGATTCATCTTTTCTGCCTCATGTGATATGTTGTTAAATATTTCACTACAGAGCATGCAATATGTCTGACCTGCTCCCTAGTATTCACAGGCTGGTTGTTGGCCACCCTGACTTCCTTCCTCCCTTTATGTAGTGACACATCACATTGCAGCCTTAGGAGAAGTGCAAACTCTTCCTTCTGCCTGACGGTACTCCTGAAGCACACTGTTGAATTCTTTACTCATGCATGACACCGTATGTTTTCCTGGACTCTAAAACAGTGAAAGCCCATACAGCCACCCAAATGCATGGCGCTGGTTTGCTGTGTGGTTGAGGTTCCTGCAACTCAGGAAGTTCAGTCCTTGCTTTAGGCTAGCTTACTTCTTCCATTAACTTTTTTTGAGTGCTTCTCTTGCGTGATTTGTGTGAGGTCTGTTTCCTTCTGCTGTCCTACAAGATTATTTGCCATCTTGAGAACGCTGCTGCTTTTCCCTTTCTTTGTAACCGCTTTAGGGCTGGTGCTATGTCTCTGTTTTGTTTGGACCGTGTCCTGCTCTCCCTTCCAGCTACAGCTCTCTGCAGAGGTGGTGGCACTCATGGACCCTGCTCTTTTTCAAGTCACTGAGAACCTTTAGCAATAGTTGTGATAGACCTGGTGCCCTGACTGTCCATTTGGAATAATGTGAAAAGAAGCTATTATTTCCTGGGTCAACATGTGGAGCTTCAAGAAGCACTACTTTGTGCTTTCCTCTGATGCTGTAACAAACAGCTGAAAACTTTGCTCTCTTTGCCAGTTTTCTCCTGGCTTTTGCTCTCAGGACTATGGAGCATTTTTGCTGCAATTGATTATGCACAGTGTGTGTAGAACATGCTGTATCGACTTTGAAGTTCTTTGCTTTCTCGAGCTATCTCATTTTTTTCTCTTCTTGGGTTTCCGATTACCAGGGGAAAAAAAAAATAAAAGAAAGCTCCACTGGGAGAATACATTCAGACTTCTCCAGTATAACGATGTAGCTATGGCTGTATTCTTACAACTTTGTTGTTACTTCTGTGTGTTGCAGAACCCATGTTTAGGATACAAGCTTCAACAGAAGGAACAAACACTTCCTCCTGTAAGTATATACAAGTTGTTCCAGTTATTGCTGGCAAGACCTTCAGGTAAACTTCTCATTCCCTAGCTCAGAAAGAAATATGCTTCTGTCTGAACCTACAACATGGGATTGGGAGTGACTGGGTAGGATTCTTGTACTACAGTTGTTATTTGTTGTATTTTATGACTATAACTCTCAGAGCCATGTCCTTTGCGTATTGAGGTCAAAACACCTTCCTTCAGAAAGGCCAAAGCATATGTTTTGTCAGGGCAAAGGAAACTGCTCCAGGGTTTCCTACCTGGAATTTCCTTCCCTGTCCTCCCCAGGCAACATATGGCTTCAAACACTGTCTCCTCCCGCTCTGCCTCCACAGCCCCTGTCCCTAGGGTAGCTGGAACATCCTCAGGTTCAACCATCACCAACTGCAGTGCATTTCCCTTCATTCCAATGCCAGCTAGTGCATGTTAGAGCTCCTTGTGTTCTTTCTCCTGTGCCCTTGGGAAGAGGATGCAGAAGGCGAGGACCAGAAATGGTTCCCCTTCCTGGGGAAGAGAGGTTGTCTCTCTGCTCATCTTGGGAGCACACTGGGAGCTGTGGGGGTGCCAGTGAGGAAGGCAACTCTTCCTTTGTAGTGATGCTTCCCAGAGAAGCATTCTTTACAGACATAATCCTGTGCATACTCACACTTTCACCCTCAAGAACCATCAGGTAGAACCTTCCAACTTTTCACTGGACCCAGATCCACCATCTAACCAGCCTGGTTTTGAGCTGTCTGGAAGGACACTTCACAGGTCAAAGTCAGCAAAGTTGTGGGAGGTAGGGTACTGACCTTCTTCTAAAGCAGTAAGCATTGCTGGCTGCCAGGGATGGGATGGAGGTGAGATAGACCAGTAGTCCAACCCACTTCAAAAGTTCCATTGTGGCTATAAAATATGGTCCATGCTCTATAGCACACATCTATACATAGATGCCTAAGGGCATCACATCTGATAGCTACTGAAGCAATACAAGGGGGAATGGTCAAAGTTAAATCTCTGGACACAATATTCTGAGATTTATATGAGATGAGATTTATATGAGATGCAAAGGATTTATTTTTGTAGATTTTCTTCTCAGCTATTAGACTGATTAGTGTTTTAAGGGTGTGTTGAAGGAATTTTAGAAACATGACATGTTATTTTAAAAGACCAAAAAGATTTCTGCCAGCAAGGTGAGAAGAGTTAAGTTTTGGCCTTCTTTTTTTTTTTCCTCTGGTGCATAGTAGCAGGGTAGGCAGAAATAATTCCTAGAGCAATTTAAAGCAGCCCTTTCTTTCTGTTCCATTCTCCGTTGCATTGATGTAAATTGGGAGTAGTACTATTCAAGTCACTAAAATAAGTAATAGAGAAGAGAGAACAGTATTGGATATTGCTGTCTATGCTGGATAGGAAAAGTATTACAAATCAGGAGGGAGCCAATGTTCATTGCTAACAGATGTGAATGTCTACTCACACTACAGAGCAATGAGGGAATTGAGTCCACGTAGTTATTCTAAAGTTGCTTAGGGCTTTTTTTTTCTGAATTTCAGTGGGACATGTCCACTTCACACTTGTCACTGTCAATCTTGTAACAGCTACAGGAAATAAAATAAACTGTGTCCTTTCACTTCTCAGACAATAGCAGATGTTTCAGAGAGCATGCCAACACTGTCACTGTTGGCCTGGCGCTGGGAAAGACCTGAGAACAGCAGAGTGATTCAGTAGGCTCTCTCCCTCAGGCTTTCACAAGTGAACAGACATGTGTCGTACTTTGGTATTTTGGAGTTCCAGTGACAGACAGATATTCAGAGAGCTAAAAGTTTAAAAAAATACCATCTCCGTAAGACACTCCACAACAGACATCCCAAAACTCAAGGTGCATGTGTAGCTACACTCCTCAAAATCCAGCCCATTTTTAGAGTGTGGGCTTCCATTCTTCAGTAAAGAAGAAGGGAAAGACTGCGATGCATTCCCAGTTTCACATAAAGGGCTGGTGATCAGGTTGTGGGTTCTGTAATCCAAGGGATGAGTCATAAATTAATGCTTTTGTTGTCCTGTTTCATAGAGTGAGACTTTGTGGCAGTGATTGCTAATGACACTCCAGCAGATAGAAATGCTTCCCACCTTGTCTTCCATCCCAACCCTAGAATTGTTCCATATATTTTTATTTTATACTGTGTAATATTGAAACCTACGTTACAACATTTGTTTTACTTGACAATGGAGCTAGCTCTCTGTGATACAGCTTTTCCCACCGCATGAACAAAGCGACAGCAATTGGAGCTTTGTGTGCTCTCACTACCGAGGAATCCAGAGGCCATTCTTAAGTATGTCAGAACAATTTGGGGATGGAAGACATTTTTCCTACCCTTGTTTTCAAGACAGCAGTGTTCTGAAACAAGCACCTTATGACTGTTACTTTCTTCTGCTCAGGAGTTGAAGTGAAAGAGTAAATCTGAGACTTCACCCTAGTGCCTTGGTTTTATGGGTTCAATCAACTATGTATTCAAGAACAGAGAATAAAAATGTGGTGGTCTTTTTACTATTCTGGGACTTGTTAAAGTAATCTTGGCTTCTCACCCTGATAGACAAACATAGTGTACATATGGCAGTCTTCCCTTTCTTTAGAAAAGTTGCCCAAAAGCTTGCATCCTTGTTTGTAAGATACAACATACCTGGAAAGAAATTAAAAAGCAGTCAGGTTTCCTAGATTAAAATCATCAGTACTGCATACAGCCTCCTGGTGGAGGTATTGTGCAAGAACATTTGTATGGTGCAAGAGGGGAGAAGGGAAGTGGTGGGATACAGACTGTTTACAATGACCACATCTCCTTTGACCACATTGCCTGATAGCTATCAACAGCCCAGTACAGGTGTACAGACCAGGAGTGATGCACCAACTTAGCTTACTGATTCTATGGACAGCAACAGTTTGGAAATCCATGCTCTGAAGGCTAAACTGGATCAAAAGCTGATAATTTGTAGTAGCAGGAAATGAATAAGTTGGACAGAGCCAGAGCCTGTGGGAGTGTATTTCAAACTCTTAATCACAGGCAGAATCATTTGCTTAGTTGAACCTTGTATCATTACCTTCATGCCCTTGTTTCTTCTGCCCAATAAGGACTGCTCCCTAAACTGTCTATGGAGGCACTTCCTCCAGCAAAGAGACAGGGCATACTGTCTGCTCTGTATGTTCCAGACCTGATTGTCTCACATGTGGATTCTCAGTTCAGATTTGTCTGAGTGTGCTAGGTGGTGAGCCAGCAACCATGACACTGGATGTGCTGGGAGCAAGTTCTCTGTACATGCATCCTCCTGTTCACTATCTAGAGGGTTGATATGATGCCCAGCTGGAGGCAGGAGTATGGATGAACAGCAGGTATGAGGCTGGTCCCACCTTGCTTCTGGCTTCTTTTTCAGAAGACTATAGAGCAAGTTTGTTTAGCTTTTGGCTGAAGGGAAAGATCCAGTGTTGGTCGTCTGTCCCATAGATGACTTTTAATCTCATTTTCTCACAGACTTTCATGATGGCCTCTAAAACCTGCACAGGAATTTTAAAAAGAAAGATTAGTTGGAGAAGAGATGTGTCAGTTTGGACTGCTCATCTCTTCTCTCTGGAATTATTAACTTACAAGCTCCAAGCCTGGCACAGCAAAGCACCTTTTTAACACTTTGTCTTCTCATGGTGCAGTAAAAGATTAACACCTGCATACTAAATGGAGAGCACATACAGCACATAGAAAGGAGGCATACAAAGGCTTTTTGCCTGTCACATTTTCTCAAGTACAATACTGAGCTGCTTGGATAAAAAAGCTCCATGCTGAGCAGTAAAACGTTCCATGACATGGTCATTAGTTTATAGAGTACTTTTAGCAGGAACATTTTTGCATATATGTGGAAAGCAGCCTGGCCAGTAGGTCATCATTTATGTTCTAAAATCTTAACAAGCAAGTTACGTTTCTGCTGGTTTCTGCTTTCCTTCATCTCCTGAAGTGAAACCAGTCTTCCTCTCCTGTATTTATTTGTGTAGCTGACAGTAGTTCACTTTCAAACCCCATGAATTTTGTCTAAGAATCACACAAACCTGAATCAGTGCTTCTGGAAGACAGGAGGCTTGGGCCCCCAATGATACAGGTTTTATGTTGCTGTTTCTTCTGCCTTCAGGATACTTATCCAAACCTCTAAAGATCTCCTCATTTTGTTGCTATTTCAAACAATTGTTTGAAGGATCATCTTGGTTTGTAACAAGTCCTTAGACCACTTAGACACTTATTTTGTTAGTAGTCCTCATGCACAGGTGCTCACAAGAGTGTGTTTGTCTTCAATGCATGACCAAAATTTGTGGAATCAAAAAGACAGATGAAAAGTGAAACTCTGAGGTCTTTCCTACTTTCTGAGGTCCATGTGAATTGCAGTTCTTTTCAGATACAATGTGACTTGGTGACCAGATATCTTACAGTATGGCAGATTATAATACATATGGAGATTCTGCATTAATTCAGTTTATTTTGTTTGGCTTCATTTTATTCTGAGTTTGGCAGATGTTAATTTCTACAACCAAGAGAAAAAGATGATGGTAGTATGGTGGACAGTCCTGCAGCACAATGTAAAGATCAGAAAAAAATCAGAGGACACTGCCTAACTGTTGAACATGAGTTTGACTTCTTTCATCCCAAAAAGGTTCTGTCGTTTTGACATAAAACCTAAATACATTGTTACCAGCTAAGTGACTGCTGAAATGCGACTTCCTGTGGGTGAAAGAGCAGAATTGTTTTAGGAGAGTCTCATAGCAGGGCAGAGTCACTTGAGACAGGATGGGAAGAGAAGAATACTGTAATCAGTTAGGAAAGCTGAAGGAATTCAGATGGTGAAGACTATTACTTGAGTTGCAGTTATGCTCATACACCATGAATCCAAACTCCTGCTCTTGAAATAAGTTAGTCTGACATCTTCAACTGTCAGCATTTAGCTCATACACTCCACAGATGGAAAGGATGCTTCCCCAGGAAAACTATATACCTGATAGGTTGGTGGGACAGTGAGCCAGAGGAAAACATGATACCACCTCATGCATTTTTCTTTATTATTTCAGTGTTTTTATTTTTCTGAATAATCATCTCTGGAGAATACACTTTGCTTTGGTCTGAAGATAAAGCGAGTGAGCAAGGGCAGCAGCAGATAACTAGTTCTTGTCTAATGTAAAATGAGTTTAAGCCTCCTGGTTAGTGAAATCCTATTGAAAGAGCAGAGATGAAGATGCGTCAATCCTCTGTTAAAACCTGTCACAATGTGCAGTGTTTTCCAGTTTCTTTCTCCACAGTATACAGTAATTACAGTAGGTAATGTAGTTGTAATTTCAGTACCCTTATGATTTGACCTGGTGTGACAAATGCTGTTTCCTGTGCTTAAATTTCACAGACAGGGCAAACTCATGTGAATAGATAACATTTTCCAGAGACATAGCTTTCAACTTTTTGCATGGTTCCCAGTCTAAGGCTCATGTGACATTAAATGTCTGCTTATGAACCACTTAATCTTACAGTGTTTTCTGTAGTTGCACTCTTGGTCGCCCCATCTTGATCTGCAGGTGGGCTTGGGCTGGCACTGAGGGCCTGAGCTGGGTTAGTCAGCACCACTGGCAAGTTTGTACATGTCACACTTCTAAGATAATACCACTAGAATAGAGTCAAGTCTTTTCTGTGCTGGGAATTCTTGTTTGTTTCTTCCTTCAAGGAAGTCAGAGAGGTAAATGACAATGATGGGTATAAGCAGTATTAAAATTGGAAGAAACTGACATAACATGATGGATGATCATAAAAGGTAAACCTAGGGTGCTAAGTGGAGTGAAGCTGAGGTGTAAGCTGGAGCGCTAGAGCACTGTTTGTCTATTTCATCATTATCATGCTTTCTTGTGCCATTCTGGCTCACATCAACTACTGCTTTTCAAAACACCTGAGCTCAATATGAAGGATTAAGTACACTGAGACCTTTCTCAGGAGATAGTATGGGTACCACCCTACCAGGTTTGCTCCCTTCACTCTAAGCAGTCCTCCCACATTATCCCAACAGACATTGCAACTCTCAAACACTCTCAGGTGCCTTTATACCATACCAGAAATAATTAGTCATAAATCCATATTCATGCCATAAAAACACCACCTGGGTGGGCCAAGACAGTCTTCCCACAATGTAGACACTAGGAACTGGAAAAAGCAATCATGTAAATTATTTTTAAAGAAGCGCAGAGCCATGGTGAAGTGGTGTGTGATGTAGATGTAGCCCAGCCACAACGCTTGTCCTCGGACTGAGAGTATGATCTGTCCTCTTTGCTCCTGAGCAGAGCAGGTGCATTTGGGTGGTCAGGCTGCCTAACCCACCCCAGCCTTCCTGACCACAGTGTACTTGTAGGGCATAGAGTAGCTGATGTTACACCACAGATTTTCCAAGTTCAGCAACCATGGCTACTACCCTTAAACAGAGAGATGAGACAGCACCTACTACACTCCAGTCTCAAGCCAACAGAGGAGACAACTTTTTCCAGCATGGAGCATTTGACTTTTTTTGTTTGTTCATTTGTTTCTGTTTTGTTTATTCAGCACAGAAAAGCTCATAGAATCACAGAATTGTTGGGGTTGGATGGGACCTCTGGAGATCATCTTGTCCAACCCACCTGCTAGAGCAGGTTCACCTAGAGTAGATCACACAGAAATGCGAGTTTTGAATGTCTCCAGAGTAGGAGACTCCACAACCTCTCTGGGCAGCCTGTTCCAGTGCTCTGGCACCTTCAAAGCAAAAAAGTTTCTCCTCATGTTTAGATGGAACCTCCTGTGTTTCAGTCTGTGCCCATTGCCCCTCATCCTATCACTGGGCATCACTGAAAAGAGTCTGGTCCCATCCTCTTGATACCCACCCTTCAGATATTTCTAAGCATTTATAAGATACCCTCTCAGCCTTCTCTTCTCCAGGCTGAACTGACCCAGCTCTCTCAACCTTTCCTCCAGAGCACTAATCATCTTCATAGCCCACCTCTGGAGTCCCTCCAGTAGTTCTTTGTCCTTCTTAAACTGGGGAGCCCAGAACTGGATGCAGTACTCCAGATGTGGCTTCCCCAGGGCAGAGTAGAGGGGGAGGAGAACCTCCGTCAACGTGCTGGTCACACTTTTCCTAATGCAGCCCAGGATACCATTGATCCTCTTGGCTGCAAGGGCACATTGCTGACTCATGGTCAAGCTGTTGCCACCCAGAACTCTCAGTTCGTTCTCTGCAAAGCTGCTTTCCAGCAGGTCAACCCCTAACCTGTACTGGTGCCTGGGGTTACACCTCTCCCCAGGTGCAGGACCCTACATTTGCCTTCATTGAATTTCATCAGATTCTTCTCAGCCCAGTCCCTCCAGCCTGTGCAGGTCTTGCTAAATGGCAGCACAGCCTTCTGGGGTATCAACCTTTCCTCCCAGTTTGGTATCATCAGTAAACTTGCTGAGGGTGCACTCAGTCTCCTCATCCAAGTCACTGATGCAGTACTCCAGATGTGGTTCAACAGGTTCAACAGGACTGGATCTAATACTGAACCCTGAGGAACCCCACTAACTACAGGCCTCCAAACAGACTCTGCACAATTGATCACAACCCTCTGAGCTCTGCCATCCAGCCAGTTCATGATCCATCTCACTGTGCATTCATCCAACCCGCACTTCCTGAGCTTGCCTACGAGGATGTTGTGAGAGACAGTGTCAAAAGCCTTGCTGAGTCAACATAGACAATGTCCACTGCTCTTTCCTCATCTATCCAGTCAGTCATATAATCATAGAAGGCTAACAGGTTGGTCAAGCATGATTTCCCCTTGTTGAACCCATGCTGACTACCCCTGATAAGTTTCTTTTCCTCCACATGCTTGGAGATGATGTCCAGAACAAGTCATTCCGAAAGCTCCTTGCTCCAGAGCTCTAAATGTTCAGAATTGATGTTGATATTCAGAAATCAGGCTGGACACAGCTCTGCAGCCTGAAGCTTTTACAAATACCATGTGCCCCTGAGCTTATGTTAAATTTTGGCATTTATAGATGTGGTGGTAATAGCTCTTCAAAAGTTAATATAGTCATTTTTCTGAGGTTTGTGAAGTAGAATCTGAACTTTATTACTGATATTTTTTCTGGTAATATTCACAATTATCCAATACATGATTCTTAATAACACACTCAAGTGTCTGACAGGTATTTAGATGAGCTTTCCAAAATGTCAGCAGGTTTTCTGATGAGGATTACTGCCATGGTTGATTTTTAAAATAAAAAGACAAGCTATGCTCCAGGGAAGAAATATGAGGCATTTTTTCAATAACATTTATTTTGCAGGCAGATATCTAGCTGTGAAAACCACAGCTACTTACATTGTAGAAAGTAACCCATTAGATCTACTGCTGTAAATTGTGGAACAAATTCTCAGTGGGAGAAAGTTTTTTCTAGTCTTTTCAAATTAGAAGTAAGCTAACCACATGTGATGCTTTTATTTGTTTGAAATATCTGTGGTTTTATATATAGTAACAGAGGAAGTTCTTTCAGTTGTAGCTAAAATTCTGTTCATGCTTTTAAGCAGTGGCTTCCAATGCCATGGGGCATTAGCTCAACAGTTTAGTTATTGTTCTGAGAGAACAGTAGGTTTAAATGTCTGGTACTTTTGCCTGATTAAATGCCACCCCCCTAACACCACTGGTTTTTTTCCATTCCAAGAAAGTAAAAAAAATAGCACTGATTGTTTGAATTCTGTAATATTTTATGTTATTTAAAGCAATGCAAACATGGAGTAATTCCACTGAATCCACAGGACACACAGTGAAGTAGGAGTCTAATCCTGAACTATACTTTTTACACTGTTACTATGACTTTCATTATTTCCCTGGAATGACTCTTTCCTTCTCTTTCCCACTGGGGAAATCTTTGGCTTAAAACAAGCTGCAGGCTATGCATAGATCTTGAATATTTTAATAATCTACACCAAATCCATTACCTGCCACAATGATAACTAATACTTGACAGACAGTAGGATAACAGTTGTCTCAGAGCCTGCAAGAGAGCAGAAGAATCTTAAACACTAGTTTTGCAGGAAGGATGATGAATTGCTTTGAACAGCAATGCAGCATATTCAAATGTGTGCTTGTCATGGTGCAGAACTGGTGTTTCAATTCTCTGAATTGGATACTGTCCCTGGATACTAGGCAAGCTACATCTACAAAGTGGATGTTTGTAACTCCTTCATGTATTTGTCATTTTGGAGGAAAGGAGGAGACTAAGATAGGTCCAGGGAAGGAATGCTGTGAATAAGAATTCCGTGTGTTTTTTGGTAGACTAGTAGTTGAGCCAATGTAGCTGTGATCCCTAAGAGCAGCAGATCAATCCCAAGCTTTGTGAGGCGTAACACAAGCCTGAAATCTTCTCCACATATGTTCAGCCAGCACATTTGGGCTATGCATTGGTGAAATACCTTCCTGAGGGAAGGGAAGATGAAATTAGGCGTGGCTTAGGGACTGTTCGTCGTAGCCTGTCCCAGTTGCATGTTTCTGACAGATGCAGAAGATTCTTGGTGTCTTCCCTGCAGTGTCTGTATCCTGCACCAATTGTGTAAATGACCTCTCATGTTGGCAGCAATGCTATGAGTGAATTACACTATAGAGGACAGGAGCTTAATGCCAGCACCTTACTAATTCTTCCAGCCAAATGATCACCTAGAGAGCTAATGTATTGTTGCACTTACCGCTTGACTTATGTGTAGAAAATATGCATTAAAACTCCACATAATTGGATGTGGATTGCATTTGCAATTATATATTCACTGAATGCATGAATCAGAGGCCTAAAATTCACCCCAGCAAGAGCACACAGTTATAGGCAAGCTGAGCAAATGGAGCTTTTCAATTTAAACATGCAAATGAATTTTATACACGCAATGGGCCCTATTAGCAGATGGCTAGTAAAGAAGGCTGGTTACAGGGGAGGGGTGCTTTGCTTTTGATAATGATGTTTCATCCTGAGGAATAGCTTTTATTATCTGTAAATATCTTGTAAAAATATGAAATTGGCATTCACAACAACCCAAAAGTGGCATATATGAAGTACTGGATAGAGAATTTTCTCTGGATGGAAAAAAAAAATTCAAAAAGAGTGAGCCAAATATACTGACTGTTATAAATTTGCAGAACAAGATGTGAAGAGGATAACTCTTATAGAAACACATTAGGTATAGTTGGTGAACTGGCACTATATTGCTGAAAATTTTGAAACTTTCATAAGGAAAAAGAAAAAGTCTTTAAAAAGCTGTTTAAGAATAAACAGCATCAGCTAACTCTTTAGAATGGGAGGTAAGCAGAGAAATGGTTATAATTTGTTTAGGCTTGCTGCTCTCAAGTTCATCTGCTGTATCCTAGTATCAAAGGGGTGGCAGAGCACAGGGAAGGTTAATCTAAGCAGAGAGGAGTGCATGTGTGTATGAGATAACATTTCTGCTGAGCCTTTGTCTGAACCAGATCTCACCACTAATTTCTTAAACACTGCCATATTCTTGACATCTCCCCTTTTGTTGTTGCAGGAAATTGTCAGCATGACAAAGTACATTACAGTATTTATAAAAAAACACTGGCTAAGAGTCCAATGAGTCTTTAAGGAGCTCTACATACATTTCTGATCTCTGAGGGCTGTTTTTTCCACAGCCATAGTCAGGATCGTGTCTTGGCCTTCAGTAGCTCTACAGAAAATAGTAATTCCACTTAATTTGCAGCACAATCTCTGCGCACAATATCACCTGTCAAAACTGAAATATCACTGGCTCTTGAACAAGAGTCCCAGCTGTCGGCCAGTCAAACTAACCATGTGTGAAGCAATCATGCTGCTGTACCTCCTCTACCTGGCCAGGGAAGAAAGGGAAACTGACTCAGAAATCAGCATTTGCTGCAGGGCAGAATCTCTGCCACCACCAATTCCCACAGATGACTGGGAAGCAAAGCAGCCAGAGACACACAACAGCAGGCAGTGTGGCCAGCCCCATCACCCCTGAGCCCTGTGTCCTGTCTCAGGCAGCAGGCAGCAGGCAGCAGGAGCAGTTGGTCCTTCAGGGACTGGTGGGAGAAAGACACAAAAGAAGATGCCTCTGCATTTGCTCCTAAGCCATGACCATGAGAGTTAACTCAACCTTTCTGATTCTTGCTTTGTCTCTCACTGTATCTGTGGAGAGTCTTGTCTCTTCTGTAATCTTGTCTGGTTGTTGCTTGCAGCTCTATTCCACTCTCCCATAGCAAGCACCACCATGTAATGCCTTGAATCAGGTTCCACACTGTGAGGCCACCAACACCCTATGACATCAGGAGGGGGCTTCTCCCTTCTTACACAGCCAGGGCAGACAGGGATGACATATGATTAAACTCTAAGCCACTAAGTGGAATGTAATCTTCTCTTGGTCTGCTGACTCTCCTCATCTCTTACCTAACAGCTAGAAAAAATTGTAGAAGCAAGCTACATAATCCCATATTGTGGCTGGAGTCACATGCCATTTCAGACACCTAGTGTCACACATGATTGACGTGGGAATACAGAGCACCAGAATATATCAGTGCTCTACTGGTTACTTGTCACTGACTGTGGGCAAGGCCAAAAAGGGAGTTGAAGGTGCAAGAACAATCTTCATGGAAAACTGTGGACTTGTTTTATTGCCTAGAAAATTTCATTCTTGCCCTCTTGTGATTAACACACTAAAGCATGAGGCTTATTAGCCATTGCATAAGAAGCATATTTTTGTTAATGCATCAAAGGAATGCATGTTTACATTTTCCATGCAACTAGCAAATTTTTCTCGAAATTTCTTTAAGAACTTGATCTGAAGAGGGTCTAAGCAAATAAGTGTTTCTCAGTGACAGATAAGATTTTTTTTTCCTGTTCCCTTGTGGAAAAAAGAAATGTGTCTCCTCCCCATACAGGAAAATCTAACCACAGAGGGCTATAAAACACCTGTCAGGCTGGAGAGGCATAAATTGTTCTGTTCCTCACAAACCACAGAGGTCCTTCTCTTAGCTCAAGAGATCAAGGGGAGCATCCTCACAGGCAGAAAGCACTGCCTTCACCACACTGGTGATAGAAGATGATATACTGGGACACCTTGTGGGTTTCATTTTGCAGCCCATGTGAAGTGCTGATAAGGATGTATGTGTTAATTTTTTCAAGACTTCTAACATTAAGACTGTCCACAGTCTGACCTTATTATGGCTTATTTGTCCCCGAATATATACAGTTAATAGGTGTCACCCACAATTATTATAATATGTGGGTGATCATACAAGGAAAACAACATCTTCAGCAGTGAGACACCACAAGTCTTCTGTCACAGATATATGCATTTGCCCTGTTGTTTCACCCACTGTGATTAGAAATCCATCAAATATGTCTGGAGAATTTGCATGCTTAGCCTGTTTTGGAAAGAAGGAATTGTCTAGCTGTGAAAGGAGATTATGCAGCAATTTCCTCCTCAGCACAGCAAGGCAATGAATCTGACTCTTCATTATAGAGGAAGGATGAGTAAGAACAGTTGCATTTCCTGTGCAGCAAGAGCAACATGAGCCATACTTCAGGTTCCTCTGGGAATTTCCATGATCATGTCGATTTCAGACATGATGCATAATGTTACTATGAGAAAATGTAGATGTTTAAATAGGAATGTGTGTGGCAAAAAGGAATCAATTCATTAAATGATGTGTTTGATCTCAACTAGAAAGACAGCTGTAGAAAAGAAGACAGGCTCCAAGTTAGTTGCTTGACTTTTATAACTCATGCATTAATTACTGATAGTAGCAATGTATTTCTGAGATTACTATAGGCTTTAATAGATATTCTCACATTCTCTCACCACTTATGAAAATATTTCCCTCCACCTGTGAACATATTTTGCTATGTTTTCATTATGTGAGAGGCTGCAAAGATGTATTGCAGTTACTGGTATTTGCTAAATAAATGAAGGAGGGAGGTGCCACAAAGCATCTGCATCTCTCTCCTGTGTTTTCACACTGCTGCTCAGGGTCAACAAAACTTAGTGCTGCTGGTCAGGCATTGGATTCCCCTTCTGCTTCTCAGTTTCTTACAGATATGCAATCCTGCTTACGTTTTTCTATATCTTTTATTTGAGGGAGCTTGTACATCTGCAAATGCACAAATGTATCACAGGGACGAGAGTCACAAGGACATACTATTGAATGCTCAAGAAAGACAGCCAGTCAGGCAATTGGATGTTTGCAAGACACTGATCAAAGGAAAGATTTCCTGAGCAACCTTGAGCACATCCCTTAGGACTGGCATGAACATATGTTGCAGGCTAGGAATCCCAGATCAACACTTGACTCCTGAGGGAACATTTATGAAGCCTGAACTGCATGTGCAAGCACCCCAGTGAATGCTCAAAGATGCCTCAAAACTAAAAATATTCACTACAAAGATGAGTCTGAAGAATTACCAAAGGTTGTTCCACACTCATGTGCCGAGTTGGGAGCCAGGCAGACAGCCAGTGTGTTGGAGATGACTAAGATGGAGCAGGGGAAGTTGTCTCCAGTTCTGCCAATCTCCTAGATCCTCAAAACTTCCTCAGAGGTGTAAGGAGGGCCCACCCCCTCCACTTTCCCCCTACCACCACCCCCCCCCCAACAAACAAACAAACAAACAAAAACACAAAACAAAAAAAAACAAAAAAAACACCCAAACAAACACCAAAAAAAAACACAAAAAAATTGAGGGGGAAAGCATTAAACCACCATTGAATAAATGCACCTACTATTTGTCTGTGAAGAGATAGCATTCACTATGTCTTTCATCTGTCCACAAAGTCTTCAAAAATAGCTCCAGTGACATTTGTTTCTGTCGTGTAGAAAATGCTTTGTCATTTTCTGCAAAGCTGGAGACGTACTACAGCAAGAAGAACTTGAAAGTTCTCCCTAAAACAGCCTGCAGTGCCAGTATTGAAAATGTGCTCTCAGGAGAGAAGGAAAAGTCCCAAGGGGGAGAAAAGGGCAGCCATGTCAGGTTATTTTAAAATAAACCCAAAAGCCTGTATTAAGGTCTTGGGTGGTGTCTACCACAGTAAAAAGATTTGAAGAGTAGTCCTGGTTCATCCGGCACCTCTAGGATAAGGAGAGCCTTGAGTCATGAGCAGATGTAGGTTTGAGAAGGGAACTGAGGTGCCTAAGACCACAGGGTTGGCTGTGCCTATGTACTGTTAGGCCCATTTTAGGTGCCTAGGCACATTTTTTTAACTGGCACTTTTTTTCTTTTGTTGTACAGTAATAATCAGGTTATCCTGGGCTGGAAGGGGGCATTGATTTAATTTGAAGTGGTGGGTTTCTTCTCTGAAAGGTTTTTTTCATTTCTTTAGCAGTTGAAAGCCTTTCTTTCTTAATAGGATTAGCCTGAATAATTACCAAAGGATTTCTCTGTGTCATCTGAATACAGTTCCCCACAGCAGTATTAAAAAGCCTGTGTGCAGTAGAGTCAATGGCCATGGTTAGTTGAAAAGGTTATAGTTAACTGTTGCCACTCAAACCAGAGAAAATCATCTTCTAAGGCAGGACCACAGTGTTTTTTATCCTATTCCCCATCATGCACAACTGCTGAGAAGAAGATACAGTAGCTCCTTGTCAGCAAGAATCATAGAATCATTTTGGCTGGAAAAGACTTTTAAGATCATTGAGTCCAACCATTAACCTAACTACTACACAGGGCTCATGGTCAGAAGGGTGAAGTGAGGGGCCACAACCTGAATGGTAGGTGTTGTGACAGCCCTCTTACAGCTCTTGTTCAGTAATGTACAGGTGATCTGCAACAAAAAAAAGCTTTAACACTGTGTATGCCAAATTTCATAATAGCCTTTTGGTTCTGGCTGCAGACCATGGTCCTTCCCTCTGGCCTATTTGATAGGACATCTATTTGGATTTCCTTGATGGATCCCTGAAATCTGTGAGACATGTTGAGAGTGTGTGGGAGAAGCTTATGACTCTTCAGCTTTATGACAGCTCCTTGCTGCTTTTTAGTATTTTTACATTTTAGGCACTACATTGAGGGAACCGTTGAGGAGGCGAAAAAACTAAATATGACCTGGGTTGAGACTGCACAGAGGCATCTTGCTGGGCAAGCAGGTCTGAATTAGTTTCTGTGACTTTAATCCGTGTATCTGTGTATCTAATCTGTCACTTTATTATTTGTTCTGCTGTTCTAAGCCTTCATTTCAAGGGCTGTGGCTATGTATCTATATTTGTATGCAGCATAATATGTTGTCCAGGATAACTGGAAAATGAAATCTGAAAGGCATTTCTTCAGCATGTGTGTGCAGATACCAGCTTGACAGATACATGTCTGTAATGATAAATCATTGTTAGGTGTGCCAGGAAATGAGCACTTCTTTCCTGACTTGTCTGATATTCCTTGAAATCACAGGACATGTGTGGGGATTTTTTCCAGCTCACTGTGAACACTGTGTTGTTTCGATGGGAAAAGGGATAGGTTAAGACCTTTATTTGGGGTGCTTTGTCTCAGGCTGCTATCTGTACCTGTTTCCTCTCTGTCCATCCTCTGGAGACTTCTGGCTTGCGTAATTGCGTTTGAACATAATCACATTCGTGCATCAAAGAAAATGCACAACCTTATTGTTGCAAGTTAATTGTTCCTGGAATAATTCCTACAGGTTGTCCACAGATGCCTGTCACTGTGGTAGATTCAAACCCATCATTCCTCCCAGCTTCTGTGCTTTTCCAAATATCTGGTATTATTTAGCCACTTTAGTTGACACTCTTGGAAACTCTCTTGCTACCTAATGCACCAGTGAGCTGACTGTTGCCAGTAGCTACAACTTTACACTGGTGAGCAGTAAACCTGAACTTTCTGTCTGCTGTGGCCACATTAATAATGCATTATGATTCCTGTAATTACATATATGCACAGAGTTGTTTGGCGTTTTTTTGTAAGAGGAAGAAGGGAGATGGAGGGTGGAAGGTGGTGGAAACAGCTACAGCTAATTATTAATGCTCAGTAGACCCCAGCTGCATAGGTTTTTAATTAGCCCATGTCTATCCCTAATAGTCACTGTTGGGATAATACTAGTGTTTCTTAAGTGGGCTAATTTAGAAGGGGAAGTATATTGTCTGCTCACACCTGCACTGTGTAGTGTTACTAGCACATACTCAACAATGTAGGCCAAAACTTAATCCTTTTTTGTTTTTCAGTTCACTTAGTTAAATTTTAGTAATTTTGTTCCTTCAAGACAGCATCAAAGAGTGATTTCTGTGCAGCTGAGTGGGGCTGCTTTCATGATGAAACAATGAACTGATGCCTAATGAAAGAAAGAAATGTAATATACAGAATTTCACATGTTTTTCAGGTGTTATTAACAAGGCCTCCAGGAAATCATTTCAAATTGATCACTGAGGCAGGAGCAACTTCTTTGCTTTTCAGGGCAAAAGGAATGCAAAATGCAGGACACACTGCTTTTTCATTCCTTAGCTGAGCTTCAGGCTTCTGGAATAAGTAGAAAGAACGTTATGCCCATGAATATGTTTGGCAACCTGGTACACCACAGACACCTCAGGCTTTGCCCTGTGGTGTTTGTGCCTTTAGAGACAAATCTATTTTGGACACATTCTTGTTTTCTTCTCTAGCATCTGCAAAGTTGTTAAAATATAGCTCCTTTATTGAAAACTCTGAACCAAAGACACAGTGTTTAGTGTGAAAGTAGAAACACAGAGAGGATTTGTTGCCTTTTGGCAGCTTTTAAGTTAAGCAACTGTTAAGCAGTATGCAGAGACTTTTTGAGCAAGAGCAAGGCATCCCTCAAGTAAACGCAGGTAATTAGATCTTCACTATTGCTGTGGCTGAGCCGGCTGAAATCTTGCCCATACTGGCAAGAAGTTTGGCCCCATCTTTGCAGCAGTCGATGTCTGAAAGAATGCCAGAGTTTTATAGGGCCTGGCTTCAAACTATGGCCCTGATCAGAAATGGCTTTAGGGACACAATTCACCTAGTCCATGTCTGTACAAGCCAAGGTCACTATGTGCCGCTCTCCTTCTTGTAGCCTATAGGTGCTTGCTTTCCTTCCCACCATCATGGCCACCCTTCCCACCACAGTCATAGTATGCCTACAGTGGAGTACATGAGGACACCTCTGTTTTATTTGACATTTTCTCTGGACAGTAATTTGGATGAGCTTGCCTGGGAACAGGGAATACAGGGTGACCACAGCCCTGCCTGTCTGGCCCACCCTTCCTATACTTTTTCAGAGTAAATGCATTTATTCCTTAGACACCCTCAAGAAGACAGAAAAAGACAGTCTGCCCTCTCTCCTCCCTTTCTGTAGTTCAGTTCCCACTCCACAGCCTCTATCACTGCCTCCTGTGCTGAATTTCTAGGTTGTCCAATGTCTTGCAGAAGGGGGTGCTTCCAAATCTGCACTTACACCATCCAGCAGCAATGGTCTACATTGCCCTTCACTGTGCATGCCTGTGCGCTAAATGCAAACAAGTTATAATGAACCCATTTTACCATGGTGTAAGAGTCTGCTCAGTGTCTGGAGCAGCACAGAGTCTGCTCTGTAGCTTTGAACTACATCAATGAAATGAGAGTACAATGGATAGATTTCTTTCAGGTTTTGGAGTTTCCTCTTTACTGATCTCGTCTCTTGCTCTTGACAAGAACCAACCCAGAAAAATTGAAGTCCTGTGTTTGAGAAGAGTTAATTCAATTCAAATTTTGATTTCTAAAAGGTGAGAGTTTTGGTTCTGTGCCACATCATAGATAGCACAAAGAGAGCCTGGGTGCAGGGGCAAGAAAAATGTGACATCTTAAAGTGCAGGATGGGCTTTGCATTCAAAACATAGCTATGTAATAAAACCATATTTGACTAAACTACTGAAAAGTCATGACTAGACTTAAGATATTCTTTGTCATACTTACTTGAATTCTGCATAATTATTGGCTGGAAATGGACAAAGTTTTCGAGCCAATGCCAATGGAGTGATTAATATCTTCTATGGCTTCCTGAATGCACTAAGAAAGAATATGAAATATTAAATGTCCTTGATGATGCTAGGATTCTGAGGCATGATAAGAACTGTCACTTTTATTATTGCTGGAATTTTTTCAGTTACAAATACTGTGTTGCTTATCTGTTTTAAACTGCAAACATCTCAATTCTGCTAACTTGAGCATAATCAGGTAACATATAGACATGACCATAGATGAACCAATCAGTATAGTTGAATTAATATCTTGATTTAGGATAAGGTATATTAATTTCATTATTTGGAGGTATTTGCAAAAAGCTGCTAAGCAAACCAGCTCTTGAGCTGCAATCATGACATTTCCTGCAATCAAAATTCTAAAGCTTGCAGATTCTGAATGTGTAACTGTACTGTAAGACATACTTTGCAAATCTAAGCCAGTAATATGTCAGTGTCCTATCATTAATACTCAGTTATTTAAAGATACAGAAGGCAGGCTTAATGACTTTGACTTCTTTCTTTTTGTTTTTCTAATAGCAAAAGTGTTGAATATACATATGCTAGAAAGTTACTCTGTGAAAAAGTCCATGTGTAGTTGAAATCTTGAAAATGACACTTGAAAGTGAAGTAAAGTTTGATACCTTAAGTTTTAAACAGCAGCAGTTGGGAACATGTGCAGGTACAAAAATATTGCTATCTTTACAAATAAATGAAAGGTGTAGTAAGTAGAGTCAAGATATTTCAGAATAACAGGTATTTTGTTGACATCTCTTAGGACCTTCTGCTTAAGTTAAGCCTAGATTCAGGAAGGGCCTTGGGTCTTTGATGAGAAGACAAGGTCAAGGAACTTCTGTCATTTGGATTATGATCATGTCCCCATTCTTCCAGCTTACATGTATTTATGAGACCAGACTGGGAATTAGTTGGTTAGCTTACCCATTAAAAAAAATCTTGAAATATATTATTTTATGTCAAAACTAAATTTTCTGAGGAGTTGAGAGCCTGGTCACATGAACAATGTTACTGAGTTAGTGAAAGTGTCAGAACAGAGGCAGCAAAAAGAAAGGAGAGACAGTGGCAAGGATTATATTGCTGCCAAACTGTTTATCAGGAAACCACAGCACTATGCTTCAAAATACCTTTTCAGTTCTTGAATTAGGCTCTGATTCAAAAAGGCACTTAGATATATGATGTAGCCCATCTCTAATAAGGAAAGCGTTTTACCGCTTGTTTAATTCCATGCACATTTAAGTATTTTATTAACCAGAGGTCAATGAGGGTGGGATAATTTCTTGATTCAGGGATTTTGGGACCTTTACTCAAATGATCAATGTCCAATGACTCCCCCTGCAGCAGCAGCACTGCAGATATGAAGGCACCGCCAGGAGAAAATCCTGCATAGCCATACCAGCGCAAAGTAGCAGTATTGCCACTGTCCCATGAACACCAACAAGGAATTTCTTCTGTCTGAATAAAGTGGCTCAAATGCAGGCATACAGATGCATTTGAGCACTAAGCTGTGTGGGAGTTAGTTAACGAGCTGGGTACCTCTGACTACAGTGCTGCCCCAGCTCACTGCTGTACTGTGAAAATAAATAATCACAACTGCCCCAGCAGCTTTGTTGGAGACTCCAGTGGTGGAGTAAAAGTCTAAATGCAGATCAAAAAAACAAACAAACAAACAAACAAAACCCCCAAACAAAAGTCTCAAATACCACACACACACAAATACCACCAAAAAAAGAAAGCCCAAAGCCAGAAAACTCTAAAACCCTACTGCTTCTGTCCTCCAGCAGAAGAGCGTAGCTGGGTGCATTGCATATCTTTGCATGTCTTAAATGCTCCTTTACCATATGGTAGAGGCAATTATCATTAGCCTGCTGAACAGTGGCAGGGCTGATCCCAGTATTGTGACTGGGCAGAGGCTGGGGGAACAAGTTATTACCATTAATTAGAACACCTGACATTCGTGGTTTTATGTTGAATTTCTGTGTCTTCTGTAGTGCCACTAACTCTGCTTTTGACTAGGATGAAAGAAACTCTCTCTCAGATTTCACTTGAAGATGAAAAGACTCAGAAAAACTTTTGGTTCCCCTGAAATAGCTGTCCTTTTTATGGCAGTTTTCAGTTTCAATTACTGACTGTAACTATTTAGAGCATAAGCATCTCTTGAAATGGCCATTGTAATTGTGTTGTTTTTTCAAATCACTGTTTTTGCAAGACACAGCTATTGGACTTACAGAAGCATGTTCCTGGTGTTAATGCCTGGTGTAAACGTGCACATGTGATGTCAATACAAAAAACACTGCCAGAGAGGCAACATGAGCTCCCCCAAATGTTTTCACAAGCACTGAAATTTGTATTCTGTGCTCCAGACATCTCCAAGAAAGGTACTAGTGTAAGGACCTGCTACTGACAACCTATGTGGACAGTTCAGTAATTCAAGTACAGCTGTTTTGGCTTGAGAGTACAGAGATGCTTTGGATACAGTCTTTTCACATCTCTGTCTCCTATGTTGTTTGAGGGTAGGCTGTCTTCCCACAGCAGCCATCTTATACCAGATGAATTAAGCACACTAATGATTCTGTTGACATTGACATATTTACCCTTATGTCTGAGGCTGAATTTGTGCTTAAGAGTTAATATTTTTACTGGTCATGTTTTTCTGCGTTTTCTTATGGGCTTGATGTTTCTTCTCCTCAGGCATGCAGGGATGCAAATGGTCAGAAAGTTTAAAAAAAAATAATGGGGAAAAAGGTGGTGGGAATGGGCAGAGACATACAAACAGGACTAGCACACTTACCCTGTTTTGCTTTCCATCAGGTGAAAAATGGGATGTGTGTGTGCATGAGTGCAAATACCATTTTAACGTTTACAGTTCTGCTGAGAGGACCAGTATAGAAGCAAAATGAAGTTTCCTCCATTTGAGCTGAGAAATGAGATTTTTCATGAAGGCTTTTGGAAGGACTCAAAGGGAGAGAGTGCTGGCATCAATCCAAGGGAGATGGATTAAGGAGGGGAGGTTGGTGAAGTACTGAAAGGAGAAATAAATGATTCATTTGCACCACGTGTGATAGCCCACTCTTCCCACACCATGATTGCTGGTAGTGATTCTTCTTCTTGGGCCTGCTCACTTGCTTTGGGTGACCCCCTCCCATCCCCCATCAATAAATAGCACACTTATTTAATTTGAAGAAAGTGCCTGCAATCAATAAAAAGAGATCCTTTTATCTTCCTCATCAATCTCTTGTTAATGAACATGCTTTTTTTTTTTTTTTTTTTAGCATCTTGGTTACGATGTTTTTAATTTCTCTATGTATGGAAAAAAAAAAGAGAGTGTAATCAAACACATTATGTTGATGCCACATATTGCTGCTTGCTTCTTGCTGAAGTATTGGCATGTTCCTAAAGGAAAGCAGTGGTCTGGGGGAAGATCACTTGTCCTGCACTGTTGTGTGGTCCTCTGAACATCCTTTCTTAAACTGTGATCTGGCAGAGCCTTGAGTAACCACTTATGAAGATGTACTTTACTTTCCTCATGTCCCAGTAGTTGCAAGAAAGTAGATAATCCTTAGAGAACCTTTTTGTAGTGTACTGGGACTATATTTAAACCAGATGGATATTTGAAATCAAATGGATTCCATGAGAATGACTCACCAAGACTAATTTCCAAAACCTTCAGCAGATTTGTGTCTGATTATGGCATGACTGAAGGGTCAGCTGAGTTAAATGGTACTTGCTGCTCTGATTTTCAGGATGTTGCCGGTTGTGATTACTTATCTATTTTAACTTCATTCACACTTTGTGGTTGACCAGGGGGAATAGTCCTCTGCAGTTTGGTAATACAAAATGAAATTCCTTTTAGGACCCATAAAACTAGATGAACAGCTAGACCTTGTTCATCCTCATCATAGGTTGGTGGTTAATGCTGACTTTGGCTTTGTGTCTCTCCTTGAGCATTTTGGGAGTGGAACTTAGCAAAATAACACTTGATTCTTTACAAAAACATTCGACAAAATAAAATTACAGTTTTGTAAGCCGCTGAGTTTCAACCTGTCACATACCATAGGAGTCCGAATCTCAGTCACAGATTAGCTTCATTAGTGTACGATCACACTACTTTTTCCTCTAAGCCAAAGAAACCCAAGACACATAATAGTTCAAAATAAATCTTTCCGCAAGGACCTAACCTACTTGCAAACAGGCAGGTAATTTCCTTCCTTGTCCTTCTACATGGCCCACCAATGGGCTACCCTAGTAAAATTGTTAGCTCCAAGGTCATGCTCCCTCTTGTTTTCTTTTGGGTACCCCCTTTCTATTAACCAATTGTTGGCTCTTTTCCAAGGCACTATCTCCTCCAGCCTGGGCCTGAACCCGTGTTTAAGCACAGCAGGCCAGTGCTAACATGTCACTACAGAAATGTAAAAGGCTCAAAACTGCAGCTGCAGGAAAAGTATTTCTGCCTTGCTTTTTGCGGGAGAAGGGAAGCAGAAAGGACCCCCAAAATCAGTGAACTGTACTTTCAGTTTATAGTCATACCTTCAGACCCAAAGTGAGAGACCATCGGCCTTTATCGCAGCCACAGAGCTAGCACGAAAGGCAGTGCACTCCCTTACCAACCCAGGCGCACTAAAGAGCATGGGGTTGCATTTTTGTCCAAAAGGTCCCAAGAGAAGTCAGCCCTGTGTGGTATCGGGTTGCAGCATCATGGGCAGGCTGTGTCCTGGCCCTGGCTTTGGCCACCAGTGGAGCAGAGCCAGGTAAACCTCCTGGACAATGATATAGCATTGCTTTTCTCCCTTGTTGGCCAGGGAATAATGGGAGCCACCAGGTATCTCCAAAGGCAGGGTGCCACCCCGCTCTTCTCACCACAAACCCCGGCACCCCACAGCTCCAACAGGCCTGGGAGGGTGAAGCAGCTTTGCAGGCTTCCCTGGAGAGGGGGATGTGAGCAGGAGGAGTTCTGAGCAGAGCTGCCTGTGTGATGCTGAAGCAGGCAGCCTGTGTGCCAGGTCTGGAGGTGCCGCAGGGGAAGGGACCTGCAGCAGAGGAGGATACCGCAGCCTGGATGGGAGCCAGGCCTCCCGGAGATGCTGCGGCCGCAGAGGCGGGAGGGGCTGTAGGTGGCTGCGTGCCGGGAGGAGATGGTGCAGGCAGGCTGGGCCTTGGCCAGTGCAGAAGAGCATGAAAAATCAAGGGAGGTAGCAGGAGGTATTATGGCTCCGTTTAGCTAGGAGTGCTCCTAGGGGCAGGCAAGACCCCTTTGGCAGAGCCCTTCCCTGGTTCCTGGGAGCTCACAGCTCCTCTGACAGCAGGGTGAGGAGGGAGGCAGTGCATTCGCATGCAGAGGAGTCCCTGGAAGACTCTTCACTGAGCTCCTGGGACAAGAAGCTCTGATGTTTCATGAGGCACCGTGTATGCCAAGGTGGCAGCTCATGGTCTGAACCAGTAATAATCCATCTCTCATTCCAGCTATGTAGCATTGTGCATGATTATTTTAACTTCATGGCAACACTTGTAAGCCAGGTGCTAGATCTCCACATGCATTTCTGTTCACCTCAGCACCAGAAAGAAGTGAGCAAAGCAGAAATATAATTTAAAGTAGAGCAGTTAAAGGTAGATAGACTGGAGAGTAGTAAAGATTACAAGAGAAGATGAAACATAGGTAGTTTGCCTGGAAAGCCAGTGCAGGGAAGATGTGGACAGGGCAGTGAATTAAACACAAGCTCAGGGCAGCATCAGCAACAGAAAATTGTCTTACTGAAAACAAGACGGTTGAAAAACTGTACGTGGATAAAGAAGGCAAGACATTTTTAAAAATTTGTGCCAAGCACTCAGATGCCATTGTAACTCATTTGTGCAATGAAGAGACTATTCCCAGCTGTTTCTCAACTTGCATTCTTCTTTGAAGAGTGATGCTTCAGCCTCACACCTGAAAAGCTACTTGTGTTTGTGAAAGTATGTCTAGTTTTCCTGGATTTATCAGTTAATCTAATACAAGATACATTATTTCCTAGAAACCTTGCCTCCTCATATCCACAGACCACCACAGATGTCATGGCAACACTGCGGTGATGTTACCCTTTCTACAGTGGCTGTGTTGTTACTGCTGTTTGAAATAGATTTTGAGATACTTGAAAGAGATTGTTCTCACACAGAGTATTACCAGCTAAGGAGCGCATGTGCTTTGTAATAAGAAGTGCTACGTAGGTAAATAAGCAATGCAAGCTGTTTGTTCTGTCCGAGGTTACTGATCACATCATTAACCTAAGGACCAGACACTTCAGTGGTAATGATGACTAGATTGTATGATGATTTATCCTTTTACATTCTTCCACAGAGTATTATTACTGGCTGTGCTTCAAGGTAAATTCTCCAGACACTTGAATGCAGTAGCATCATGATTACTTCAGTTGGCTACTTAGAGCCTCACAGAAAGCTTTGTGATCACGCATCCATCAATTAGTCCTCGACATAAGAGTCTGTGAAAATAGTGTGGGATTCATTGAGATTTTGATTACCATTTTTAGGTGAATATTACCAATGTTCCCATGAAATTTGGGGCAGGAGGAGAGAGTTAGAGGCAGAGAGAGGATAATGGGTAGAGACAGACATCTTTTTTGTCAGTACCAAAACTATGTAACTACAAAGGTAATTACCTTCTAAATGCCTGACTAAGGTACCAGCAAAAAAGAGCTCAGGGCAGTTTGTAGCACTTGACTCTTTGTTTCCTTATGCATCCTGCAGCCATTTATACTGACACGGATTCATGCCGCCAAATCTTCAGTGCAAGTATTTTCACAAAGTCCAAGGAACTGAAAATTGTGATAAAAGCCCTTCTCCTATTATACAGATGTCCATATTGTTACACAAGGTGTACTTTTCTGTGGGAGACAAAAGAGACTGCAAACAGAGCTGATTCTAATCTTACTTTCATTATACTAACTGGACTATTGATTTACCCCTGTATTACACTGTGTTGGTGGAAATGGGAGTTAGTGCTAGGTATTGGTAGAGGTCATGGAAGACAGGCAAATATAAGAACAAAGTGGAAGCTTTGATAATAATATTTTTTTGTTTTTTTAGGGAGGATGTTTGGTCTAAGGGGGAGTGAAAATACATGGTAGCAGCATGCGAGCTCTTTAAAAGTATGTTCAGGACCTGGCTTTAGTGTGAAGTCTTTTGCTGTGTTTTTGGTTTTGGATGGTTTGGAAAGGAAGATGGAAAATGGAATATTAAAAAAATATGCAAACTTCTTTGTATTAACTTAAATGCAAATTTATCAGAGGTAGGAACGTTTGAGGGTTGTGTTTGTTGTTTTTTGTTTTGTTGTTTTTTCCTCAGTTTGACCTAAGATGCATCCCAGCACTATTCCTAGTGAATGAAACTTATTCAGGGGCTTGGAAAGAAAAGCTGTCTCAAGGTGTCAGGCAGGGAGAAACTGCTGCTGAGAAGCTCTATTCCCTCTAGGAAAGACTGGATATCAGACTGAGTCCAGCCCAGCCCAAAGTGCTCACACTAACACCCGGTCCTCGCCAGAGGACCGTGTCATCGATGGCCGCCGCCTTTGCCCACGCTTTGGCCGGAAAGAGGGAGTGGGTGGATGCACAACTCCTGCCCACTCCCTCTCGTTGATTTGATGGCCTTTATTCCTCCTAATTGGATAAAATAGGAAGTCACTGACAGTCCTGCGTTGCTGGGTGTGCTGATTTCCCTCAGACCAGCCCTGCAGAGGGCGGGGGATGGGGTAGGGGAGGAAGGAGTGAGTCTGTACATCAGGGAGAAAGGCTGCGAGGGGGCTGGGGAAGCGGGGCGGGGGGAGAAGGAGGAAAGTGAATGAGCGCTTAAGAAGGACAAAGAGGGAGGGGAGAGAAAGGGAGTTACCACAGTCTTGGCATCGCTCTTCCTTTCAAACCTCTGTGTAATGATATTGTTTGCAGTGATGCTCAGACAGCGAGCACCTGCTGCTCTGTAATGATTCAGCCTCTTTCAGCCGCTGCTGTAACACGACAGGATGCTGCTGCTACTGTCACTTCTGCCGCTGCCGCTGTTGTTACAGATTTTGCTTTTGCTCCTTCTACCGCATGACAGTTGTTTTCCTCGTCTAAGCAGATACCAGCCTCAGACGCTCAAGGTGAGAGTCTTGCCTTTCGCTCTGGGCTATTGGTTCACTTAATCTGGTCAATTTGTTTGGTGTTTGTGGTTTTCTTTCTCTCATCACCCTTCTCCCTGTTTTGTTTTGTTGTGCTTTCTTTTGGGGGCATGTGTCTTCCCTCCTGCAGAAGAGCTAGAATTGCTTGAGAGGCATTCAAGGAATTATAAAAGTGGTCAGCAAAGAGGAGTTCAGTAATTGCAAAGCTATTATTGCCTCAGAGGGGCAGAGAGAGCGACAGAGGGCTCACAGGCAGGGGGGAACAAGGCGGGGGGTCTCATTTCTCCTCTGCGTTACTCCTCTCCCATTTTGGATGATGTTGCTGAGCTTGGACCTTTTGTTGACTCCCACTCTGTGATTTTTGCAGAGCACTGTGACTATTACTACCATCTCTTTTTGTCTGTGTCTCACACTAGTGGACTGTGATAGAGTTAAGGCCTTTTGGAAGTGAACTGTTTGAGACCTGATGCTTAAACATGTCTGAAGTAGCTGCCGACACTTTCCCCAGCCCCTCGGCTCAGCTGAGCCCTGATGTGTCCCTCAACGGGCTCCCAGCTGAGGAGAACATGCTGGGGACCCAAAGAGAGGACAGGAGGGTCCAGGGGATAGCAGGCCTTGCCGCAACCTGCTGTGTATGCCTGGAGGCAGAGCGACTGAAGGGCTGCCTCAACTCTGAAAAGATCTGCATCGCCCCTATCCTGGCTTGCCTGCTCAGCCTTTGCCTCTGCATTGCTGGCCTCAAGTGGGTCTTTGTGGACAAGATTTTTGAGTATGACTCTCCTACCCACCTTGATCCTGGGAGGATAGGACAAGACCCAAAGAGCGCTGTGGAACCTACAGCTCTGTCTGCCTGGGTGCCTTCGGAGGTGTATGCCTCACCCTTCCCCGTACCTAGCCCCAACAGCAAGGCTGAAGTGACAGTGCAAAGTGACAGCTCTCTCGTGCCCTCCAAACCGTTCCTGCAGCCTTCTCTGTATAACCACATCCCAGATGCTGGGTTGTTGTCCTCTGCCACACCTTCGTTGTCACCATCTGCCCTGGAGCCTACCACAGCGTCTCAGGCACAAGCAACAGAAAACAATCTCCAAACTGCTCCAAAACTTTGTAAGTAGTTATGCGTTTCTTTGTTTTTCCCTACAGACACACACACACACACACACAAAACAAAACAAAAAAAAAAGGAAAAGGACTTACCTGTTCTGCAGCTGTCCTCAAGGAGGACATGTGATTGGCATGCAAAGCTTAAATGTGCTGAAATGGGTATAGCATGGGTTACTTTCTGAGAAGAACACCTAGGGGCTCTGAACTTAGGTTCTAAGGTGTGTGTGGCAATTAAGAGATCTTCATTTGGGACTTTTGTAAAGCACCAGTACCACCCTTTTCTCTGCATGTACTTGTAGGAATGTGTGTGATTTACTTCAAGGGTTTATCTGACAGCTATTCCACATGGTCTATCAGCATATTTTTCTTAGAAATTTGATTTATGTCCTGTGCTAGATTGTCCATGTGTGTTCATTTTCTTTGCATTGCCTGCAGAGCACTTCTGTTACCTCCTTCCTGAAGTCTTTTGCTGCAAACATCCCTGTCATCCTCCTGAAACACTCAGGGAGAACAGTGGGAAAGAGTGACAGCATATTTGAAGCAGTTAGAGACTGGGAATTATTAATTTAGCAGTTAGCTTATTATCTTTCCCTTTCTCTTAGGAGCATAGCACACATTTCTCTGTGTCTTTCCCTTCCTCTAGGACCTGATTCTTATTGAACCTGTTTCTCAGACATTGCCTCATTTACTTTTGTGGGGCATTTCAGGAAAGCATTCTTGCCAATGCTGGGGGGTTCAGTTTCCAAATTAGTCCTTTGCTCATCCTCAAAGCAAAATCTATCCAGGGTTACCTGGATTATTTTCTTGGTAGAGATCATAAAGCATCAAAATACTGCATTGCTGAGGTGTAATTTCTCTGACATTCATCATTTTAACCCATCAAATCCAGAGCAGATCAAGCCAGCAATTCCTGAGCTGTGTAAAATTATGCACCTTTAGTATAAGGGAAGGCAGCGTGCCATTGTGCCAAAACCACAGGGCTGGGGTTCCTTTGGAAAGCTGCAGAATGAGCAATGATGTTCCTTGCAAATTGCTGTTCAGGACCCCATCTCATTTATTCTCTGTCACACCTTCCCTGTAATGCTGCAGGATGGCCACCTTTTAGGTGGTACCTAGTAGATCTCACCCTGGAGCCCTGAAGTCACCAGAAGTTCGCTACTGAGTTCAGCCCCACCAGAACTAGACACAAAATAGATATGTGACAATTGGATTAGATATAGCACTTGGAGCCAACCATCTTGCTGGTGAAAATGAGTGTAACTACAGTGATTTCAGTGGAGGTCCATTCAGTTGCGAGTCAGTCTTGAACAGCTATTCCGGAATCACTGAAAGAAAATTTTAAGTATTCATGTAGAAGCCCTGCTTGCCTTTTTCTTAGATAATGGGTGACAACCAGCCCTTGCATTAAAAGAATCTGTCTGATGGAAGCAGCCTAATAGGGAAATATTGCTGTGCAGTTAAATGACAGGGAACTGTGGTAGGTGAGACATTACTTGAATTATTGGGACAATTAACCTTTGTAGTTATACAGAACTATACTAAGTGATATTTTTTAATTAGCTGATGCAGAAAATCTTTTTTTGTAGTGCAAATATTGTGACATTGAAGATATGACAGGACTTTTTACTTCCTAAACAGACCAGGGACCACCATCCTTTCAAAATGGCCTCTGTCATGCAAGAGGGATGAGAAACCAAAAGCTAGTTATGGCCAGGACAACCTTCCTCCCCTTCAATTTCCACATGTGAGGCAAGACATGCTAACTTCATCTCTGAAGTAAATTAAGAGGGAAGGAGGAAAGAGATTATTTAGAGCAGTCACTGAGAAAAAGCCATTATCCGCATACAGATCTGCTCACATCTGGGGAAAAAAAAAAAAAAAAGGTTCTCCAGAAATTAGGTGATTGGGTTGAGGTTTTTTGCTTGTTTGTTTGTTTTGGTTGGGTTGGGTTTGTTTGGTTTTGGTTTTGTTTTTTACTGTTGCCTTAATTTTCTTAAGATGAATGTATTTAAGGCATTATAGACTTCCAGACTGAAAGGAAAGGGAGAGCTGGCAGCAGGTCAAGTTTGGATTGCTCTGAGGGATAAGGTTGTGTGGACACTACTTATTCAACTGTGGCATGTAATTCTGACTATGCAAAGGGGGCTGCAATTCCCTGCAAAGAAAAATAAGAAAATACAGCTGGATAAGTCCACTGCTGAATATCTACTGAAAAATTCAAGGAGGCATGAAAAGAACTTTTTGGACAGCTCTAAAAGCACTGTCTTGGGGTTTTTGAAACAGCTACATTTCAAACACATCATTGTGTTTTATGTAGAGCAAGATTTGTTGGAGAGGTTGACAGATTGCATCAGTGATTACTTTTTTTTATGAATGCCTTTGACAGCTATAAAATTCTCAGAGAGATGGCTTGGAAAGTAGCATCTGCAGATTGGATATTCCCTTCTTTTGCCTCTCAATGTCCTTTTTTCCATTTCAGGCAGAGTGAGGTAACTTGTTCCCAGAAAGCCCCTTTTGTGGTTGATGTATTGTTTCTGAACCAAGCCCTTCCGTGAGTTTCTAAATCCTTTTCTCTTCTTCTCATCTCTTTTCTGTCTTACTCAGCATATTCCCCTTAAAGCTGTATCCTTCAAGGTCATAGTCTGCAGAGAGCTAATTGATTCTTCTTTCTCCTGGAGCCTGGGAGAGAAAGCAGAAGAGAGACAATCCTAGTAATTGTGTCTGGTGCATTAGATTCAAGACTGGTCTTGCTCCTATTATTATACTTTGCCCTGTATCAGCACAGAAATAATATCTCCCTTTCTGTTTGGTTTATGTTTTATATTGTATTGTCATTTCTCTTCTGCTGAAACGGAAAGGAAAGGTGAATGTTTTAAAGCATTCCCATATTTAGGGAGTGTGTCAATCTTAGCATAATTATGCCAAGGAAGATTTAATTACAACAGGGATATAATATTACACACTAACCTACAATCTCCCTCCCTCTGAGAAGACATGCAGATTCTAAAAGTGCAGCTGGGGAGCTAAATTTTACTTCTTTCTACATCATCATCATCTTTAAATACAATTCCAACTTTTTGCAGGCTGGTAATAGACATGGCTCTGTAGTACTGTCAAAACTATGTTTCTGTTATAACTGCATCTATATATCTGCAAACTAACCACTCCCCTCTTTACAGGTCTTCCTACTGCCTTCTCTTTCACTTTAAGCAGATTTCCCCCAAAACGACCCCCCAAGGTCTGTGTGGCTTTGCCTTTCTGGGGTGACAGCTCTGCCAAAGGATGCAGTGCTTCTGTGTTTTGGCTCTGCCCAGAGGTGGAGGTGCCCAACTGAGCCCTTGATTTTGGGATCATAGCTCTCCTGACTTGGTGAGGTGCCATAGGGCACAGAAGAGGCAGGGCAGAAGATAGACCACAGCACAAGAACTTTGCTGGAATGGGTTTCCCTGTGAGCAGAGCAAAAGGCCCAGCAGAGAGCAAGATGCATAGGATGCATCCTATACATGCCCCTCAGGGACAGGTAGGGCTCCCTCCTACCTCACCGGTGCTGACTCTTGCCTGGAAAATATGGCAAAGCGAAGAAGGGCTGTGCACTGCTGTCAACCACCCTGACTGGAACTGCTCCCTTCTTGTGTTTCTGATTTCTCCTGCTACTTCAGGTGTGCTGGACCAACATCAGCAAAGGCTGCTGCTTTCTCATCCTTGGTGGAAAAAGCATTCGAAGAGTGCCTGTAAGGGATGGTTGTGGATTCCTTGTAATTTTTCTCTGCCTCTTTCACATCTGCTTGTTTTTTTCTCAGCTCTGTATTTGATGTCCTTTCTCCTACACACGATGATTTGTGAAAGTCTATATTTTTCCTCTGGCAAGCTGGAGGGAGACTTTCCCCTAGTTATAGGTGCCGCAGCCCAGCTGAAGGCTTTGATTTATGGACAGTAAGGGTTCACAGCAGCTTCACACTGTGTTTGTTCATTTTCTTGAAACAGTCTAATTCTGACCCTTGCTCTGCAGTTCAAATCCCTATCAGAACACCAGAGGGCTGAATCCATGCCTGGCAGCCTCTGAAAGTGTCAAGGTCAGGGATGTCTTAGAGAACTGCAGGGGACTATACTGACAGGAAGGGAGAGCAGATGATACAGCACAAGCTATATAAAAGCCTTTTCTATGTTCACTGTTACCATGCAGGGCAGCACCACAAGGGAGATTGCTTTTTCCCCAAAGCTTGAGGATTCAGGAGGAGAGCACCTTAAAGCAGATGTTGCTCCATTTCTGATACAGTATTGACGTGGATTAGCTTGAGACACCTGACTTCAGTGCCTACATTAGGAAGCTAGGTGGTTTTCAGCTTCCTATTCAGAGTAAAGGGAGAGACCTCCACCAGGTGATTCACAGCGTGAGTCTGTCAGGAGTAACTGTCTTTCTCCAATGAGTGTATAGGGAGACTAATCTTGCAATTCATTTTCTAAGTTAAATGTCTGCTATGCAATCCGAAGACTCATCTTGAAAGTCAAGACTTTTCTTTGACATCTTGTGTGAATTAACAATGTCTTCTCACAGAGAAGGTATCATTAATCCTGGTTAAGATACCAAAGAAGTTCTGAGCCAAACTCAAGATCATAATAAAGAGATGATGATGTCATTAAGCCCTTGAGACGCATGGGCCTCTATTAACAAGCAGCAATAAAGCAAGTGCCACCGTACTGAGCAAGCCAGTCTGTATTTCCCTGAAACACTTCTTTTTCTGCATTCCCACAGTTCATGGTGGCTTACAGATGTAAATACTTGTGGCAGGAACACTCAGAGTAAATTGGAATTGGGACTGATGGGGCGAGATGCACAATAAACTGCAGTTTTTAGGGAGATCATGTCCATTAAGCCTTCTAAAGTGGTAACTGAGACTTCCTCTTGCAGCCCTGTTAGTCACACTGTCTTTAAAATGCTCTTAATAAGCACAGAGTTTGTTCAGACAAATGTTTTGTTTCTTTTTGTATCTCTACCATCCCCCTTTTTAACACCCATTGCTTGCATAGAAGCAGTTCTTCTATTTAACATGCAGAGGACTGAACTGATTGCATTTCTCTGTCTTGGAAAAGGACCATCAATTCATGGTTTTCAAAACTACCTCATGGGTGTGTTTTTTTTCTTTCTGTGCACCATGCATCACGTGCAGAACATGATGGAGAAAAAACAGTATTTCTTGAAGTATTTTTTATTAATAACACTCTGAATTTATCAGTATTTATTTTTAAAAGCTTCATTTTACATTGCAAACTTTGCTGAGAATAAGTTAGGTATTCATGCTACACGGAATTTCTGCATGGTCTCCCCTCTGCATTTATATACATATGCATATATAAGTATAGAAAATATAATAGGTATGCAGAATATATGACGATTGTTTCTTCATTAAAAATGACATGCACTGCAACATAAGTTTTTAGAAAAACTGATAAAAAATTAGTGTCATAACAAAACACAGGGTTTGGATTTCTACTGCAGCAGACAGAAATTATTATTCTCCAGTATGTATTATATTTTCAAGTGAATGGTTTATTTCCTGTTAAAGCACTGTAAGTAAACACACACAGCAGCCTACCTCAGACTTGCAGTGCCTAGCTTTTGGTTGCAGAGAAACCTTATGGAACTTTCTAAGCGTCAAACATCAAGGCAGAATTTGGCTTGCAGGAGGCTAAGTAGCAGGTTAATTGTGATGCAGAGCTGGAGTGATGTAAATGAGCGTTTTCATCATTTGCAGGCTTGCTAATGGAAATGCAATAGATTTGCTGCAGAAATTCAACTCAGAATCAATAACAATGCAATGAGGCAGTTGGTTCAGGGAGAGCACATGTGATGCCAATGTAATGCAGACAGCACCTGGGCTGACTCTCTGTCAGGAAAGGGGAGACAACCCTAGAAGATGCCATGGCAGGTGCTGAAAGACTTCTGAAAAGAAAAACCCTGCTTCACCTAAGATGCAGCAGTGTTAGGCTTTCTCTGACTGAAGGAAGATAATTGCTTTCTTTGAGGAATTCAGATCTGTTTGCACCCAAAGATGTCCTTTTTTTGATACAAGGTGCTAAGTTAAGCAAAATCTTTGTGCTTCAGGTCATGTTTAGGCCACATGAAATCAAGGAAGGACTCAGTCATGGTGGGTAACTTTGGGGAAGAGTATGTGTATTCAGAGAATCTCCTGCTAAAGGCTTTTGCCCTCTTGTTTCCCAGGCAGACCACAGAGAGGAGCAGGCACTGCCTTTTTGTGGATTGCTTTACAGTAGGCACACTAGCTGCCTTTCCTGTTTATACTGCAGTTTCCTGGAGAGTGAGCACTGTGAATCACATCTTTATCTTTCATGTTAAAATGTTACATGAATTACCAGGCTCAGTAGGAGGTACACATTAAACTTAAGAGCCCAAACATGACTGTTATTTGGCAATTAGAGAGCTCTTGAAAGCTGCAAGGGAGAAGTACCTATGCATTATTTTTGGGCAATGTAATGTCTGCTTATTTACAGCCTGTCCTGTCTCATCCTGTCTCACCCTGTCTCTCATCCTTTCCCTGCCATGCCCAGTATAGTCATAGTCACTGAGAAAAAAGGAAAGGTTTTAGCCAGGGAAAATGGGGAGGAACAAATCCAGTGAGACATGTCTGACCACCACTCAGGGCTGCTCCAAGCTAAACCAGTGGCAAGGTCCATCAAGCTATGGACAAGATTAGTGATATTGTGACATTCATCTACTACCTTTGCTTCTGCATTGATTTTTAATGAAAGCCTTGTCCTAATATATATCTTCTCACAGAGTATATTCAGCTTTTTCACATATACTTTCACTACCCCTTCCCCCACTTTTTCTTTTTTGTATGTATGCTTCATCCTGGAACTTACTGGCAGTGCATTCTCATAACTCAGACATCTTTTTATTTTGGCACTGAATATCACTTCAGTCTTTGAGATGAAAGGAAATCAGTACTGGGTTGGTAGCCACATGGCACTGGGGGGAGTATACAAAGCTATGATCTTAAGCATGATTTGTGACATAGTTCAGCATTTCTATGAAACTCCTGAAAGAGATTTGAATTTTACAATTTTTAACAGTCAATTAATTCATGTGATTAGACAGATCAAAGGATAAAAAAAGACTATCATGCTCATTCAAAAGTCTTATGCAAAAAAAGAAAAGACTCTGAGCTTATAAAAGATAACTTTAGTTTTCTAACATGAAAGTTAGTGGAAAGCTGCTGGAACTGGATCTTGAGAAGAGAAACTTATGTTTTTCACTATACCGAATTAATCTGGATAATTAATTTAGTTTTCAGCTTTAACAAGATGGCCTGAATTTTCACTGGCATAAATGTTCTCACGTCTGTAGCCCTTTAAGTCCTAGCAGAGCATTGGGATGCTCTGGTCCATGACCTACACAACAGAGTATCTTCCTGACTAAGGTTTCTTCCAGAACCCCACCAGCTGTGGTGTGAAGACTGACAATGAGAAAATATCTGCCTTTTCCCTATTCTAGCTTTGCTTATAACAGAACCACCCACTTTGACTTTGAAATATATGTTTATATTCTGGTCATTCGTTCATTTACATCATTCTCTCCTAGATTAAAAAGCTCTTCCGTGCCATATATTTCCATGTCACAAAGGTGCATATACATTGTAATCATCTCAGCTTTGGATAAGCCTTTTACACAGGACAGCCAGGCTAAGCTCCATCATTCTCCCCATAGAGGGAACTGTTTTCAGTCCTTGAATTATTTCATCCCCTTTCATGCTTGCTTAGTTTTCAGATAAATAGAGCTATAATTTTGGTATGATACTTATACATGGGCTAGTCTGAAATCCCAGTGAATGACAACAAAATCTGTTCAGTGTCTCAGTCACTGTTCAGAAGCACCCAAAATGCATGAGGTAGCATCAGTGTCTGTTTAATATTTTAAGCAGCAAATCATTAATAATGTCCAGTCAGAGCAGAAGACCCATGTCTCACACACGCAAGGGCCCTCATTGTCCTGTAACCTTGAGTCCCAAGGTTACATACTCTTTGTTACTAGGGTGGAATAACAATCCTAAGAGTCAGTCAAGGGAAGAAAAGACATATATTGCCCATCCTTGGCAATGCTGTGTGCATTTTAGGAGGAGTTTCAGCTACCTCATTCCCTAGCTGGTTCTGTCCTGCTCTGAAGGATGACTTCAACAAAACTTCTTGGGTAAACAGGGGGTTGGCTCAATGGTTTTAACTGTGCAGGCTCCCCTATTCACTTAACTTCTGCTCACACTTTCAAAGATTTCTCCCTCTGTGCCCTGCTGACACTTCTCCCATTGTTGGGCAAAGGAGCACTGCATCAGTTCGCCCTTCCTTCAGTTTATTATCTCAGCTCCTCCAACATTTGATTCTTCCTTCAGAAAATGGAAACAGCCCCAAAGCATGGATTTGTGGGAGGGAAGGATTTTGATGGTTGTGCATCGCTCTGTCTACCAAGCTTAAAGACGCTTTGCTTATATGATGGATTCTCTTGCATTTGTGTCCTACAGTGGGTTTGCTCCATGGACTCAGCCTAGTAGGGTTGCATGATGTCTAAACATCTTTTATCATTACGGGACATGTGAATTAAGAAGCATTATCATATCAAGAAAGTCGTAATAGCTAAAAATTTCAATATAGCTGGGATTTTGAAGACATTTTTATATTTTCAAGATAGCTTTTCTTGGGTTGTTGGTGTTCTCAGCAGGATGAGTTAGTGTGAAGGTAATACCGCCTTAGCAAAGGAAATGAAGTGTATCAGGGTGAGAGGGACAACTGCAGAGGAATGGAAAAACCATCATCTCTGTATCTAGTCTGAGCTGATCAGGGAACAAACTAGTGAATGTGTTGTTAGGGCTTTAGGAATTAAGGAGCACAGGATAAGACGGATGACAAAAAGCTTCCTGCTGTGTAGTACAGGGGCCTGGAGAAGCTTGAGCTCAAACTTACAAGAAAGGAACATCATTAAGTAGAAAGTGTCAGGAACCTGGGAAGAAGTGGTTGTATCTGCCAAGCATAGGAGAGCAGGGGAAGTCTGATCCTTTCTTGACAGGAAGAAAGTAGGAAGAATCTTTTGCCAGTACCACGGGTACCTGCACTCTGCCTAGGACTTGCAGGAGAGCCTGCTGAGGGACTGGACTATGAACACAATCATCCATTATTTGGCCATGCTGCATTTCTAAGGACACCTCTGCAAGACAGAGCCTCTTGCCGTTGAGCCATGCTGTGTGTGGGTTCTTCACTGATGCTGAGATCCAAGGAAGTGCCCTTCACACCCTGCTTTCCCCAGCCTCCTTCAGGGCTGGAGCCACTATGCTTTGCCTGTGCAGTGAATGCTGCAAACTGGCTGTAACTGCATTAGTTCACATCACTTCAAAAGCCTTCTCTGCACTCCTCATGGAGGTTAGTCAGCCCACCCTGCTTTTTGAAGAATTTGGTTTAGAGGAAGCATTAAGAGATTTTGAAGGTTATCAGCAACAGTTTTTGCAAATCAATTCAGCTATGTAATTTTTAGGACATACAGTTGTGTATGTATGCTGTTTGTGCACAAAGGCAGGCTGTGTTTCAGGATCAAAAAGCCAATAAATACATTAGCACACAGAGTCTTTTCTTCAAAGTCAGTTAAAAGAAAGATACCTCAAAATTCTCCTTTTGCCTTGTAAAATGTTATCTGGCCAGTAAAGCCAACAAATACACTAGTTTTTGCACGTGCGAAGGTGCAAGAACATGGCCTGCAACCTCTCTGTTGCTTGCTAACTTCAAGCATTTGACATTACCATGCTGTAGAGCTTAAGGGAGATCTCTCACATAAGTATCTTTTCAAGCAACCCTGTTAATTTTTCTAATTGTTGTTAATTGACTGTTTAGTGTTTGCAGTTTTTCCTTCTCCAAATTTGGAGGAAGGATTAAAAAGACAGGTTCTGTAAGTATATTCAGATAACTGCTACAAGCCCAGGAAGCAGATTTACTAGCTGTGAATCAGAGGAAGTATCAATTCCCTCAAGCCACTTAGCTGGGCAGAAGCTGGCAGGGGATGGGGCTGAAGACAAAGAAAACAGAAAAATATTCTGGTACTTCCTGAACAGGACTGAGATCCAGTGAGCATGGCATGTCAGTGTGCCAGTATTTAAGGAAGAATTTGGTATCTAAATTGACTTGCCCCTAACAGATAGCTAACAGGTTCCCGAGTTGCAAAGTAATACGTGGTTATGCTCTGCATTTGCTTTTGCAGATTATCAGTAATGTCTTCTCAGGGCTTCTACTGATACTTTCAGGATGCTAATACACATTGATTTTAACAAGAGGGTATACCAGCTCCACTGTCTGATGTTAACTTACATTTCACTCTTATATTAATTTTCTTATGTTAACCTCTGTTTTACAAATAGTGATGGCATAATGATAAAATATTCCTGATAATCAACCCAAAATGATGGCTTAGCAGAAATGCTGATGAAGTTTTTAAAAAACACGGCTTGCAAATTTGTTCATGTCATGTAAAACTGCTCCTGCAGAGGAAGACGTAAAGATGTCAGTCAATACAGAAAGATCAGACAAATGTCTTGACCATTACTTTTGTGTAATGACAGGTCATATAAGAGAAAAATTGGGATGTTCAGATCTTGCAAGAAAACACTGCATCACATGAGAGTGAGCTCAAAACATATTGTTCAAGCTAGAAATTAATGACAGATTTTTAAGAATAAGCCTGTTCAACTGCTGGAATTTTTGCTTTGGGTGTTAGCTGACTTCCACCAACTGCTCAGAAAGAATGTGTGTCCTAACCAGTAATGTCACAAGTTGCACCATGGTAACTTGCTACCCCAAGGTAACTGACGCATACTGCAATCTCATCAAGAGAGTAGCTTTAGCAAATTCAAATCCCAGCCTCCGTTGACTTTGGGTGAATGCAGATTTCTTCATGTTTACAATAATTACTTGGAACAACTCTTTACCTACTCACTGACTACTTTTCACTGAAAACTAATAGGTGGTTCAGCTACACTGACCTTTGTTTTACTTTGTGTTGAATTGCTGAAATGCTCTCTACCATTTCAGTTGCAGCTCTACCTCTCTGGGCTTGTGTGTAAAAACAGAAGAAACCTTGGAACAACCATTTGAAATCCAACACTAATTCTGCCTTAAATTCTGCTAATTTAAAGAGCATTATGTTCCATTCTTTTGGGGAGCCCACACTGTGAATATTCATAAAGCATAAGAAGACTGTGTGGCAGAAGGGCCACAAATCTAGAGATATCTGTAAAAGTGTGAGAGCTTTTGGGGATGTTCACTTACTAACAGAGCTTTTGAACTTGTTAGTTTGTGGCTTCCCCTGTGTGATTTCAACCTCAGTCTTTCCTGTGCTTCATTTTCTTGCACTGTTAGTGATCTGCCCTTTTCATTGCTTGTGAAGCCTGCAAGCTTGTGCTACTTGGCAGACTTGGACCCAGAGATCCACTCCTGAAGGCAGCTTGTGTTTTGAATTATGCATAAGTGCATAATGGAGGGGCTGCATTTCATGGCTCCTTTATGGGAGTGGTGATACAAGGGAGTCAGAGTAATACAGTGACACTTTTCATTTTTCATATTCTAGCTCAGTTAAGAGCAACCCTTGAACTGTGTCATTTTTCTCCCATGTAACTGTTTAATCACCTGAGAGAGTACCAGCCAGAGTTTTGTGGTAAGATTGATTACACTCCCAATAAAGTGCTTCCTTCAGCAGAGCACCGGGAAGCAGCCTAGTTTAGCAGCTAATGGTCTTCAATCTGAAGGAGAAATGGCGACTATGATTGAAATGTCACTGTGCATGCCAGCCCTTTGGGCTGCATGCTGAACAGTACTGAGATCCCGGAGAGGCTCTTCGGGTTTCAAGATGGGGGTAGATATTAGTGAGCTGAACCACACAAAGCTGTGCTGTGGGAAGCACCTTCTCATTTGAAAGTGTCAAGGGGATGCATGTGGGACGATCCGGACCTGCAAACACAGAAGGATATTGCTGCGGCAGTAATGATGATTTTGTTTGCGCTGTTAGCCTGCGCTGCCATAGGGCTAGTGCTATCAGGGTTGCAGTATTGCTGCCGGTGTTGGCAAAGCATGCTGCAGGACCAGCTAGGACCCCAGTTTGCGTGGCATGAGATGCTAACACCCCTCAACACTCATTTTGACAGCAGCCTTCACTCATATCCATTGCAAGCCTGGGAGAGAACAAAGGGAATATACTCACCAGCCCCATTTTACAAAGTATGGGTCAATAATAACCTCCTGCCATTTTGCCTTGCTGAGGTGAATTCACAATCTGAGTGCCAGAGGCCTCTTGTGTTTTATGCAGTATCACAGAGGTGGAAGCACCAAGAATAAAGTCCCATAACCTGTGGGGCAACTGTCATCTCTGTGAAGGGTAGCACATACTAATGAAAAGCAAAAATCATTCCAGAATCTTTCAATTCCAGAGAGTTTTTTTTTCAGCTTGTGATAAGAAATATTGTTTAAAATACACAGGAAGACAATATGCCTTCACTGTTTAAAGACATTCCTTTCTCTCATTTGCTAAAAATGGATGAAAGAAATGTAAACAAAATCGGATCCTGACATCTCAAGTTAAACTGTTTTTTCTGCCTTTGATTCATTGAATGTAATAGACTGTTAACTAATGGCTTCCTTCAGATAAAAAAAAAAAAAAAGAAAAAAAAAGGCAATGTTTCACATAATTGACATTTCAAAATTTAGCTAAAGTCTAGGCATCACATTTCCCAAAGTTGAGGGGTTGAGAGTTTTGAGTGTTGAAGATTTGTCGTTCACCCTTTGGCTGAACCTCAACCAGCTGCATAGCCTGTTTGTTTGTTTCTGGTTTCTGGTTTTGTTTTGTTTGGACATTTTATTGTTTGTTTTTAATAGAGGTTGATTACTTCTTTCCATATTTTTGCTAGCTTCAGTTTTTGTGTATAAATACGCAATATCAGCTGGCTGTTTTGAACATTGTCTGCTCCCATGGCTGTTTTTTTCCAGTAACGTGTATAGCATGGGTCTAGACCTTGGTTCCACACCACTCACACAGCCCCACTAAATTTAGCAGCCTTGACTTGCACAAAGCAAGATTGCAGGGATGACCTTCACACCATCACCTCCTATGTCTCTGGTCAGGGGATTTCTCCCCGGGTGGCAGCCACCGCATGGCTCTCCTTCTTGGGCTGAGTGGGAAAGGAGCTCACACTCTGCCAGATGGAGAAGGGCAGCGGTAGGGAGAAAGAGGAGCTGTGGAGGGTCTGATGCTCCATCATCGTGGTAGTGGTGGGGTGTGAGCCTTGTGGCCATGAGGAAGAGCAGTCCCCACAGTGCTGCTTGAGGAGGGTGCAGGCATCTAACAGGTACACAGTTCAGGGATCGCATTAGCTCACCAAGCAAAAAGGCAGACCCTTGAGGTAGGAGAATAAGGGATGTAAGCACTCCCTGAACACCCACTGGAGACTCATACGTCTGAGTGCAATCCCTTTTGCAGAAACACCCCTCCTTGATGGTCAGCCCTGTCCAGAAAGACTTTTTAGTTTTGTCCTTCACTATTGTCATTACTGTAACAAATTGAAGATAATTGCTTGGCTTGAAACAGCTCTGCCTTCTGCTGTGTAGGTGGGGAAATGATGCCAGGAACAATCCTTTCTTCTCCTGCCAGTTTGCATTTCTGTGCAGCAGGCATACTATACTTACCAGTTCTGTATAGCTGCTACTGTTAGCAAAAAGCAATCTAAGTACTGCCTTAGCTAGAAATGCAAGACTGATTACATTAGATGTGCTTTATTCCCAGTGTCTTGCATGAAATAAGCTCCTGATTAGGTCGATGGCATTGCTTCAGTGTGGAAAATGTCAATGTTAATACCAGGTTTGTTATGGATAGGTGGCTTGGTGCAGAGCACAAGTGCATGGGATTGGGTCACTGCCAGACTTGTATCTGAGGAGGGAGGTCAAATGAAGGTTTGCATGCGATATGTCCTGCACCAAATTCAGCATGTGACTCGTTGCTGGGCACCCCAGGGAGCCATATCCTCTTTACATCTGAGTTCAGCTCAGCCACAATGCCATTTACAGAAGACTCAAACATGTTTTCAGCCATGCTGAGGGCAGGACACCATGAGATCACTTTAAATCTTACTTTAAAATGAAACAAGTCTTCTGGTAAGTGTCTACTTTGAAACTACAACTGAAACCAGAGCAGAATATGTGATGCCTACTGCAGGAACATTGTCCTTCTGGGACAACACACAATATCCAGAAGGCACCAGCCCTCTGCAGCCTAGTAATCCAGGGCACCTCCTTCACTGGCCCAGCATCTGTGATGATGGAGAGGTTAAGGGATTTTGGCATCACTCTAGAGCTGGGAGATCAAATTCTGCTTTGCCCTTGCTCTGTGATGCTCTTCTCTAGTGGTCCGCTGGACAGAGAGGAACCTGGCCTTACCAGCCATACGAAGCCAGCATATTGCCCAGGTGAGGCTGGCTCTTGGAGGCTCTTGGGGGATGAATGTGCAAATATAAGGAATGGTGTCTTTTCCATCTGTCTTATCTCAAAGACTCTTAGAGCTAAGACTCCTATTTATAAATGCCATGGCTGGCTAAGTTCTACTTACAGCCAGAATGGAGATTTGCACAGAGCTATAGTGAAACGCACAGTTCAGAGGGGTGTCCCAAGAGGAAGAGAGTGTTACTGGTCCATGACCTGTGCCTAGGGAGTGCTGCATGGAGCCTTGCATCATGCTCCCTTGACCCCAGCCTCTCTGTGCTGCACAACGTTTCATTCATGGCACCACTTCGATGTTAACCCATCTTCCAGGGTGGACATTGCTGGAGAGGGAGGAATGGTGGATTCACATGGTAACCTGGTGATGCTTGAACAGCAAATGCCCAGGTGAAGACAGGTGCTAGGTTACCAGTACACTTGGTCGGCTGTTGTTCAGGACCATGGGCTGTGGGGAGGTGCTAATCCTTCTTTGGAGTCTGACCATGCCAACATGGTTACATTCTCTGGGTCAGAATATGCTCATTCTGTACACTTTTTACATATTTTCCTGGCCTTTGTACCTTCTCAGGTAACAACCTATATCTGTTCCACACCCCAAATACTTCTAGGTAAATGCAAGAGTAGTAGTTAACTGTAAGGTGGAGAAACAGCAGCTTTGAGACTTCTCAATACCTTCTGTTACTGGGCAAGGTTGCATATCTTGTGGAGTGCCATGGTCTGCAAGGCTGAGGCAAAATGCTGCACACCTCTTAGACACCAAACAATGAAGAATCATTTGGCTTGCAAACTACCAGTAGCAGAAATTATGCTCTGCCATGTGACGCATCTGTTTTGCATTCAGATCAGGCAGAAAAGAAACACACTGTAGGCAATTTTTAACATTTCAGATGGACTGGTGGGTATGACAGAGGACTGATCTGTCACAAGAGTCAAAATTAGGAAGGAGAATCGTATATATTTTTTTCATAGCTACTTTTGTAATAGCGTGCATATGTAAGTCAGTGTCTGTTCAATGAAGCTGTAGGTTTAGGCCTCACTGCTAAGCTTTTACCAAGTACTCTGGAACATGCAAGCACCTGTTTTCATTTACTTTGTTGGGATGATCTCTGGGGCCAGTGCAGACTTTCACAGGTAATAAATCTTAATATCTGGAAGATAATTTAAAAATATGGATTCAGGATGTTGTAGGTGGCGGCCTTATATGGTACAGCCCTGTCCTTTCACCCTTCCTTAGAGATTTAACAACCCAAACCCCAAAACATCTGTAGTAAACAAGGTTTATTTTCCTATTGCTGTCAGTGATATTCATGATTAACTGTCTGTCTCTCAACTACCTTCAGCTACTTAGTATTTCAAAGGTATTTTTTAGGAGGTCCCTTGCATCCTGAAACATTTCAGCGGTGTATTGTTTCCTAATTGCAATGCCTTATATCACATCCTGGTTATTTGACACTTCTAGACAATGACAGGGAAGCTAAAGGCTCTTTATCTATTGCTTTGGGACATGGCTAAAACCTCATTTCACTTACAGATTCAAGGTCTTTATGGGGAATAAGGGGAAGTTGCCATTGCTTCTCACTAGGCTAAAATTACTATATCGTTATGGAGATTAAACAGAATAATCTTGAACACTCTTAGTGTATTAGCATTTCCTGTTTTCAACTAAGAGCTGGTGGAACAGTATTTTCAGTGGACCATTTATTATTCATCTTTCTTTCTTCCGCTAAATGAAAGACATGGAGCGTAACCAGTTTTACTTTTGCTTCAGAAGAAATGCCATGCTGATTCGTCTTTCGTGGTGCAATTCGGGCAGGTCCTTTTGCAGAACTACATAACAATCTGTTCTTGCCATGGCGGAGGAGGCCATCATTTATTCTAACTGAAAAGGGCTTTTCAGGAGTATAAGACATTAGCAGAGAACAAGCTACAAGGTTTCATAAATCTCCAGAGGCAGACGAAGGGCTCTCTAGTAAATGAGGATTCTCATACAGCCTCCTACTCCCCTTCCCAGTGTGTTGCCAGTTTTAGGGAAAACTAAACAATTCAGCAGGGGCCAAAGCCATACCGTTTTTCTCAAAAAGACAGTTACAGCAGACCTCTTCTAGTAATGTTTTACTCAGTTCCTCTCACAGAGATTTGTCAGCTCTGTAATTGCTTTTCATAAAATGCATTTGTGCACGTAATTCCTGCTTTGCCATTCCTGCAGCACAGGGCCTTAGTGCCACTAAGAAAGGGACCTCTTGCAGGTTCAGGAGCATGCAGCAACAGGGAATGGTGCTGAAATCCTGTCAGGGCCTGGACTGTGACAAAGGGGTGTTGCATTGTGCAACAGCTGCCTAGACCAGGACTCTTACAAGCAGCTTGACCATGCTACTTATGTACCACAAGTCATATACATTCTCCCACAGGGGCTGAACTTGACCTGAATGTGACAAAACTAATTAGCCCACTTCACAAGCACCACAGTGTTATTTTGAGGGACTGACCTGTGTGACATGGGCAACAGGGTCTGTTTTCTCAGAACTGGCATGGCAGCATCTCTTCATGTTCACCATTTTGGCATTGTGGATGTGGCCAACTAATTGCAGCATGTTTTCCAGACCTTTCCAAAGTGTGCCAAGTCATACTGCTCTGCCTGGATGACCTGGAGAAAATGCTCAGATCCCATCACTGCCTACTGAATAAACTAGAATAGAAGTAGCAGCCTTTGCTGTAACTCATGACCAGCAAGGATCGGCAGAAAACAAGAAGGTTAAATTGCACCTACCTCTTGCTGTAGGATAATCTCCTTCCCAGTCTTGTGATAGGTGAATGCAGGCTCTCCTAAAGTGCTGAAGGTAAGATTCAGCCCTGGGAGACTTGGACATTGCACCCTCTTTTTCCCCTAGCTATACTTTTTTTGAAGACTGCAAAAAGACAGAACTCCCCAGGACCAGAACTAGAAATGGTGCACACAAATGTGGCTCCTTTGGGCTTCTGTTGTAGGTCAGCATAACATTTCAGATCCTGTCAATAGCTTGCTAATATATATTCATTATTACTAGCATTATAAGGTATGCCTTGACGTCTGTTCTGCCAACAAATTGAGATAAGAGGCAGAGCCCTTCCTTTAAATTGTCTTACCACACAGAGCTAAGGCAGACAAAGGGCTGAAGGGGAAAGCAGTGGAGCGAACTCATGGTCCAAGTCAAAAGAAGAACAGGGGGCTGAATCTAGGGTCAGGTCTTCTCTGCTAACGCTACCTTTTCCCAGCTCCTGCTGCTGGAGAGGCAGCAATTTACCAAAGCTATTGCTTACACAGCCAAAGCTGATAACCTCCCATATGTGTTCAAACACCTCCGTGCCTTTGAATAGCACCTTAGGAGGCTGTGATTTGACAGACAACAAGCTTTGGGAGGATCTAATACTGAGGCAAATATACCTCATTCAGACACTGCCAAATACTGTGATCTGAAATCAGATCTGCTGGTTCAAATTTACTCAAACAAGTGGTTGCTTAGGCAGGCTTTTGTGCTATCCAGGTACCACCTGCCCCTCTATGGCTAGCCGAATATCACTAAACAACAAGTAATGAGTAAAACATGTATTTGCACATATTGTCGTGTTGCTGGAAATTAAGAAATCCAGTGCAAACTCTTAAGGGGGAGCATAAGGAGAAGTAGTCATGTAGCAGCTCTGAAAGGGCTTGGCATTGCTTTTGACCACAGGCCAGTGAGGGATTCAGAGGTGTACGGGAGAGAGCCACAGGTTTGATCCTCAGTAGAAGCAGTGTGCACTGAACCCAGTACCTGGCCAACAACAAACCACTTCTCAAGCAGGATGGACGTCCCTTACACAGGCCAGCTAAGGGCTGAGTTTGTGATTTACCCCTTACGGACACATGCAAATAGAGAGCAGAAGGCTGTCCCATGGCCACAGCAGCCTGGCTCAATCTGCAGCGCCTGCTGGTTTGGGCTCTAATTGTATGAAAAATCCCAACAAAAACAAAGGCACAGCTGCTGGCCTGTTTTGTGTGGCAGCCTTTAATTAATGCTGTGTAATGTGAGAACTGCTCCATGCCAAGACCACTGTGTCCCTCCTTCCTCCTGCCTCCCCCTCCACCACCAGATGCATCTCCAGGCTCAAAACCTGCCCCACCCCAAGTAAGAAATGCATCAGGGCAGATTTTGCATGAGTGGAGAGGAGCAAAATTCCTCGCGGCACAGGCTTTGGTCTGCTTTGTATTACCCACCTGGAAATGGTCAGATTATGGCTATCTCCTTCTTTGGTTATACAAGTTCACATACTGTGCAATACTACACCAGCAGAGGAGTATAGTAAATTAACCTCCCTGTACTGAATTGTGAAATCCCCTCCCCCAAGACAAATTCACACCCAAACCTCCTACATACACACACACAGAGCAGTGAAAGGCATGGAGGCAGCGGCACTGAGGCTGACATTAAAAGCCATGGAAGATATATGCTCACATATTTCTCCTTCTGTGGCAAATTGATGGAAGCAATTTGGTAGCAGATGAAGTTGTAGAAATGATCCTATGCAGAAGAATTCATGTGTTGTGTGTGGCCAACACAAGAGAAATGTGTTATCTCTCCTTTCTCTTATTCTGCCCAAAACCTGTACAAGATGAAGGCAGGGGAGGAAGAATGGATGTATTTTGCTCCAGGGGGGAATCAGACAGTTTTAGAAAATCTCAACCACGTTACTTAGGTATTTAAATCCCTCTGAAAATCTGCAAGTGCATTAGAGAAAGATTGCACTGCTCCTGAAAAGCAAATTCTGCAGATTCAGCCTTGGTACATTGCTTCTTCTGGTCTACTGCTTCCCATTAAACTTCTCCCTCTTTATGGAGAATAACAAGCAAGTCAAAAACGAAATCCAGCATTGCTTTCCACTGCCTTCCTGCCTGCAAAAGGGAGGTGAAAAGGCCATGGCTCTTGCTGCAGTAGCACACTTTCCCCACAGCATCTGTTCAGCCATTATTTACCTAGGCTGGCAATGAAAGCCCCTGCTTTTCTAAATTCAACCAGTGAAGATGTCAGTTGGATTGTGGCCCTGATTTGGTCAGTTTTTGTCAAAAATACTAATGACTGTTGACTGAAGATCTGCAAACATTAATTAAAATAGCTGTTCTTTGGTGATACCTGTTTTGTAACAAAAAGCACCTCAGAACATCGATGGTTAGACCAGTGGTCTTAGAAATCATTCGTATCTAAGTGATATATTCCACCAATGCAGCACTTGAAAGATAAGCAATGGAAAATGGCTTGTAAAATTAATCCAGATACAGACACTGGCTGTTCTGCACGGGCCAACACTTAGGCCATTACCATGAGGCACTTTGTACTCAAAGCTTTCTTGACAAAGTATCAGCACATTCAGTCCTGATACTAGCAAATCTATACTTCTTTCCTCTCCAGTTTTATATTTTCATTAATTTCTAACCATGATGATTGCAAAAATAAGCTTGAAAATCTGTGCAGCTGAAGTTAAAAAATCCAGAGGGCAAACCCCTGTAAATAGTTTTATGAGATATTTTCATGCCAATTTTGTGATTTTGGAAAACCTAGGATTTGCAAGACAGGCTGTATAACCTTTCATTGAGAACTCAGGCTTCAAATCTTGGCATCTTCTCGAATCTGGAATTTAATAGGACTTTTTTTTTCAGTCACAAAAAAAGACATATTTTAATTCATTTTATTTTATGGCAAGCTCTTCAGACCAGATTTCTGGGATGACTTTTTCTTTAAATAACTGTCCTTGATCTACAGAGTCTCCAGTTTGGCTGAACAAAATGTAAACAGGCCCACACATGTTATTGATGGAAGATCTGGATGATATTACAAACGTCTAAAAACCTCTAGAATGTTTCAGAAACATGTAGGGTAGTTTTTGAAACTTTCTGGAATTACTCCACTAACAGTCTTTTCCCACAGGAAATTACTATTATATCTCCAGCAATAAACATCCGGCATCCTCCAAATGACACTAAGCTGATTAATTGTGGATATTGCTTTTCTTTCATACCCACAGAAAATGTCACAGGCTCATATTCACATGTACATGCACACACATACACCATGATCCAAACACAGAACATTTTGCCAAACACAGCATCAGGATCTCTTTCTCTCCTCACTAATTCTTCTTCCATCTCAAGAGTGGCATGTCCTGTGTTGCACAGAAGTTCATATTCACAGAATGTAACAGCACTCCCTCTGCTAAGTCTGTAAAGTAGATCTGAGCCAACCAAATGGTTTTATCAGGTGCCCCAAGCAAACTGGTAATTTTTGCTAAAAACTGAGCCACACTTTCCTTATAGGTACACTCTAAAAATGAAATTCCTTTTGATCTATTTTCTAGTGTTAGTGCCCTTAATGTGAGAGTGTAAAGGTTAAAGAGGGCAATTGACTCAAGGCTCATTTAATTAAATCCTTCTATCAGAAGCAGCATAAAGCTGGTTGTCTGCCTGCAGAACCATCCTTGAAAATTAAATGGGATGGCCTACTGCAGGGCCAACTTCTTCCATGCACTGAGCTGCATTTGCATTTGAACTGTGAAAAGGTAAATCGAAAAAGCCTAAGTCTGACATTCAATAGGGAAACTCCATACACTGGCAAAATCAGAGTTGGATACACAGTGATCTGTTGGCAGCAGTGGCATTACATTGTCACACTGCTAATGTCAGTGTAGTGACCTTAAGTTTAAATGCATGTAATTTCTATTTCCCTGTGTAAGCATTTCTGATCTTCAAACTATTCACTCTTTTATAATAGTGCATGTTTAGGGTGATTGTTGCTTTCCTCTGGACTCTCCCTGTTTTGTCCACATCTTCCTTCTTCAAAGAGCAGTCTCGAGTCTTGCAGAGGGGGTTTACTGATGCTGGCTTTGTTTTTTCCCACCGTTTATGATCCATAATGACTCAGATGTCCTTTCCTATAGTAGTTCATCCCCACCTGTGTCTATGTAGTTGATTCATTCTGCTTATTTGTTCCCACTGAGCAGTGTTTTTCTCCTTTTTTTTTCATAATCCCTTTTCATGAAGAGATTGCCTGCTATGCATTCATACTCTCAAGACCATAACCAAACTTCTCAGCCTTTACAGATCTGCAAGTGTGTGACACAGGCCATAGTAATGTGTGACAAATGACAGAAATGTGGAACACTTGTGCCCCTTTGCATAGTGTGCTGTAATTGACAGATAATAATTGGTTTTAACCATAAAAACTGTTTACAAAGTGCTTTTTCAGAGAGCATGAGTCACATAAACCAGTTTGTATCACTCACTTGTTTATATGTGATTTGAAAAATTGGTTCTGTAGCCAAGTTATCTGATGGCTGCGGCCAAATTATCTGATAGCTGAGGGAGAAGTTCTCAGCTGGGAATCCCAATTGGTACCTGCAAAAGTGAGATGGTGGCCAAAAGAAGAGAGAGCATCCCACTGAATTATCTCCTATGTGTGTCCTCTTCTGTAACTCTGCAGGTGCTCCTGCCACTCCTCACAGAAGTTGGACCAGGTGTAACCATTTGTAAATGTGCTACCATCTTCTACAGCCTCTTCCTTATGCACTGGGGACTTGAGCACTGAGAGTTCTCTCTTCACCATTCAGTCCCTACTGGCACCATGTCAGATAGCATAGTGTTTTGGAAAGATCAGGCCCCAGCTGTCACAGAAATGAGCAAAATGAGACAAGCGGCCATGTCTGAGAATGTCTTCGCTTGCTTACGTTGCACTGGAAGCATGTGGCAAAGCCAAGGATAAAGCTCGAGTGCCCTTCTGGCACAGCAGGAAATCTTAACTATATAACTGCTTCCCCCATCTGTACTGCTTCTTTGGTAGTGGTTATGGAGCTTCCTGGTAGAAAGCAGAACAGTGCCAGAAAGCAAGGCGTGCATCCTGTGGCAGGGATAGAGTCAGCAAGGCATCACTGACCCAGAGGCATGAGACACTACTGGCATTGCTGGCCTGGGAGCTGTGCAATTGTGAATGGTGCTGGTGAGCTCTAGGACACCTATAAAAAGGAGTCATTCACCCTCCCCTGCCACACAACACAAATCCAGTGAAAATGTTGGGAAGATAATAGTACCGGTTTTATAGCAGCTTTAATCCAGATCACATTTAAATGTGCAATCTCACACCCATTCTGAAAACTTGCCACATTTAAGATTTGCAATTAAAATAAGAGAGTCTTGGTGAACATTGCTCTTCATGGGATGATGTAGAAATGCAATGAGTTTTATGTGTAGTTTTTAGAAAGCTGTTACCACAGTGCCCTCATTCCATAAATGTATTGAGAACTAACTCACTGTCACCAGCAAGGGAAGTGTAAAAAGCTTTTGAAAAAGTGCAAAGATGTCTGTTTGGTTACCTGGAAATCCTGTGCCATACTTGCTCTTATAATTATCACTTGCACCAACCTGGTTAGACATGCAGGGGTTGTCCAGGAGGAGTTCTGAATGAGGTTTCACCAGGAGCAGTCTGGACCCAGAAAGACATAGCTGAAAGTCTGTCTCTGCTCTACCTCCCCACCAGTTAAAAAAAAAAAAAAAAAAAAAAGAGGAAAAGCATATTTTAGCCCTTCAGAAACCAAATAAATCTGCATAAAGACATCTCATGTGTGGAGAGCTGCAGCTGCTCCTACATAATCTTTGCAGCAAAAAGTTAAAAATGTTAATAAATAGTGAGGTTCCGAAAAAGCTGCTCCCTTCTACAGTTACCGCTAGATCTGCACAGCAACAGCCACTGTAGACTGCTTGGCACTCAGTTATTATAGTTACTTTAATGAAGTGCTTGAAGATGTAGGAAAGCATAAAGTGCCATGACCATGCTGCTAAAAATTTTTTATAAGCATTGGCAATTAATGATTAGCACTAAATTATAAAGCTTTCCCAGTTTGTTGGCAAAGTTATTTGCAAACATATTGCATAATAACTGTTCACAAGACAATGCTCTGTCATGAAAATTCTGTCATTCAGGCAAATATTTGATAACTTTTCAGAGCCAGACAATTTTTAGGACGTAGTTACTTATTTCAGAATGAGGGGACAAGAAATATAAAAAATGCATTCTCATTAGTCTTCAGTGTTGTAATATTAATAAGACAATTTATTATTTCAGGGGCAAAGCTTTCCTAATTCAGCTACACTCACTGATTTTTGCTCTTGCTTTCACAAGATTTGTTTGTGATACGCTCATATGAAAGTGGAATAGAGTCCTAGAAGATTAGCTGATGAGTTTGAATGCTTTGTAATATAAGTATGCCTAAAAATGAGCTGGTCTCACCTGGGAGCTCAATATTGGAAAGAAAAAAAAAAAAAAGCACAAAACTTTGCCACTCCTGTAATTAGCTGCCCCTTTTTGGAAGGCAACATGTGTTCCCTCGTCTGCACACTGAGGGGACTGACTCTTGCAGTCAGTCTACTCAGAGCTGGACCGACACTAACTGCAGCGGGGTGGAGGAGCTGGAGAGGCCCTTTCCACCTGCTCACATTGTCCATGTGCATGTGGTTGGTTAAGCAGCTCTCCCAATATGGTCTTGGCAGGAGGATCTCCATCGCAGCTTTGTCATTTTGCAGGTAACACTGATAACTGCGTACACCCAGGGGCTGGAAATTCCCAAATTCATAGCCAAACCTTCACACAGGATTGCTTCCAAGTGCTCTTGACAGAATAGTTTTAGCAAGACCCAAGCTCTTGTGGGACATGGTGACTACTGTTGCAAAGAAAACGTTTGTCTGAGCTGCATTTCTGGACATTCAAGTGAGGGTCACACCAGCTTCCCAAGAACAGGACCCACACCTACAGTAGTTACTGGGAGTAACAGCATCCACAGCAACAGAACTTGGACCTAAGCTTGACAAAATGATGGTGGAAAGTGTGCTGTCCTTCTTGCTGCTAGATGTATTGTCAGTGTTTCATGTTTTGCCTTCTCTGCCAGCTTAACAAGATCTAATTGGATGTAGGCACTGGGTGTAGATGGTGGCATACTTGGGCTGATGAAACAGTTTTCTGTTTGCTGGAAAGAAGTAAGGAGAGCGTATAGCTTGGAGGTGCTGAGACCCCTCAAGGAAAACTATTATCTTATTCTTTTCAACACAAGTGAGATACACTGTGCACTGCTAAGCATCTTTTGGTCCTTGAGGACATCAGCATGTACTATTAAAGACCAGCTGAAGGCAAGATGTGAGGCAGTTCAACTCACAACAGAGAAATTTTCTAATTACTGTGGAAACTCTGCCTTCCTCCCTGTGTCCCGTTATGTTCCCCACACCAGTAATGGCTGATAGCGAGTCATCTGCCTGAGGCTTAATGAAGTTAGTCTGCAGTGTCAAAAGAAATTGAAGTGCTTTTGCAGAGCAGTTCCACACAGTTACCTTTAGCTTGTCCTCTGAAAAGTCCTGTGCTGCATCTACAAAGGCTCTCCTGCAATTGTTGGGGAACAGTTGTGCTACTTTTACATGTGAGAGTTGTGCTAGTTTTACATGTTTACATGTGCTTTTATCATCAGTGCAGCATCACTTGGCAGGCTGGCCTGCACCAGCTTCAAGAGTGTGGATCCTGGAGTCATGTGATGGGGAATGAAACTTGGAGGAGGACTGAGAAAGGAGGTTGTTAGTGCCCAGGTCCCCTGGCCATGGGTTAGAAGTGGGCTTTCTATGTTCCTGCAGCTCCCACAAACTCATTCGCTAGGGGATGCAGTCTTCACACCTTGGCTCTCTGAGGTTTCAGGTAGTCCCTATGAATGTAAGCCATAAGAAGATGCAGATGTGGTGTTGGTTTGCTTGGGATTCTGGCTGAGGTGTTTCCATTAGGGACCAGCAGGGAACACTGTCCTTTTCAGTCGTTCCCCGCACTGACCACCAACAGCTCAACAGTGAACAGCACACCAGCCTTCCCTTGCTACAAAAGCTGCTACCCCAAGCCATATTGCCACTGAAAGGTTTGTATAAATGCGGACATTTCTGTAGAAAACAACAAGTCAGTGCTTCCTGAAAGACTTCTCACTGCAAGTAATACTACATCTCAGCTCTCACTCACGCTGATCTGCCCTCTCTGACATTTTCCCGCTGAGCAGATGACATTGGCAGACACCTAGATGTACACAGTTACATCTCACTCTCCCTCAGGCTTGTGGCTTGTTGGTGTCTTGCTCCTACTGATGCTGAGGCTGATCCTCTTTCACCACACAGGGCCTTTAAGCCAAAACTGAAGCTCAGATGCAGCACACTCTACACACAGTCAGAGGATGTGATTGAGAGATGAACAAAGCTGAGCAGCAAATGCATGGAAGACACAGGGACTGATTTTCCAAGTCATGGCAGAAGGCACGCAGAGGAGAGTGCAAGAAACAAAGGTGTTCCAAAGATATGCAGGGAGAAATAAGGGTAGCTGCAGATACAGAGAAAGTGATATGTGAAACAGTAGTGGGATTGGAGAGGAAGGCGTAACAAGTACAGTAGTTCTTTACAGCTTTTATTCTGAAAAAAAGGGAAGTGTGGCAGAAAGGAGGGAGCAGCTTGCTTTGTAGCTGTGGCAGCAGTAGAGATGTCTCACCCTCTCTTTCTGCTCATGCCTCCTCAGCACATCTCTCTGACCTCACACTGGAATGATTGGGATCCCAGTTTCCTTTTCTCCATGATACGAGTTTTGTTACTTCTAGTTTTTAAGGTTCGTTCCTGGTCATGTCATTCAAGTAAAGCAATACGGATATATATTTTTCATCTTCCTTTACACCTTATCTCAAGGCTTGTGGTTTTATGCAGACAACTCTGTGTTATGTTTCCTGACAGTGGATGGAAACAGGATCCACAAGCAAAGATGTGTTTGTGTGGTCTCAGGAGGTGATGTGAATACTTGGGAAATGTCCTGGACCAAAACCATGTAGCAAAGGAGATCATTTCAGAAATAAGCAGCCTACTCTGCCTGCGGTAAGCAGTCTGGCAGGAACTGCTCTTAGACTGTTCTGCAATGTGTTTCTTTCCATTACAAAGCTAGGACAATGCTGTGAGTGAGCTAACCAAGCCTCAGTCATTCAGAAGGAATCGGGTCCTGTTTAGTTGCTTCAGCACAGTTCTGAGATTGTAGTTTCATCCTCTCTGAGTTTGTTCAAGCTGCTGCCTGTCGGTGTTATTGCTGGTAGTGAGTATCACCATTAGTAAAACCATCACTCAGCTCTGTGCTGGACACAACTGCCTTGAAACTGATGTGGATACCAGTGTACAAACCCTTGTACAGCAAATTGTTCCTCACCATCTCTCTCCACCCCTCCTTTTTCCTTCCATACATACGTGCCTGTTTCTGTGAGGATGCAGGCAGCAGAGGCCATCTGTGGGTGGTGGAGCAGGAGCACAGGGGGTGCCACGGTAGGTGGCTACACATTCCTAAAGAAACCTAACAGTGACAGGGCTAAGCACCAAACCGGAGGTGCAATGTCATCCCACCCTGCCTCTGTCAGTTTAGGCGTGCAGAGTGGAGCCAGAGCAGTGTGCAGCAAGGCTTTAGGCTGCTCTGCCAGTAGCTGCTTCCAATCCCTGCTGCCCAACAGATCTGTCATGCAGAACCTCAGAGGCTGTACTGCGAAGTGTTTGTTTTAGGAAGGGGTTAGTATTCTTCACCACAGCTGACATAGGCATCTTTCCTAGAAACCAAGGAGGAAAGGCAAGCAGCAAAGCTGTCACGAAATAAGCAAACAAACAGACGGTAATGCCTTACAAACAAACCCATGTTTTTTTGCACCTCCCTCCTTTGGGCAGAGCCTGTGGCATTATGCTTTGAAAAACAGTGATTTACTGCACAATGTAAAGAAGAACTGTTGCTAGAATATTAAAAGACACAGCAAGTCAAAAACAGTTTAGTCATGAGTGAAATAGCCTTTGTAACACCCCATCAGCTGTCTGGTGTCCTCTTCCTGGTGTACAAACCTGCTGCTTCTACAACACTGCTGTTGGGGTTATCTTTGGGTTTAGGGTGTTGGGTCTTTGGATGAAAACTGATCCATGGCAGAAATACTTACCCTAGACATGAGGAATGCCAGGTAGAAATTTCCATTTACAGTTGTCTGAAGCAGGGAGGAGGGTGGCAGGTGGTGGTGCCCTCTGGGTGCACACAACTCCTGTTGGGAGATCTGCAAAATAAGGTGAGAGAAAATATCCGTTTCTACACAGCCTACAACAGCAAGCAAATAGGCAGACAGTACACTGGCACCATGGCCAACTTACTTTTAGCCAGTAGCATCTCCAGGCTATAATTTGTGTGAGCACATCAGTTTCTGATACTTAACCATGCAGCAGAAGTAGAGAAGCTGGCTTCTCATGAGGTGGTGTAGTACAGCAATCTTGCTTGAAATGTTTTGAGCATTGCGGTGTAATCTTCCTCTGCCCATGGGCTACAGAGACTGTTTTAACACTCTCATTTTCCATTGCCCTTCAGCCATTAGGTACCTCTGATTACTTAACTGAGTGTAAGATACTGCTTCATGTATTCCCTGAAAGACCACTCCATCACTTGCATGTTTCTTGCAAACCGAGAATAGGACAATTATTAGCAGTTTTTTAGGTGGCATGACATGTGAATTAGCCTTGGAAAACTGCTACCCTGTCCACAAGTTTTCAGACTGTTAGTGCAAAGACAAAAAGAGGTTATAAATTAGCTTGAGAAGAGCACGATTTAGTGATAAAATATTCATTGAAATTAAATTATAAATTACTTGGGAGAGTCCCAACTGTTATATACTTTCAGTTCTCCATCAGTATACTAAGTACAACTTTTGCCTGTTGGAGTCTGCATATTCCTAAATCACAAGGAGGGTGCAGTTTTGTATATTTTGAGGACAGAACTGGAGCAGGTGACAAAGTTACTGCCCCTTGCTGTTTTTTACTGCCAGTCTTCTGGAGTCACCGTTGAGCTAACACTTTTTGAAGGTACAGCACTAATTTGGAGTAATTCTATATAGATCAGTGACAAAATACCTTTTTTCCAATGGAGTCACGTTAGAAATAGTCCTGCTGACACCATCCTGATACGAGGGGGAATAAAGGAATTCTCAGTTGAGGGGAAATAAGGGAATTCTCTTAGATATTAGTTTTAGAGAGTATGGAATGAAAAAATAGAATTGAGTCTATGTATAAGGCTGTTAAAATAATAACTCTTTGTAGCTGAATGTTTCTGGGTAGTAGCCACATAGAGTCCTGTTTACTGCAGTTCTTTGGAGTGCTTGAATTCACTGATTTTGTTTGGAAGTGCAACACTATCCATTTTTGCATTAGTTTCCCAATCTTTTCATTGTTTTTTGGCACCTCATACGATTCGAGGTATGTCTTTGGATATGGCGTGCCATAAAACAAAGCAGAATAAAAATTTATTGCGGCTGTGCATGTATGTCAACACTTTGGGCACTGGGTGCTACTAAGGCCTTTAGCAGAGCACCTTCAGATAGCAGATTGCACGCTTCTCTGTCATCCCTGGCTCTAGCAATGTATGTGGTGGCTATGTCACTCTTTTTAGCCCTCTTGGTCCATGATCTCACTTTGACTTAGGATACCATGAAACACATGCACTTGCAAAGTCATTATGTTAATAAAATAGTGTCAGCATTTCAGGATTTTGTATTGAAATATCACATGACACATAGCATAGAAGGCCAGATTATTCTTCCAACCCTGCTCATCTCAATATACAGGCCAGCAATGCAAACTAGCTTCTTCTGTGGCTTTAACAACAAAAACAACCAACCAACCAAATAAACAAACAAAAAGCCCCAACAAACAAACAAAAAAAAAAAACCATCTAGTATCACTTCTAGCAGCACCCCCAGAATGAGAAGACATCGGTGTTGCTGTTATGTGATCATAAAATCATCAGTGGATTTGCTTGTTGTGAAAATTCATGGATGAAGGAGGGAAAAACTCCTTGGAGAGTTCTGTGGAGATGGAATCTCATTACCAACTTCATGAAATGTCTCCCAGTTCCCATAAGAAGGGGAAAGTTTGGGGGAGGGATGGCGAAGACATGAAGAGAGGGGGAAGGAAAATGACAGGCACAGGATAAGGTTTGAACACTGTGTTAACAGATACACTATCATTGCTTAGTGGCTATAAATAGGCTCCTGCTGGTGTATATATATGGTATATTCATTCTGCTTCCAAACTACTTGCATGCAGGCTTTACAAATGCCCGTTTTCTTCCCAGGAGGACAGAAACAGGCTGCAGCCCTACCACCTGTCCTACACACAGACACACAAGCTCCTTGTGCTCACTTACACTCATTTAGACTTTTTTTTAGACTGGAGATGAAACACATCCTGCACACTCAGTTTGTGAGTAAGTGGCCCCGGCTCCCACTTCCACCAACCACTTTATCCTTCAAAAGGAGTGGAAATGTGCTCAGGAACCAGGAAGAGACTTGCGCAGGGCCAGTTTGAGGCAGAGCTGCTCAGACATCTCATCCCATGAGATTTACAGGGGGAGGTTTCCAACTGGTGTTGCTCTGAGGAGCTCTTGTAGCCAGTCGAACTGCAGGGATTTACAGTTGATGCTCAGATTCCCAAGCCTGCAAGCATCTGGTGCTGACTCACTGCTGCATGCAGCAGCTGGGTGCAGATATCGAGTGAGAAGGCACTGACATCTCACACTTTCTGAAGCAAATGCAGTAGTGAAATGAGAGCATGTCTGGACCTGCTTCTCAGTCTAAAGAAAAGGCTTGCCCTGCCAGCAGCCTGGTGCAGGAGCCATCGGGGATTGTACAGAAGCTGTGAGGCTGTGGATATGTTTTAAATTTTGGGTTTTTTTCTTGGCTTAAAAAATATTCTTCTTCCAGATCCCCTTCTTCTCACTGCCTGCCCCAGGGCCCCACGCAAATACATGTAAAAAGCAGCTTTAGAGTATTGCTTCTGTCACATTACTGGCAACAGCATGTAGTTCTGTACAAACTGCTGCCTATTTGCACTGCCGAACCCCTGCCTACATGAGCCCTCCTCACTCTCAGATGTCTCAGCTTCCACATGTGCTCAGCAAGAGGCAAGATTTATTGCAGTGATAAGTGGTCTCTGAAGTGCAGTCCTGCTGCTCAGTAATTGAAGCCAAGAACCAAGCAGTACCCAGGCCTCTTGTGACTCTCAGCACAGCCAGCAATGCCTATTCGCTGTAGTGGCCCCAGCTGTACTTCTTCCCCGTGCCTCCTGACAATACCTCTCTGAGAGCTCTGCCCTCTTCTGTCTCCAGTCCTGTGGCTCATCTACATACAGGCAAGGGTAAGCAGTTTGTATATGAAGAATGTGCACGCTTTCCTCTTCCTACAAATATTAAATTCTAATTAAAGAAAGGGGAAACTTTTGTCTCAATTCTGTTGTTGTCAGCAGACATTAGTCACGTGCATCTTCCTCAGAGATGAAATGTTACGAACATGGTGTAAGCAGCTGCTTTTGACACTGTGACCAGGCAAAGCTACCTCTCATAGGCAGACCTTTTGCTTGAGGCTTTCAGAAGAGCTGCCCAGAAAAAATCACATTAGGATGGGAGTGTGGTAACTGCTGGAAGGATAAGAGGCAGCCCCGGCTGGATGCTGTGATTGATTTTGTTCTTATTTGCTTGCTTTGTTTGTCATTCAAGGACTTTCTCTGACACCTCCTTTATGAGTACTGCCTCGCTGCTTAGGCCCCAGCAGGCAGATATACAGAGCCTTCTGCAGAGATCCCAGAGGGGCTGAGAGCTGTTTCTGCGTGGAAGTGTTTAGGGAAAGCATCCGGAAATGAGACGAGGTCAGGATGCAAGAAATGGAGAATATGGCCTGAGTTATTTCACAGCTGAAACATGCTGACTAAGGGCAATTACGTGTTTTCCTAAGTGGTCTGCCTGTTTCTACTTCCAACCCAAAACAAGCTGTATAAAATGTGGAGGGATGGGGCAGCAGGCACTGCACAGGAAAATGAGAAACCGTACCAGAGAAGCTGGTGTGACCCAGCAGATCCCCACTGCCCAGGTCAGCCAGGGAGAAATATCAGTGATATATATTCACATTGGTGAGCCTGGATGGGATCCAGCACTGAGGGCCTCAGCTAGATTTTAAGGCTTGTTATGTCAGACTCACTGGGAAAGCCATTCATGTGAATGAGGCTCCTGACTTCTGACTGCCCCAGGGTGGATTTCTAGGCCATGATATGTGCAAAAGGCCACCCAGGACAGTGCCTGAAGACACTGTGGTTGTAGTTCCTCTTGTTCCAACACACAGAGGGCAGAAAGTGAAAACAGGGCATGGCTTCCCAGGTTGTCTTGTTTCTAACAACTGCTGTGACTCTTGGCAGTAGTGGAGGGAAAGAAGAGAGACAGCGTGCAAAGAGTTCAAAGAATGATGCAGATCTGTTAGTATTACTGAACTGAGATCTTTCATACCAACACACATGCTGGAAGTTATTAATTAGCATCCATATTGCAGGGAGTAGGCTGATCCTGATTCTAAATAAATGCCTCTGAATAAAGAGGATGATTGAGTTGTCTGTGGGCTGGAGGGAAACAAAGTGCAAATGGGACAGACAGATTCACAAACCTCTGAGTGTACTCAGCATTGTTGAGCAATGGTGATAGAACTGCTTCATTTATGAATAATGATATATGGGATGCAACTGTAAGGCCTTCAGAAATATTCTTGGTTCAGTTGCAACACAGATAAATTAGGCCAGGTTTAGTAAGCATAGAGACTTACATGATACTGTGTTCAAACAGACTATCTGTAACTACTAAGCTAGCAGCCATGGGGTTGGGGTTGGGACCACAGCTAAGCCAGTGTTATGTTAGTGAGTTCAGTTGGTCTTAATAAGAAATGTTCACTAATGTAGTCAGTATGTACATACATGAAGCCAAATCAACCATAGATGTAGGGAGTGATGTAGCCTCAGTGAAGTTAAGCTCCCTAGAACAGCAGCAGAAAGTGGTGCTTATGGAGTATACGAGAATTGTGGGATTAGATGAATTTGTTGAAGCTGTAGAACCCTGAAGAGACATCAGTGGGCTCAAAAGCTCACCTATCTTTTTCCAAATCAATCCAGTCTACCAAAATATACTGCCTCCCAAGACAGACCATGCCTCATTTAAAAGTTAAGGTATACCAGCATATATGAGTTATGAAGAGTGTTCTGCTGCCTACTTACCTATGTTACTGTAAAAAATGCAATTAAATCTTCAGGGGACTGACATAGAAATCTCCTGCCATCAGCAGAAGCATTGTAAGCAGTCATTATATTTAGCAGGGCACGCTTAAAATGGATCATCAAAAAGCTTTAATGTCCATCAATATGTTAAAAAAAATCTTCCTCTGTTTTAAGATGCGAAAGGAAAGCATCATATCTTTCCTCTAATGGAAGACATGGTTGCAAACAATTCGGTACTCCCGGTAATACCTACTGTCTTGTCATTAGTGACCCCTATGGAACAATGTCTATAGTACACTGTTTTCATGAGACAGATTATCTCAGTAACAATGTAAACCAGAAAGAATAGAGAAAGAACATACAGAACCAGCGCAGGTGAGGAATCAGATACACAGTTTCGTTGCTAACTCTTTTTGAAAGAATCTGGATACCTTATGTTCAGGCAAAGGCAAATTTCATCAAAATTAGACTGGTGTAGAAAAAAAGCAGATTCAATATTTTGTCCTTTGCTAAGCACCCTGGTGAACCAGCACAGGTATCCAACTCCATGAGAAAGCACAAAGATGATAATCCACACTGCTGAGTGTGATGGTAGCACATGTTCATGGTGACAACGTCAGAACACAAAATCTTGTGAGACAAAAAACAGAGGTGGAGGAAATCCTTTCCAGCAGTCACTGATGGTTTACAGGCAGTCAGTGAGGGAAAAGAGTTAAAAATACCACAAAGTCTATTGAAGAAGGAACCCTGTCTACACCTGGCCCATGTTTAGGAAAGGCCATTTAATGACTAAGAGTCATTAAAAATGTGAGGAAAGGAGAACAGTAACCCTTGCCTAGTCAGGAAGGTTTCTAGTGGAGATATGCGGATTTGTCTGCCAGAAGAGCAGCCATGCGGGCAGAACCTCTCCTTCTTCAGGTGTGAGACAGCCCCAGGGCATTAACCCACTTCAGGATGAAGGACAGTCTCAGCAGTCCCACAGGTATGCTGTTGTCACCTGTGTGCACTGCAATATGGATAATTATAAGCTGTTCTACTTGATTGTCAACATGTGCATGGTGAGTGTTTTGCTAACACCAAAGTCACGAGATTGGTTGGCACTACCTGGGGACTGGGAATATGTGGCTGAATATACATGTGAAGTACCAGACAGCCTCAGCTCCCATTTAGGAGGAGACGTGAGAGGGCAAAGCCAATTCAAAAGACACAGATAAATTAGGCCAGGAAAGGATAAAGGAGAAAGGAGAAAAGGAGAAAAAGGGCCAACTGGTAGGACCTGCTGTAGCTGATATGATGACAGCTGGACTTCAGGCCATCTCCTTAGACAAGAAAAGGGACAAGCACCAGTGAGAAGAAGGAAGAGAGCATGAACTTCAGCTGGAAAGTAGAAGAAAATCCCTACGGATCAGAGCAGCTGTGCTCTGCAGCAGGTCTCCAGGGAGTGTGGCAGAGAGGAAGTGGAAGGCAAAGGATGCTGCAGGTCCAATGCTGCTGTGTGTTTTCCTTTCTGTGGATTTACCACCCCCATCAGTCCCTCATTGTCCTGTTTCTCCTGAGGCTAGCCTGCTGCAGCAGTGACTAGCCTCTGCATGCTCCAGCCATGGAAGCAATGGGCCAGGGTCCAGCTGTGTACTGGGCAAACTGTTGCCAAGGAACCCTCATTTTCTACCAACCGAAACAGCCACAACGCAGGGCTGTAGAGAAACACCAGGAAGTGAAGGTAGGTTAGAGAGCAGGCTGTGAGGAAATTTCCAGAGTGACTTAAGTTATAAGCACCTGGGTCATTACCTTGGATATTCTGTAACAAGATGCTATGTTGAGTGACCGGTTTGATGCTATGTTTAATTTTAGGTCCCTAAAAATGAGTGTTATCCTCCTGTGCTCCAAAGGTTCTTTCCCTCCCTGCAAACTAACCTGTGGTGCATTACAGGCTGTTTATCAGCTGAGTATCTCCAAAGGAATACTCAGTTAATTTTTATTTCCCTTAAAGTTTATTGCCTTCAGGTTACAGTCAGCATCCCTGAGTTATAACACCTCAGTCTGAAACACAACGTGTGCTTTGTGGATGATTTCCAAGAAAGCATTTTGCAGCCAAAAAAAAAAAAAAAAAAAAAAAAAAAAAGAATAGTGTTTTGTATATGCTGAGACCTGATATTACTAAAAACATCTGCACAGACAGCCTTACAATAGAACAGAAAAGTTCAACATACTATTTCTGAAGTGATGGTTTTGTGTTTTGCACCAAACCACTTTGTTCTAAATATATTTCTCTATGTGACAAGATCATCTTAATTCCCCAACTTATTTAAAAGCCTCCATTTCTCAAGCAGGTATTGTGTCAGTTTTTGAATGGAAAACTTTTTATAGGAACAAAAAGGGATGAACCTGTTAATCTTTTGTCTTAATCACCTCAGTTCAAAGAGATGCACATTGCGTTTATGTGTATGTAAAGTGAGTAGTTACAATACCCATGGCTTTGTGGCACTGGAAGTAGAATTAATGTTTTTTATTGTCTGTGATACAAAGAAGCATCTTTTTGTAATCAATTAGTACTGTGTTGCCCTATGCTGACCATGTTTTGTACTCCTGAAGACAACTTATTGTATTTGCTAGGAAGTGGACTAATCTGCTAACCCCAGTGAAGTGAGGCTGCAGCAGCTCCATGCCCGAGGCCTGGGCAGCAGCAAGGCTTGGCATGCATTCCCAGCAGGCATGTACACAGACACATGTGCATACACATGTGATCTGTACACACATGCACACCCCTCACCCAGGAAAAGAGCTAGAAATTGAGTTTAATGAGAAGACTGGGCAGACTGCACTGATCAGATGCAAGGTAAGGCCACACAAGCAGACTGATCAGCAACTTATTTACACATGCCTGACACCTGTTTGTCCCCCAATACCCATTTTCCTATGCCTGTCCCACCACAAGCCACCTAGCTCCCTCACTTTCCCTGCCTATTGTCCCTTCCCTAAACATCTCATCATGAATGCTTCCCTTGCATTCTGTAAGGAGTCACAGATGCCCATAGGCAGCAACATCCCTCTGTTTGTAAGCTGCTCCAGGAAGCCTTTCCAATTGAATCACAGCGGTGGGTTTTATCCCTTGATGTGTGACTGATGTTTCCTGTGATGGGCCTGAGAGGGAACAGCCAGGGTATTTGGGTTGCCTCATCTGCCATTGTTTCTGTGCACACCCTCACAGGTGGGCAGGTGAGCTTTCATCACATAACCTAACAATGTTAGATCATAAAATAAAGCTGAACTGTGGTCACAGTGAGCTGCACTCTTCTTTCAACTGTGTCATTCTCCAAATTTAAGATTGATTATATTATGGGGTTTTGTTAGCTATATCACTTACCAGGAAAAATGAAACAGCCCTAAATAAGAAACAGGGTTTCCTTCTGCTTTGTTCTTGCCATGCAAATTGCTTCTGCATGTTGGTGGTTTCTGAATTGCCATCAGATATGTCTTTTACATATGCATTTTTTGCATAAGCTTCGTGGTGTCACTGTCTCAGGTGTGAAGTAACACAGCCATAGCCACACACCCAGGAGGTGATGTTCTAGTTTCACATGTCGGGCATCTTATGGCCTATTCACACAGACCACCTTGGCTTTTCATTTTGCTTGGTAAGCCTCATACCACAGCTGTCACCTTCAGCTCTGTCACAAACTTTGCCTGTTACAAACTAGGGTTTCCCAAATTTTCCAAAGGAGAGAGTTTTTTGGGGCACCACTAGAGGAGCTGAGGATCAGAGGAGTACTGATCAGAAGAGTCCTGAGTGTGCAGCAGGTTGGAATACTTTAAGAAACCTCTAAATGAATGTAATACAAAAACTGAGGAGCCACTGCTCCAGAGGTGTTCACATCTGGGAAAGCTACATGTGCTGTGGAAGAGGTCAAGGAGAGAGGTTTGGTTGCTAACCTGGTTATGGGACTGACAGCACCCTGGTGCTTTCAGCTTCTCTGGTCTGCCTTGACTTTTCATCTATCTGGACACTGGGTGCCTGGGGAAAGTTTACCAGCCTCCTGTCAGACCCTAGCTAGAGTTCAAGCAAAGAAACTTTATTTAAATACTTGCTTAGAGATTAAGTGCAAAACTGTTTGTTTCCTGCCAAGATCTTAGCTCAGAGCTTTTTATTTCCTCTGCAGCATTGAATGACATAATTGCCACTCTCTGACACTGTTAAGTGTAAAGGAGGACATCCAGTGCTGAGCAGAAACAGAAAACAACTGTCTAGAAATCTTGCATAACAAAATTTTACTTTATTTTAAACATTTAATATTTAAATTGTAGTAGCCAGTGCCTTGTACCTAAGGTTGTATGGCATTTTCCATTATAAACCCATGCTGTCAGTCATTTATAGCTTTGACAGACTATTCAAAATGGAAATCTTCCCTGCCTCCTGCTGTAGGTCAAACATAATTTAGCAAGTTTCAGTGAAAAATAATTTTCGCTTATTCTGAGAGCAAGATTAGGAAAGTTTTTGGAGGGCAGATTCAGCCATGCTGAAGAATAGCTTCTGAGCACCTGATGGATATGGATATGTTCACACAGTCACACATGTAGTTAACTTTAGATATGGAGTCATGTGGCTGCAGGGACACCACTATAATGCACACATATTCACCATAATATTTCATTTACATTGTTGGTGAGCTTATCAGAAAGGTAAAACAGTCTCGCTAATGTTTGTGAGGGGCAGAGTATGTTGGTGGCTCACAGCAGTACTCAGCGTCCTGCACTTTATATAGCCATGTGCAAACTGCTTCTTCCAGACCTCAGTGTGAGTATTAACTCAAGTCTACTTCTGTTTTCTACTTTTTTGCCCATTGGTTTTATAACTTGTCTGAATTGAGTAGGGTCTACATGTGGTGCAAAACTGCCACCCCATTCTGCATTACAGGCTTAGTCTCTGACAATAGTCCTGAGGGTTTGTGCTGGGCAGCAATTTACTGGCCCACTGGACTCCTGACAGCTCCCTAATGGTTCATCAGCTTCATTCAGCCTCTTCATACAGCCATTTTTTTTTCCAGCGGCACCCAGTTTGCTTCCATGTGCAATGATAACCCATTGCTGTCGTGAACAAGATATCTAAAATATCTGCCTCTGTGGATCACAAATGCCATAAAGGGAAGACAACGGGGAATTAATGGGAGGATAGAGATGTCAGCAGCAGATTTATTTGATGTAGTGAGTTTCTGCTAGAAAAGATAGATGGTAACTTTGTTCTCCCAAAAAGAGGTGAGGAGAGAGGAAAAGAGGACATTGCAAAGAGAAAGTATATACCTATTAGTTGCAGGATTCATAAGAATAGAGAAGAAGCTTTTGCTTCACATTTGGCACAGCTGCCCAATTCACCATTAAGAAAAAACAAAGGCGATCTGCCTCCTGGAGTGAGTCAGCATTGTATGCCATATTGAGAGGAGTTTGCAGCATGTTATTTATCTTCTGGAAGAATAACTATCTGGGATTTTGACTGAAGACCACATTGCCCTGAAGCATGATTTTTTTATTGCTGTTCATGTCCTTACTTTTTTTTTCTCTCACTTTATGAATGATCTGTTTACCTGAAAGATACAGACTAACTGGTTCACTTGCTGCAATCTTAAACTGCAAATAGAGAAAAAAAAAACAACAAATACGGTCAAGGATAAGAGCTGGCATGATCTGTGATCCTTGCAATAGCATTGAGAGGATGTAATGCAGGCCACATTTCTGTTTTCCCCTTTGATTTGCTATGAGAGGCTGTGTGTAATGTTAAATAGCTTATGCTGCTATGCTTCTCCCATTCATTTCCATAATTTCTTGGTCATATAAGATAATGCCCCAACAGACAGAAAGAACGAACATTGGCTTAGAAACAATTACTACTTGTCAAACTAATTCTGGCTGCTTAGGAGAAAAGTCTCTCCTATATGTCTAAATCCCTTTCAGTCTCTTCACTTCCCTCCTCCATTCATTGGCATCTTTTATTCTTAAAGCCTCATCTCAAACTCAGCCATCATTTAAAATCCTGGGATAGTAATCATAAAGCAGTCTGGCCAGTATTTTAACGAGCATACAATATTTCCGGCATCGAATGAGACTCTGTTGTTTAGCCTTTTGCATCCAAGAGTGAGTGTGTGTGCATGGGCATGCATGTGTGGTTTTGGTCATTAGTTGGATAATTTTCTTTGTTACTCTTTTTACCTGCCGTACTAGGAAGACTCCTGTTGAGTTGGGATTAACAGCTTGAATTTGCATTTCATCTGAACTAAGATGTGTTTGATTCAATAGGTGGATCCTGACTGTTGCATAAGTTGCATTCAAAATGACAAAAAGAGTGTGGCATGTAAGGGTACCTGAAAAGGTAGCTAGTCTCTCTGCTAGTCTCTCTCATTTGCTAGTCTCTCTGCAGCTGCTCTTAGGGAGCTCCTAGGTCTTTGTTCAGTGCTTGCCCAGTTTGTGGTGTCCATCACAGGCTGCCTGTGTATCCTGTATTCTTCTGCCATGTCAATCCCCAGCAGCTTGGAGCCTGAGAGGCCCCTGTGTAGATTCATCAGTGGGAAAGGGCTTTTACTGTTTCTCACAACCTCTGTGGAGCTGCAAGACAGTAACCTTTTCACTGCTGCCCTGAGAAACTCGACTCCTTTGACCAAACAGTGCCTCTAAACCTGCAAATGTATAGGCACTTTAGCAGAGCAGCTCTACAAACCCCGTGCTGGCCACAAAGCAGCAGCCCTATGTGGTCAGGAAGTGGCTGCAAGGTCAAGGTACATGACTATTAGCCTGAAAGTGGCAGAGAAGGGACTGCCAGGGCGTTGTGCACTGGGAAGATGCAGAGGCTGCCTGAGCTGCCGATGGCTGGAGGCTCAGTGCAAGCAGGCATTAGCAGCAGGCTCATGCCTGGGACTTCATGCATGTTCTTCAGCGGAGAATGGATTTTCCATAGGCAGGAATGGGAAATGAAGTGTCCCGTTGGTAGTCAATGGGTGAGAGCAGCATCCCCGTCCACCAAGGTGCTGAGGTGTCCCAACATCTCCTGATATGAAACAGAGACTCTTGTGATGCTGGACCTTGGCCATGGTTAGCTCTTTGGAACTCCTGTGAAGATTATCTAAATTTGTGATGGTTCTTGATGTTTCTGGGTTTTTGCACATAACAAAGAGAACTCAGAAAGATGCTCTGAGATGGTGGTTAGGTATTGCTAACTACGTAGAATTTCAGGAAGAACGTTGTATGTGTAGATCTCAAGTTCCCACATCGCATTTTTACATTACGTGCATTTTCTTTGATAGTAAAAAATAGTTATCTTTTAAGTACAGTTTAGAACTCACAGAGTAGACGTGATTTTTGTTGTACCCTGTCGCATCAGAGACACCTCATTAAGTCACACTGCAATAAGTTATTGTAATGCTTTTAAATTTTGACTTTTAATAAAAAATCAGTAGCGTTCTTCTCCCAAAAGCTCTAATTTTCTGCATTTTTCCTCTCCACCTCCACACACCTCTCAGATTCCTTTTCAGTGTAATGCATCATGACAGCAAAGCCCTTTCATGTACTGTTGCCCTGCCTTGGTACAGAACAAGTGTCCAAGCACTTAAAGAAGCAGTATTTCAGAAATGCCCGTGATGTCAAAAACCCACTTTACCACCACACTCATGCAACTGATTCTTTGTCCCACCACCACGGTTTCAAAATATTTGAGCTGCAGAGACTGTCACTGTAAAAAGCAGGCTTTACTATTACAAAACAAAGAAGAGCTTGTTGTCAACATCTAAGGCTGTTGATTAGCTTTCCTTGTTAAACCTGGAATTAAACTTCTCTTTTATTATAGTCAAAAGAAATCGGTTCATCTGTAATGTATATGTGTAGTTCTTTCTAGAGACTAATAGTTAAACTAATAGTTTCAGAAAGTCAGAGGTAACTGAATGGGAGAGAGGAGGAAGGCTGTCAAACCTGAAACCCTAATATTACCATTTTTGCATGTCTCTGGTGGCTACTGGATGGGATAGAGGGGGAAGATGACATACAGAAACAACTGCAGCAAGAAATATAGATTTATGTTTTTCCGTTGTCTTAACGGAGAGCCAATGCACTGGACTGTGTAAAGAGTGAAGCATAGTAGCCCTAGAGGAATGGATAAACCAAATACTCCTCAAAATTTCTGGCTTGGGTTTTGTAGTCATGTGAAAATAGATCTTCTCTAAGTCAGGAGAATGAAAAATTGCAGCAATCTTGCTACATATTAGTAGAGGTTGATTTACAGTTTTATAATCATCTTAACCATTCCTTCTTTTTTTTGGCATTCTCTATTGTGTCACTCGCAAAATGTGGCTACTTCCAGCTTCAGACTTCTTAATTTGTTAGTAGTCTGGGCAGTGTTGGAATGAGAGCGATTGTAAGCACAAGAAGGCATCAATCCACATCAAAGCACCACCTCTTCCGTCTAGGCAGCAGCATGTCATCTGTTAATCCTGAAGGCCAGATGTCCTCCTTCTCTCTGTGCTCAACATGCAAAAAATTTTGGGCAGCATGAGGACTTGGCAAGGTAGATGGGGCACTTTGCAAGAGCCTGCCTTAATAGCTGATAGGCACATTTGCTAAGATAATTGCTAAGTCTTCCCAGTTTGGAGTGAGACATCGGTTCATTTTCAGTCCAAGTGGCTTGGCTGCACCTTCTGCATTGTGTTACTTCTTGCTACCCAAATCAGCTGGTACTAGCTTTTCCCTCCAGATCCTTGCTGTGGTTCATCATCACATACTAAGTATGATATAGGGGAGATCACTCTGTACCTAGTTGTGTCCCCAGGGTGTCCGTGACACTATGCATAGAATCATGTAATTATTTTGGTTAAAAGACTCAACCACTTCCCTGGACAGCCTATTCCAGTACCAAACGACCCTTTCTGTTAAGAATTTTTTCCTAATAACCAATCTGAACCTCCCCTGGCACAACCTGAAGCCATTTCCTCTCATTCTATCACTTGCTACGTGGAAGAAGAGACCAACACCCTCCATGCTACAACCTTTCAGGTAGTTGTAAGGAATGATAAGGTCTCCCCTCAGCCTCCTTTTCTCCAGGCTAAACAGGCCTCGTTGCCTCAGCTGCTCCTCATAAGACTTGCTCTCCAGACCCTTCAACAGCTTCGTTGCCTTTCTCTGAACTCACTCCTGCACCTCAATGTCTTTCCTGTAGTGAGAGTCCAAAAACGAACACAGGATTCAAGGTGGGGCCTCACCAGTGCTGAGTACAGTGGGACGATCACTCCCATAATCCTGCTGGCTACACTATTCTTGCTGCATGCCAGGATGCTCTTGGCCTTTTTGGCCACCTGGACACACTACTGGTTCGTGTTCAGCCAGCTGTCAATCAACACCCCCAGATCCTTTTCCACCAGGCAGCTTTCCAGCCACTCTTCCCCGAGCCTATAGCACTTCATGGGCTTTTTGTAACCCAAATGCAGGACCTGTCACTTGGCCTTGTTGAAACCTCATACAACTGGTCTCAGCCCAACAATCCAGCCTGTCCAGATCCCTCTGTAGAGCCTTACTACTCTCAAGCAGATCAACACTCCCACCCAGCTTGGTGTCATCTGCATGCACTCAGGAAATTACAAGTTCTTCTGAAAGCTTTTCCAAATGTAAATCTTTCTAGTGGCAACAAAATGAGTCCCAAGAGCATTACTTGGTGCATTTTTCCTATGGACGTTTTGGTATGTCTTGGATCTTTCATGAAACCCATCATGTTTACTATATATGTGTGTCAGCTAAAAGCTTGAGTGTTAAGAGCTGAAATGAAAGTTGATTGTGAATAAAAGGGGTTCAGGAACGGCTTGTCCTGTATTTTGCCATACATATCTACAGCCTTTCATTGTCCTTTGGGAGTCAGCAGCTGAGGGTTACTCAGACAAAACTAAAACAATGTTCAGAAGGGTCATTTCAGAGGAACAGGCAGTGGGGTGAAGTTTCTCCTCTCCTGCCAAGCTGGCATGCCTGTCACCATGACTCATCAGGACACTGCCGCCAGCAAATGGGAATTTGTTCATCTGTATCTGATTGCAATCATGTAACCTTTGGTGTCCTCTGCAGATTTTGCTGCCATCATTCATGTTGTTGTCACCCGGAGATCGGCAGTTGCATGCTGCCTTCTCTTACTGACACCTCCCATCCACTCCATGCCCATGCCCCATCCTGGAGGTACTTGGATGAATGGAAAAGCAGGGGAGGCATAAAGCGCTTGAAGAGTTTGGAGCTAACCTTTCACGCAGATGGAGCTAACCTTTCAACAGATGATAACACAGAGAGGGAGACAGCATCACACAAGCAGGCATATTGCTAGCTGCGGCTAGGTGCCATACTCTTCCTCCCAGGTATTGCAAATGTCTAGGTCAGATGACTACTACAGTATGTTCTTTGCAGTCCTTGGGCAGCTTGTGAGAGCCACCGTGATGTGTCTCTGAAGCTAAAAATAAGTCCCTGGGTAGTTCTTGAAAAGGCCTGGAAACCAGAGGAAGTGTCCTACCCTTTCCCACCTTCTTGAGCAAGTAAAGCTTGATTGGTGTATGTCAAGCAAGGGGCCATTACTGAGGACAAATGTCCTCTTGCATACCAGTACTAAAGTAAAAATAAGATTGCAAGAAAGCATTACAGCTGTACAGAATTCCAAGTGCAGTCAGTTCTACAGGCTTTTCAAGGAGAGGTCTTTATTTCTCACATGCACCATTTGAGAAAGGACAGTTGTATGGAAGTTGTTCTTTTTTTTACTACAATTTATGGCTGCCCTTAACTATGAATGAGGACCCGTGCAAGACCTGTCTTGTTCACTGCCTTTCCTTTTACTTATGTTTGTGTTGTTTTTCATTTTTACTGCTTAGTAACACCCACTACTGGAAAAATATCTGCCACTCTTTCACCCAGTCTCCCAGTGAGGTCATATACCTGTTTATGCTCTCACAGCCTGTTGTCATGGCACCATGACTCCAGATACCTTGAGCAAAGACTTTATTGTAAGACCAATTAAGACTGCGAGGCAATGGTTCTTTGACACAAAACAATGCCTAAGTATGCAGGGCAACTGCAAAGGAAAAGTGCAGTGTGGTGAGCTCGCAGTTAGCCTGTATGTTCTGTTTACATGCAGTCTTTAACTGAGTTGTTTCAGTAGTAATTTGCTGAGCATCTTTTTCTTTGAGGTACTGTGGCGATCTTGAGGTCAGCACAGTACCTTGCCTGTACCTTGGCTTGGGTGACCTCCCAGACCTTCCAAGATCACATTCATGAGTTAGAATGCCTCGCCCAGCAATCACCTCCACTTTCTGTTCAGCTGGCTTGCTCAAATCCCCTGAACAGTGGCCATCCAGGAATGAAACTGCCATGCCATTTTTACTGTGCCTTCAAATAAGTTACTGAAAATGAAGCAGTTTCACTTCCTCCACTTCAGTAGGTGTTAGTGATGGAATGGCCCAATATACCCAGAATGGCACTGAAATTGATTCATTAAAATGAATCAGTTGTAAGACCTAGATTTTGATTAGTTAAACAGCTTGCTTTGTTAGTTATTAATGTGACTGCAAAACTGAAATCTATTTTTTTCTAGAATCTTCTGGAAAAGAAGATAACCCCTATAAAGTATAGGCTGTGACACATATCTAATTATGAGAACGGAGACCAAAGCATATTTTAAGTGTAATGCAATACTGGTTGTTTTAAGTCAAAAGATGGAGTGCATGCTATGAAGAGCAATCTTGCATTGCTGCAGCGTCAACCATGACACATGCATTCTTGGAGTAAATGCGAACTCATGTCTTTGGGTCATGGATCAACTGAGGCAGCAGAGCCCATTCAGCCTCCAACCATCTGAGTGGCTGGCTTCCTCTGATAACCTGGCAGTGTTGCTCCTCCAGCAGCGAACCTTCATGGTGACAAGCAATGTTGCCAAGTAATAAATTTTCACTTATCATATACCAAGAGATGTGAAGAACCTTGCAAGAACAAGTTGTAAGTCACTTATGCAGGCTTTTCTATTTGGCTTCTCAGAAAGCTCAGCTTTTAATTGAAGGAAGTTTTCTGATGGGAAAATCTCCAAGGAAGTGTGTCACTGATACTGCTATCTGTCTCCTTTCCAGGTAAATATCTCTAGTGAATAAGGAGGAAAGCAGGTTGGCAACTAATAGCAAATTTTACCCTTGCATTTGGCAATTCTGGTCAGAAAGGCCACTGATCTGCAACAAAGCACTTCATATATGGTATAAATAAATAGATAGATAAATAAATAAATAAATTAAATGGATGAACTGAAATATCTTAAATTAGAACGTGATAAAATAAACTGTTTTTAAAAAATGCCACAATCTTGATTTTTTTTGTTGTAGACACATCTACAACTCTAAAAGCTATTTGCAGAAGTTCTGATTTTATGGGGCTGGCACATCACAGTGAAGACTGCTTCGGTTTGGCTAGGTAGTGCCTTCCAACCAGTCACCTGTCTTTGGGTTGTTTTCACGACCTACATCAATAGTACATGTCTCTTCCTTCTGCCCCAGCTCTGGGGCAGAGCTATTTGTGAGGAAAACAGAGGAGGGAGGGATAAAATAGCAAAATCATTTTTCTTAAGACAAAAAAAGTCAAAACTAGTAGAAGGAAATACTTTTTCACACAATATGCAACTAGCTATAAGCTAATGCCAAAGAATATATATGAAGCCAAAGACTGCATGTCTGCTCAAAGCAGGATTAGGCATAATATGAAGAGCAACATTAGCCAGAGTCATACTGGTTAATACTTAAAAATAAACATGAGATTTTGGAAGGACTATGAGTCATTGGGCATCAAGACAGAAGCCAAGCTCTAGCTAACAGGGTTTAGGAAGAAATTTTCCCTGGGGCCTCCTTATTCCATAGCTGAGCATTAGCAGAGTATCTTGCACCTTCCTCTGAAGCATCTCATGCTGGCCATTGTCAGAGAGTGGGCACGGGGTGACTGGGACCTGAGCCAGATGCAGTCTTGCAAAATAAATTTTCTTTACTTAAATACAAATTCAGAATTAAAATAGAAACAATGCAAAACTTTTGAGAAAGCAGAACAAGTCTTCTCATTTCAAATCCTGTGAGCAAAAACCCAGAACTTAGCCTATCCCCAGTGGAAAGCAGGAAACCTAATATCTAGCCTCACATATTGATGCAATCTACTGAGTTCAGCAAGACTTAACCACACACATCTTTATGTCTGAACATCAGTATGAATCTGAGAGGCCACATCATCTTCCTCTGTAACACTGGGGCCAGTCAAAAACCTTTTTTATTTTTAATGCTACTTTTTAATTTTTAAAGTAATCTCAATGGAGCTTTCTGTGCAGCACAGGAGGTGTGTCAGTTCTGCTAACACAGCAGGGGTTTTGCCAAGACTGGATTTCTCCCAGGACCTTCCAGAAAAATGTCAACAGAGCTGCAGCCCCTGTGAAAGATGTATGTTTGTACTAGGGCGCTTGTCAGCATCTGCTCCCAGTGGAGAGGAATGGAAGGGTTCCCATGTTTTGGATGTACAGGGAGGCTAAGACTGCAGCAATGGGATGGGGAGGACAAGGAGAGAGGAAACAAAGAATTCGGAGAAATTATGGAGATGGGGAAAAAGGAGGCTGGCCTAGAAGAGAAGGTAGAGTACAACCAATCATTCAGACACATCTTTTTCTAACGAATAGGCATGCATTAAAAAAAAACAAAATGTGTTCTTAACACAACAACTCCTGTCACCCAAAATCTGGGTTGAATTCTGTATTTCTGGGGCAGAAAAAAGCCCTCAGAGAGTACTGTAACTGCCTTCTCTCTGTCCGTTTGTCCTGCCTCTCTGCCTTCTCATCTTTTCTACTGATATGGGTCTTGTCCAACCAAACTAGTATGTTTCTTTCCTGTGAGACAGCCTTTTTTCCCAGCATTACAAGCAACAATGTGGGGGCAGAGCTAGACGGCCTCAAAACTTCCCTATATGCATCAAAGGTCAGTTTCTGGGATGTGCCCAGCATTCATGATGCAATCTCAGCTCTTGTTTGAACCTGTTAGCAGAGAGCTTCCTCTAAGGAGCCAGCAAAAGAGGCACTAATGGATTTTGAAAATTTCACTGTGGGCAGTGCTCAGCATCACCTCTGATAGAATAGAAAGCTCCAGTGGGAGATAGACTGTTTACTGGAAAATTGTCACTTCAATGAGAAAGTTCATTTTGCAATAGTTTCCTGTATAGTGGCCATTCTTGGACCTGATGTGCCAATAAGAAAATGACAAAGAGACAACAAATAAAAAGCAAGAGATATACCTATTTGTAAATCAGACCAGAAGTAAGGCTTAAACAACCCCTGAGACCAGTGGAATGAGGAATGTGAATCAAGAGCTCCCTGTTTCCTCCTTCCCCTCTAACCTGAAATATATACTGTGGATTGTATTATGTCTTTCAGGCATAACTGACTGACTTTTGCCTTTGGTTTTGTCCTGTTTTCCTCCTTGAAACCTTTGGATCAAAGGCATTGCTTATTTACTTGTCGAAAATTAAACTTTGGCTACAAGTAGGTCACTCTTGGGTGACCCTATCTGTGCAGATCTGTTAGAGCAGAGCTTGTGGAGTTATTTCTCATGATTCATATTAAAGAAAACAGGCAAATAATACATGAAACAGGGAAAAAAAAGGAAGAAATGAGCCTCCTAGTGGACGGTGGGAAAGTTAGGCCCCTGGATGCAGGAAAACAGACTAAAGGAAACAGACCTGTTCCTAATGTTTTTTGTGATGTTTCCCTTCCCACTTTGCTAGGTTGTTTGAGATGACATAGGACATAGGTGTAAATAGCCCAACTGTTGTTTAACAGAGGCAAAGCCAGAACAAAGCTGCTCACTGACATTTCCGGGCTTTGCCCAGGACAACCAAGCATTTTCCCTGCCTCTGCTACTGATGCTCTGTCAATCCTTGGATATATCACCTGTTCTCTTTTATCTGTCCAGACACTTTTGGTTGTAAGGACCTTGGGGTTGGTTGTCACTTGCATTACAGATATTTCTGAAACAGAGAAAGCTTATTCCACCACTACATTAGCAGAGCTGTAGGTCAGTAATTTAGGGCATTTAAAATCCAAATGAATATCTCTTCTGCATACACTACTGTGCTCAAAGACCCAATAGTAGAAGTTAGGAAACATACAAATTGGAGTGGGAAAACTATAGGGAAAATGTCGCTATGCCTTCATACTTTTGTATACAGTGCTGCCTGCTGCTTCATTTCAGATGGAATAGCAGAGTAGAAAGGAATACAGCAAAGCATCAAAGGAATAGCAGACAGCTTGAAAAAACTCTCAGGGTTTTTCCTATGTGAGGTGACTGGACCGAAAAGATTGGGGGGACTTAATGGAGAGGTTGGGTGATTTTAAAAATGACCTTGAGAGGGTAAAGAGGAGGTTCCGCTCTCTTTGCCTACTGGTACAAAAGCAAGGATGTGCTTGATGAGCTAAAAAGCTGATTAAAATAGCTGACCACAGGCAGACTCACTTTATATTGCATGTAGTTAAACTGTGGAGCTTGTTGCCACAGGAAATCATTAGGCTGAAACAGGAAAGATGTTTCATTGGATTAGATTTCTGTGCATGGAACTGTAAGAAAAATACTAGAACAACTCAGTGGAAACCATCAGAGACCTTGATTTTCTTCTTGGAACTGTTTGTGTGGTACTGGTACAAATGGCAGTATCTGGCCCACCTAAAATCTGGCACCAAAACAGAAATACAGGCCAAGATGACAGGTAGGTGAAGAAGGAGATTGCCCTGACTCAGTCTAGGAAACAATGCAGATGAGAGTGGTCAGCAGAAGGAAATGCTTCAGCTAAGGAGTGGATGAAGTCTCTGACTAATCTATCTGGTTATCAGAAACTGAGCTTGCTGGGGTCATTCAGGGCACCCGACAGCATCATCAAGCAAAAATGGCAGCTTTTCAATGGCAGCCATGCAGCCACTTCCAGACAGACAGGAATGCACCAGAATAGTGCACATCTCTTTTGCCTTCGATCCCATAACACACAGGTAGGAGGACCTTCTAGCTCCAATTGGTTCTGGGTTTGTCTTCTGAAATTTGCAGGGCAACCCACTGAACAAGATAGGGATGCTGCAGAGGTGAGTAACAACAGCAGATATAGCATCAGTTCTCCGTACAGGCCTTTCTCCTAGGTCCATCTTTTGCTGCCAGGTGGTGCTTGAGCCTCACGGACTTGCCTTCGTCCATTTCTAGCTCCCCACCTTGTGACTGCATAACCAAAGTATAGGGGCAGGAACAACAGGGCTAGGGCTGAGCAGCAAGACTCAGCTAGCATATGGGCTGAGGTGGTAACTCGCTCCAGGTTGTGGCAGCTGTATCACTGCATCACTGCTGAAGAACATCCTTCGGCTTCCAGAGAGCTTTCAATTACTCCACTCTCCTCTCACCATGCAGACAACAATTCACAATATCTCAGCTTTCCACACTTACACCATGTGTTAAGAACCACCATCTCTCACACACTAACTATGCTAAGAGCCACTGTCTCTTACAGAGGTGAAAGGGCAGAAGAGCTTGTATGTATTCAACCTTAAATCCCAGCATGCTAATGAAGAAGGCAGTTGGTTTCAGCATTCCTTGTAGCTGGTGCCGATGTACCTGGAATGTGATTTTAGGGGTGTGTGGAGAGACACCAGGGTGCCACTAGTCTTTCACTGTATAGACCTCATCTACCGGAGCCATCTGTTGCTGCTCTGCCTGTTGACCCATCTTCAAAGTACTATCAGGTGCAGGTGCGTAGGTGTTTCTGTGGCAGCGTTCTTGCACAAAGGTCTATCACGGTGCAGGCAGGAACTGGCTGTCCTTTCTCTCTTGCTCCTGATGAGGGGCCTTAGCCATTTATGCAAAATGAGCCAATTGTCAGGGGTTATTGCCTGTGTGAGTCTTCTTCTCAGGTCTCTGTCAGTTGGGTTGAGAGGTCTGGCAAGGCTGGAGAAACAGATCAGTAAGAGGAGAAGGAGAAGGAAGAAGGCTCCAGAGCTTTGTCATAAGCCTGATTTCCTCCCAACAGGGCCTGGGGCCAGCAATAGATGTTCTCTGTGTGTGAAGGAATAGGGGTTTGCTCTATTTGAATTTCCCTTCCACCAAAGCCTGGTCCATATTTGTTCAGTGCCTTGAGGCATACAAAAATAAGAAGACAGGTGGAAGAAAGGTGAAGTTTCATCTGCCTCTGCTGCTTCTCAGGAGGAATGAGGTTATCTCCTCCTTGTCACTTTTTACTCTGGCTTTGGCAGTATCACATCTGTTGCATACAGCAGGAAAAATTCCTCCTTTCCTTCAAACACAGCACATTCCTGTGTGCTTTCTGCAGCAGAGGACATCAAGCCCAGATTTGATCTAATCTTAAACAGGTGCATGCAGTTACAAGGAGGGATTTTTGTGGGCATGTTAACATGTTGGAAGAAGAAATCCTCATAGCAATCTCAGCATAAGCCTTTGGATCCTCATAGGAAACTTAGAAAATGCTCCTTTTTCCAGTGTTTCAGAGAGTCTGGATGTGCTGTAGCTATAAAGTGTTCCCTGTCTCTCTACATCCGTGCACCTTTAGTGTTACCACAGTGAGCTGAAGCTACATGGAAATTTGAAGAATAAGAGAAAGAAAATAGAAGAGCTGTTAAGATGCTTCTCATTGCAACTTTTAATGCAGCCTGATTTTTATTATAATATAAAGGGCTGATCAGGACAGTCTGAGCTAGGCCAGTTGGGTATTCAAGTGCTCAGTTGTCCAAATTCATTGATCAGCTCATATATCCAAAACCAATGCTTGACATCAAGGGCCTGTAAGACTTTGGCAATGTTTCATCCATCTCATAAATCACTAGTCTTTCACTGAAAACTGCCACCTACTCCTGCAACTGCAAGAGATCTCTGTTGTGCATTAATCTCTCAAAAAACATAGCAGAAGTAATTAGCACCTGCCAGTCTCTCTGGTTTCAGTGAAGGCTGCTCATACTCAGCACCTATGAAAAATGTACTATATGACATCATGGTTTAATAGAAGAAATATTTAAGTACAGCCAGAGTCCAGGGCAATAGTGAATTCTGGAAGATTTACATCAGCTATTAAATTTTGCTGTACTGGTTTTGTTTTTTTTTTTTGTTAGTGTACTGATATTGAGGAATGATGGGATTGATCCAGACTCATGAGCAGGTAATTGGGAATTGCATGTGATGTGTGATTCCATATGGTTAAATGCCCACCTGGAAGTGCAATCTTTCATTCTAATAAAAGTTTTGTAGGTGTTATATTTAGTAGGCAGGAGACCCAACATTTTAGTTTAAGCTTTCCACGGTACAGAAGTAACAGTCATATTCAAAGGATCTAAAGATCAGTAAGTCCTGGGATCCATAAGCACTTTTTTGTTTCCCATACATATCTTTTCCTTTTCAGGGTTTGCTGACCCTTCAGAACAGACGTTTTTAGATCACTGCAGTATATTCTACATACTGGTTGTAAGATTAATGGCTGAACATGCTCCTCAGAATTATGGACATGCTGGAAATGGCCAGGGATATATCTTGCACTTTTTCCTTCTTTGTTACATGAATAAGTATATTTTATGTAATGTTATGAGAAAATAATCCCTTGGAGTATTTAATTTACCTTGAACTCTCTTCCTCATGCAACGCACCATTGCCAGAAGACATACCACCAACTCTAGAATTTCCCTTGATTCTTTTGACTTGAGTCTTTGAAATCCCACCTTCTCTGAGGTCACTATAATATGTTCATGGCTGACAATCATAATTTGCATCCATGTGTATTTGCTCTAAGTATTACTGTATGTTGGAAAGATTTTTGGAAAAGAAAATATACAATCTCCTCAAAAAAAAAAATAAAGTATCATAAAGGGAGAGACTGAAGCAGTATTACTGGGCTTCAACATGTAGGCTGCCTTGTGTTAAAGCACAGGCTGAACCAACACATCATTGGGCAGTTAAGTCAGTTCCACAGGTAGCTGTAGCATTGCTGCAGCAGAGCACGAAATAGAGCACTGACCTGGGTGGGCATTTGCAGGAGGGACAGAAAGGATTGGCATATCCAGAAACTGTCTGTCCTAGTTGAGCAGGGCTGGTACTACTGCAGTCAGAGGATGCTCCCATAGCTCTGCTGACTGAATACAGCAGGACTGGGAGACCTGAGCTCCTCCAGAGCCACTCACCAATGTGTGACTCCAGGCAGGGCTTTTCAAGGCATTTGAGAGTCTGTGAGATTGAGACCCAAACCTACTGTCTCTCAGTGAACTTGCCTGTACACCTTGAGAGTGGAATATGTGCATGTTGCATCAAGGTAGTGCTTTAAGCAGGCTGTCTGGGCTAGCTTTTGCATAAAGTTGAAGCCCAAAGGTTAATTAACTTTATTATTTAACAGACTAAGAAAGAGGGGTTCTTTATTCAGCTATCTTACCTCATTGGCTGAAATCAGCTCTGATAATTGCCTGCCTTTTCTTCCCCTGTATTGCTTGGTAATTTCCTCTCTTAATGTGCCAGTCACTTGCCCCTAATTTACTCTCCACTGAACATGCAGAAAGGCCTAGTTAAAGGCTAGGGGAAAGAAACCAACAGGAAAGCTGAATCTCCAATTTCAAATCCAAAGCTATAAGCTCTGTATAATAAATAGGCTGCTGAAGTCCTAGGAAGAGGGACCACTTCAAAAACACTTTAAAAGGACTTTTTTGTCAAACTAAGTAGCTGAGCTGAGGCTTTTCTTTCTGACCCTTTACTTAACATCAAGGGCATATTCTGTATCAAGATATAACCAGACGTGTCTCCAGACAGCAGTCAGTCTAGGAGAGGAGCCAGGCACACCAGAACATGCAGAGGATGCAATTACTGATGGGTCTGGTTACTATGTTGAGCCTGCTCCCACACAATAACCACCCCCAGCCTCTCTTAGTTGACCAGATTACACACTTCTCCTGCCCTCCAGACAAACTCATACCTGGAGGTAAGGAAAGAGGACAGCCCTGTTCAAGCTGGCCACAGGCAAGTTGCATCTTTGCCAGCCCAGCATGTCACCTGCTGCCATATACCTTACTAGCCTTCAGGAGAGCAGGGCATCATTTGTCAATGTCTTGTGCTTCTGGAGCCCCAAAATATCCCTGTTGCCTCTTTCAGGGAGAGTGCTGTAAAGGCACGTAAGTACAGTAATCAGAAGAAACTGAAATGGCTTCAACTGATGAAGCAGGAGGGCTGTGGGGAGCACCAGAGGGAAGATGTAACGAGAAACAAAGACTGAGAAAGACAGCCTGGAGTACTGGTCTGGCAAAGCCTAAAATAAAATGTCAGAAGTAGGGAGAAAGGATCTGAAAACAGAAAAAAGTAAATACTGTGCTCTGTAGGTCCACTGTTACAACCGTGAGAGATAGGCTTGAACTTCAGCACTGCACCAATTCAGAAGAAGTATCATTTTAGGCAGCCGTAATTCTTTTTCAGCCTCTGGAAAGGCTCTAGTTGGCAAACTTCAGGTCAGAGATGAAATCCCTGAAACTTGCTTTTTCCCATTTTAATTCAAAGTGATAACCTCTCCCATTTATTTTTCCAATGGGATACACTCCATCAGATCACACAGAGTATGTGTGAAATATGGGAGGCAGTGAACAGCATTCTCTTCTCACTGTTTTGTACAATGTGTCTACCATTGACTTTGTGCCACTGATCAAGAGTATAGACCCAGGGTAATTCCACTAGGAGTTCATACTGTTCCATTTAAACTCAGATTTAAGAAACACAGTGCTGATTTTTGGGTCCATTTTTGGGCTCCATAATTCAAGGCAGCTTCAAGGCAGGATGAGTCTAGTCTGTCTGTAAAGCAGAAAGGAAGAAATAACTTGTAGAAGAATTTCTTGAAAAATCAGTATCTTTACTTTTCAGACGTAGGTAGTTTTCTACTCCCCTGATAGATGTCCATGGCACAAACAGCATATACGGCACCACTCTGATAGGTATGCAGCAGATATGCGCCAGACAAGAGCTGTATGTGTTGATTATATACCTAAAAGATTTTGATAATTATTTAGTTCAAAGCTTTACTTTTTTCTTTTTTACCAATTTTCAGGTAATGTATTTAATCACAATTTAGAGTAAAATGATAAATTAAATGAAGACAGTGATTGTTGGACTCGATGATCTTAAAGGTCTTTTCCAACCAAAATGACTCTCTGATTGTTTCCTTGCAGGAAAAGTATGACTGTCAGTCTTCCCATTCTTTTCCAAGAATATAGGGAAATATATTTTAAATGTTGATTCACCTTTTCTTCCAATTTGTTGACTTTCAAATCCTTCTAAACATATTAGACATTCTTCTTAACTGCTTTTGATTACTAGTTAAGAAATAAAACTTAGGGAGTGAAAAATGTTCCTCATGCTTTTGGAAGCATAAAATTGTTTTAATATGTTCATCAGTCTTCTTGAACTTGTTTCTAGCTTTACAAAATGCATGAAAGAATTTTTCATTTTATTTTTTCTAACATCATATGTTAATGGGTATCTCTTTGATACCAAATTTTTTTCTGCTCAGCATGAGTAACAAAGAGAAGATCCTATTCCACAGCAAATTTCTGAACTACCTGAAAATAACAGACCAAAACAATAAGAAAATACTTACTGCTAGAAGTTAAGTATATTTTGTGTTAGTTTGATTTTATTAACTGTTAAGTCATTTTCAGTTGGTAAACTCTTTAATCAAAGCTACCATCCACTGATTTAGACTTTTATTTTTCCCCACATGTGAATGTTTTAAGCTAGTCTTTGTTTTCATCCATTGCTAAAAAAGAAAATTTTTATCTAGATTCTCAAATTCACTCATTTTCATGCAAGCAGTGTCTCAAACTATTTAATTCGAACAGCTGCTCTTAGCGTTAGAAGCATTAAAGAAAACTGTTCCCAAAGGTCCACTCTTCATTGGTGCATATAAATAAAAGCAGATAAATGGTGCAAAAATGTCAGAGAAGAGAAGGACCCACTCTCACTATGTCAGTGGGATCAGTTTCTCATTTCAGGCAAGTGACTCTGGCAGACAAATTCGCCTGGCCTGTTTGCCCTTTTGTCTTAAAGCAGACTCTTTGCACAGTAAAATGTAATTTCATCTTACTCAGTGAGCTCCATAAAGGCCACAGAAATTAATGGCACCTAGGGGTCATCTCTACAGTACTAGGACAGTAAAAAGATTGCACAGGCACTGTAACTTAGCTCACCACTGGTGTACTACCAACACACAGGGCTTTCATTGCTGTCATGATAGTGATGCTCCTGGTAACAAAATACATGGCTTTGGTGGAATGAAACAAGCCATTTTGGGTAAATGGAGGAAGACAACAGTATCTGCCACAGCACTATCTGTCATTTAAATTTTGTGTCCCGTTGACAGGTTAAATAAGGTTAAATAAGGCAGAGAGCTGAAATTGGCCTCTGATCCAACAGGAAATTTGAAAAAGACATGAAGTCAGCTTTGCTTGACTGTAAGAGAATACCCTGAAGAAAGAAAAAATCGTTCTCTTTTTCCCTGAGATACTCAGACTTTGTCTTGTCTTCATTGACCTGAAGTATTTTCCAGTGAAAATCCTGTGCATCCTGTGAGAGGCTGGATGGATTTAGGCTGAAATTCCTCTTTTTACTTTATATTCACCAGGGTATTTGCACCAGAACCTTCCGGAGTTTCTGGAGGCGCAGATTGGTAAGGGAGGTTGCAATGGAGGGCAGACAGAGGAAAGCACAGAGGCACCTATTTTGCCCCCAAGCATCGGTTCTGGCAGCACAGAGATGCAATGCTAACCTGGTCACAGCCACAGTGCCATTATGTGTACCAGGCTGGTGTCCAAGCCCTTTCCCCCACAAACACCTCAGCGCTGGAGAAAATCAGCCAGCGACTAGTTTTGTCCTGTGAAAAAGCTCAACCTTCCTAAGAGTCAAAGAAATAATTTGTTACTAAATCCCTCATCACCTCCCAGGCTGATAACTGATAACTAACTGCTTTTGCAGTTCACTTTTGGTACAGCAGCCAAGGATCCTTCAAAACCAGTATTTAGATGCAGTTTTGCAGTGGACTGCCTTGTTCCTCAGTCTGTGGTAAAATGTTGTTGCAGTGCTACTGGCACACGTAGTAGGCAGGATCCTTGCAGCATTTGGTTGCTTTCTTCAAGCTACATTTTAGCTTTCACTTGAAAGGGAAAAGGAAAAGCCTAACTTTTTAGGTTGCAATACAAGGTAGGCTCAAAGGCTGAAAAGCAACAAAACAATAAAACTAATAAACTAATCTCAGGATTTTGAAGGTTTGACTCGAGGTATCTAAATGTCTTAGACTATTGATCTTCTTGCTCATACTTCAAGGCAATATTTTTAAATAAATAAATGCTATGCCTACATCTTCCATAACTTCAGGACAGCTCCACAACTGCCACTGTCAAGTATTCATCTAAAATGTGGATCCTGTACACTTGGTAGCCTTCCCATTCACCAGTTTGTGCTAGGTTGCTGCTCTGTCCTGGAGAACTTCAGGGATTTCTTTGTTCCTAATGCTGGAACAATCGTGGAAGAGATTGATACATCTGCCTAATAACTGTGGCATATGAAGCACATTCTGGTTTGGGTGAAAACCACACCTAGCTTCACTGGGCTGGTGTGTACAACTCTCTTCTGACTGCTGGAATGTCTTTTGGACTTTGTTAAGTTACTGGCTGAAACCCAGAAAATAAGGCTGTCAGATGAGCAGTGTGATGAGGACAATCCCTAGGGTCTCTGCTGTGGGTTGGTGGATGGCACTTTGCTCAGTCACATGCAGGATACAATGACATATTTGACACTCGAGATTCTCATTAGCACAGATTTTTGCTTGAATGTACCCCCTATGGAACCATAAAATGGATATAGCAGTTGAGAAACCATAATGATTCCGTTTGTAGACTGAAAAAAGATGGAAAAACAAACCCTCTCTAAGCTTTATTAATGAAAATGTGCTTTCATTTTGATACAAAGGAACTCAAAATTATGTGGAGCAAGTGGAATACTTATAAGGTTATTGATGGGGTACCACATGCACTAGCAGTTTTCTGCAATGAACCCAAAAGTTTAGGCCTGGTCTACAGGAGAAAGGTGATCCTTTCACCCCATGTAGTGCTTTGAAATAAAGAGGTTAAAAAGGTGTAGGCTTGGTGGATGCCCAGCTTGGCTTTCTGTGTCTGGAGGGCTCCTTGTGCCTACCACCACTAGAGCACAGCTTTCTGCTCTTACCCACACACCTACGACCTCCACCTCATCAGGCTTGTCCAGTGGTTTCCTCCTGCCTCCCTTCAGCGGTTTCTCATCTCATTGCACACCCATCCCCCCTCACAGCTTATCTCCTCTTCCCTCCGATTCAGCTGATAAGTGCAGGTTCCTACCTTCTGGCAGCAACCGGGTGTTGCTTACCATAAAATGGTTGTTCGAACAGCCACTACAGATGTTGCCTCCTGCTTGGAGGGGCTCTCTGTAAGCCACACATCTTTATTTACTTGGAATATTCTCTTTTGTGGAAGAATCAACAGAAAAATCTCGATTGTCACCATGAAGAATTTCTTGATGTTTTCTTGTGTCCTTGTCTCTGTGTACCTCTGTTTCTTGCCGTTTACATACCTTGTGAACTCTTCTCATTTCTGGCTGGTGTTCTCCTTGATCTTGGTACATAACAGCAATCTATCTGTTTCCAGTGCTAGAAATAATAAATATCAGCAAAGAGCCCCTTCCAAGCTGAAGAGCAAGGACCAAGGATAGCACTGCCTTCACAAAAATGTTTTTACCTTAGAACAGCTGCCACGTGTAGACAGGGCAGGTCGAAAGTGTTCCCTCATGTGACTGTGCATTCACTGTTGCCAAATCCCCTCCCTTAGCTGGACAAAAAGCTTGGCTTTCTGTTGAAAGTATGATGTTCATTTCCACTGCATGTTCTCCACTCTGAAACTGCCTCTAGCAAAGACGCACACTCTGCTCAGGCTTTTGAACCCTATCAGGGTCCATTCCTATGGATCCATCCCTGTTGCAGGTCCGTTTCTGCACAAACACATGGGTACGACAGTGACTCTATTAACACAACAATTGCTTGGAATGTGTTAGCATTTCATTATAAATCTGATTTGTAGCCCACTAGTGTTTTCTAGGCCATCCTTGTTTGCCTTTTTACTGACATGAGTATGTTTTCCCTAAGTATCTTTTCATACACACTTATTTTCAAACAGCACTATAAACAGTGACTGTTCCATATGTCCAGGCTGAAAATCAGGGAGGGATATGAGAAAAGGCTCCCTACGGCAAAATAACTTTCTTTTATAGAATTTCAAGTGCTTTGACAGTTTGCTATGAAAGGACCCAGCTTACAGAGTCCAAAGGATCTTGCTGTAAATAAAACACCTAATAATGTCTCTCTCCACCACCCTCCTCTGGAGACATAAATTCCAAGCAGGGAAGTGGTAACCCTGTTTTCTTTCAAAAGGTGGCTCCCATGGCTGTGCTGGTGTAGAGCAGACTGGAAATGTCCCTGTGCACCTGCCCAGAGAAGATTTTTCTCTGTGGTCTCACTGAGCATTTTCAAAACAGACCAGGAGGCTGAATCCTCTTGCAGGGCCTGCATAAGAGACCCATCAGCTCAGTATTACAGTTTCTCATACCTTTTTCCAAGGGGAATGGTCCATTTCAGATGTAAGGAATAAGTTTTAAGAGTGAGACAATGTCTTTCTTCTTTTCTGATGGTTGTATCTCAAAACTTGCTTTGAGTTGTAAAGCAACTTTAATAAATAAAAATCCTATTCCTTGGAAATCTCTTCTAGAATACAAATACCAAACTAAACTGACAAATAAATTCAAGCTTTGGTGCATTAGGGAGGAAGCTGTCTTCAATAAGGATTCTTGTTCTTTACTTATCTCTCTTACCTGCCAGTCTTATTGGCGATCCTTTATTGGAACACTTTCTTATCATAGATATCAAGGAGATACTTGGCAACCTGGGAGCAATCCTTCGTGTTTTCTGAGAGAAGTTGCCATATCTTTGATTCAGAAATGGAGGTATATTTTTGTACTAGTTTGTGTTTCAAACGATGTCACACGAGCTACTGTTACATGGGAAGAGCCAGTCTCTGGTACTCTGCTTTACTTCATCAACAAGGGACCTCAGGCTAGTCAAAGAGATTGAGCTGTAATTGCCTCAGGGCCAGCATATCCCTTTCATGCCTCAGGTTTCCAGTGGCTTCTTCTCATGGCCACCCCCATGAAGCAGAAGACAACTGGGAAAGCAACAGATGAGTCTTCTGTGCTTTGGGGGTGGGGGTGGGGGGAAGGGACATGCCCTTGCTGATTTTGGAGATGTGCTTCAAAATCAATGAAAGCTTCTTTCATTCTGGAATTAGTCAACTCATGAATGTTTTTCACTGCAGACTATGCAAAAGGAGACAGAGTAATGCATGCCTAGGAATTCTGAACTGGACATTTAGAATAATTCAAGGAAAGGTCACAGACACAGCTTCCTTTTGCAAACTTACTTACCATGGCATATTTCAGTGAGCAAGCTTTGCTTTCAACAAGACTAAACACTTATGGCACTGTGATGAAATCCATTCTGTTTCAGAAAAACTTTTTAAAGACAGAAAAAAAAAGTGACTACAAATTAAGCAGGTACTTGAGTGCTATTTTGAATTTGTATCTGCTTATATGCTCAGTTTTCAGTATGTTCTTGCTGAAATTTCCTGAAGTAGGGTTCCTGACAAAGATTATCATGTTGATTTTATATGAAACATCATCTGTAATAGAAAGCTTGCGTGCTTCCTTTTATAAGCTGCTGAATAGTCTTTATTATCCCCACATCTCTGCAAGCAGATTGTGATAAAGAAGTGAAGAGATTTTGCACTTATCCACAGAAGTATAATTGTATACTTGGAACTAATAACAAAAATCCTTCAGAGGAAAGAGGATCAAGAACAGATTTTGACTGATTGTGTTTTAATGGGATGGAACCATTTCAATACTCAATGTGATAAGGAAATATGTATGTCAGTATCACTACACACCCCTCAAGGCGAACTGGATGGTACTAGGTGCAACTTGTAATACAATCCTCTGCCGCAGGAACTCTCTGGAACAGTAAGACAGCCCTGCTACCTGATCTGAAAGTAGCTGCAGTTAATGAGAGTTAGATTTTTTATTATAATTTATTTTAGTAGTTGAAAATGCGTTACAGCACTGGTAAACCACATGAACAACCTCCACAGAAAGCATCAGGCATGGACTGGAGAAGGGAAATAATCCAGATTTTGCGTCCCAAAGCAGGGAAAGTACTATAAGCACAGCTGTACTTGCTGCCTCAGAGAGCTTACTGCCAAGCCAAACCTGCAGCTGGATTTGGGCAGCTGTTAGGACCCTAGACTAGTGTGAGGATTTGTCTCTGAACAGTTCCTTGCAGGATAGTGATCTGTCTTCATAATCTTCATAGTCTTTATGTGTTCGTCCTTTCAGTTCTGTCAACATTCTATTTTCCCCTTTCTAAAAATCAAAAGCCTTTTTTAAGTTAAAACTGTTGAGTACGCTTGTTTACTCTATGTGCAAATGATGCTGTTTGCATTAGTTCTCCACTTTACTAGCTCGATTCCAGTCCTCCTGTGAGGAGGGACGTTGGCAGCTAGGTCTCATGAATCACCTCTCCGGACTATAATGCAGCTGCAGCCAGTGCAATAGCCCCTTTCTCATGGATTAGACAGGGTCATGACACCAACAGGAAAACCTGACCTGCTCAGTGGTTTGGTGCAATCAGTTCTCCTAGAGTTGGTATCTATGCCCTGACATATGCAGAAGATGGCTTCTCACCTGTCCAACAGCTGATTTCCCTTGTTTATGCAATAGCTCCCCTACCTGGGCACTGGTGGAGGAACTGTACTCTCTGGGCAGCTCTTGCTTCATGAAGCTTCACCTCCACTTTTAAGTCCCCTTTACAGTTTTGAGGGCCCGCTCTGCACCCTCACTGTTGGTCCTTCCCCAGCAAGTCGAAGTGACCTTTTGGAGCTCTGTGGAGACACATAGAAGTAAGGTCCACTGTGATGGGGTGCATCTTACTGGGTGTTATTACAGGTTGCTTTGCATAGGCTCTACCCCTGTTATGAATGTCTAGCCCAGTGAGTTATTTATCTTACCTTGTTGCACAGCAAGTGTGGGAAAGAGCAGGGTGCAGCCTCTGAAGCAAAGTGAGCCAGGAATACCTTCCTACAGTTTATTTGGCCAGCCAGGCTTCTCCACATGGTGGGATGTTCTCCACTGCACCAAAGGACTCCACAATGGATAAAGTTCACTGTGTCATGGCAGTTGCATTCATCTGCTTATCTGCTGCCTGCTTTAATCTAAAACCTATAAGTTTACAGACCCTCTCACCCATTCCTGGTACTATCAAAGTTGTTTGAGAGTCCCTCAATCATAAAGACACTTCCTTATCTGGTTGGCAGTTTAGCATTCCTGGGCTTAGACCTATTTTTCTTGCACTGATTCAGTCTATGCAGATTTCTTCTACACCTCCTTTCTTTTCTTTTTTGCTGCCCCTCACCACCACACACACAATTTTCGTCTTGGGACCCTCTGGCCCGTCTCTGCCTTGTGTTTTGTCATTCATGTCTCCCCTCATCAGGTGGGGAAGGTTTTCTAAAGTCCTTTGCAGACCTTTTGTGAACGCTTATCACATCACCTTAAAGTGAAAGATAACATCTTTCATGGCAGTGGGAAAGTATGCCTTGTCTCAAAGCCCTGTTTCAACCAGGTCTTTCCATGCACCCTTGCAGACTTCCAAAACCCATGTTAACCTCCTTTTTCTGAAAACTCTAGTGCTTGCAAACAGTAATTGCATTTCCTCACTAGCAACCCATGAGCTGTATGTGTCTCTGCCCATCTTTTCTCCCATCTCAAAGTTAAATGAAGCAAACAAAAATTGTTGCTGGTCAGGCTGTCTTTAGCATGTGTCACCTCTTGACCCTCTGTGGTGAGCCAGATGCTGTACAGGTCTTGCAGTCGCGCCTGCCAAGTGGGTCAGTCAGTTGGCCTATCAGGGAGGAAGTGATCGGGTGGTGCAGCAAGCTGAAGTGTCTGTCCTTTGTTTTTCTTTTTTTTTTTTTTTCTTTCCTTTGCTTTGCTAAGGTTGGATTCATGAGGGGAAACTGCCACTGCATCCGTGTGGTAGGGGGAAGAGAGACACGTTGCCTTGGTTCAGCAAGAGTTTATGTGCACTTAATCTTTTCTGAAGTTTCTATCTTGCTGACCCAGTGACTTCCTGTTTCCTTCTTGCTGGTCCTGATCTTCATAGAGATAGTTCCAAACTGAGAAAGCACTGTCTTAGGGCCAGAGAGTAATTCCACTAACTTGTAAGCACTTAATTCCAGCTACTGGCAAAACAGCAGGCTCCTTAAATGATCTCCTGTGATGGTCCTAGGAATCTGCAATTCTGCATATTAATTCTGAAGACAAAGGCTGAAAAACCTTATAATTAGATTGAACAGCCTGTTTAGCATATCACATCACCAAGCAAAGTGAAAAATTCTGAGAAGCCCCATGAAATAGGTTGTAAATGCCTCCTATAGAGATCTGGGATTTGTTTTTCTCTGAGGTTTATTTGTTGGTGTTGGTAGTTTTTTTTAAACCTTTGGTATGTTCAGAGCTACAGGGGTGCAGTTTCAGTTCCGAAACCACTAAGTATGAAGGACATGAAACACATCCTTCTACACACCTGCTAAAATGGATATACTTGTCTGTTTAGAAGGGGGTAGTTTTTTATTTGGTCTCAAGTTTTGGCTTCTCTTCTCCTTGAAGGTACCCACATAGCTTTTGCTGCCCACAGTTATGCTGGAACCAGCAGTTTTCCTCATCAGTGTGGTGCAGAAATGCCAAGGTTTTCTGCAGTCACAAGTACTTTGCAAGTCAGGCTCACTGGGGAAGTCAGAGTTGAATAGGCTCAGTATTCAGAGGGAAGAAAATGTAGATGGTTTAACAGAGACGCAGAGGGACTGAGTGCTACTGCCAAGGTTATGTTGGAAATCAATCTACCCTGCAGATCAGGGCTGGACATCTTTAAACTGCCCATTAGCAAGTCAATTGGAAACTGGATTGTACTTTTAAATAAATTCACAAGCTTCAAGTAAGGGAATGTGAGATAGTAAAGCTGACTTTCTTCTGGGGGCACACAGTTCATGACCTCAAACCTAACTTGTGTGCGTGTGTCTCCCCTTCCTTCTCCCTCTTTGTCCCTCCCTCCCTCACTTCATCCAGGTCCCTTTCTCTTCTGTTGGTGTCAGGTGCAAGTCAGCTTTGCTCAAGCCTTAGTCTCAGAAAACAGTGATAAACAGAAGTATTTGTTCTGTTCCTACCCAGTAATTTACTCTTTTTGTTTACAAGAGGAGACTGGAAAGGTGTCCACCTGCAGTTCAATAAGGCAGCATATTTACATCCCCTAAGTGGCCTTCCAGTGAGAATGGCAAACCTTTCTTTGTGCTGCAGCAGACATTTGACTTTGTCTCCATTGAGTCATAAGCCATCTAGTCACCTTGCACAACTTTGAGCACGTCCTCTGATTTTACACCATCTTTGCAGAAATTCAATTCAAAGAGTCATGGACACTATTCTGTTTAGGTTGCAAAGCCCTTCCCTCTCAGTCTGTGCTCAGAGATCACTTAGGGCTTCTCTCAGCAGTCTGCCTCACCTGCACAGGGCCTGTGATTCCTGCTGCTCTAGCCACTGAACTTCAGAGGGGTTTTTGAAAGCAAGAGAGAAAAAGAAAATGCATTTTTCTGTGTCAGGACAAGAAAGGGTCAGAGATTCCCCAGGTAAGCTCCAAATAACATGATACTGTGTCTGCTTGACATGAAATGATCCTAAGTTAGTTTTACAGCAGTAATTCACATTTTAGAGAGCAGTTTTGTAAGATGCAATAGCTCTTATTTTTCTTCTTGCTAATGGCTTTAGGCAGTTCCTGTAGATGGGAGCAGATCTCATTGTTTTTCAGTGCAGTGTGAATATTTGCATTAGTAAGGACTTTGTTCATACTGTCCATACTTGCTTTTTTAAGTGTGGTGTTCCTGCATTCAGGGGCAGGGTGCAGGGAAGGTAGAGTATGCAATATTTTCAGATGTTATATCATGCATGATAATTTCAAATTTCATTACAATATGTAATTCAGTCCTTTTGGTAAGCTAGGTGTTTAGTATAAGACTCCAGAATACACCAGTTTTTCTATCTTGTGCTTGTATAGCTGAAGAGAACATTATAGAAAATAAAGGAGGTATGAATTTTGAGTAGGTGAATAAAAAACAACACACACATATGTGGCCTACAGCTATACTTTAGCTCACCACTACCGGTCATTCCCACTATACATACTCCAAGCCCATGTCTGCTAGAGATGTATGGAAAAGCAGTATTTTGGGGCTAGTTACAGACTGTGTGAAATGGGCATTGATGAACACCTGCTCCCAAACACCACATTTCTTCCATTATGTGGCTTTAAGTGAAATCCAAAACCATAGTTAGTGTTTCTTGTATTTAATTTGCAAAATAGACTTACAGTGCATTCACTGAATACTGGTCATATGCCACAAGAGCTAGGCATCTTTTGCAAAGAAAAATTGATATCACAGCTCACTGGAGACTTTTTTCTCCCCTCACCCCATGGGGTTACAAAGCTCAGGCAGATTGGGACTACAGTGTCCGTGCATAAGTAATGCAGAAAACATGCTCACGCAAGATTTATACAACAGTTTTGAACATGTGATGCCAAAAACATGGGTATAGGCACTCCTTACAAATATGTGTAAAGCACTTGTATGACATTTCTCTGAGAGTCACAGATTATTCCTATCTCTGGTAATCAGTTCAGAGCAATTGCTGCTATCCAACACTCTCTCACATCAGCTGGAAACTGTTACTTTGAAACTCCACAGTGATCTGCTTTTGTCTGAGCTGCTGCCTAAAGAAAAAAAAAAAGTAAGCAAGATGATTAAAACAATTACAGATAGCTACAAGCCCACATGCTACTCTATCTACCTTCATAATTCCATATAAAACATTCCTTTAGCCAGCAGGGTAGCAAAATGACTTTTTTTGAAGAAGCACTGCAGAGAACACTGTCTTTTTCCCTTCCAAAAAATGCATTCACTTTCTCAGCTTGAGGATATCCTCAGAGTGCTTGTCTCACTTTCAGGTTGAAGTCTTTTAATAAGGTGAAAGGACACAATGGTGGATGGGCTATGAGCAGGGATAAGCTTAATAGAGAGTTTACTAGTTAAGACTCACAAAGGCTTCAAAATGTGTGTTACTGTATAGATGTGATACCCTTACCCACATTTGTCACATCTTAGGTTTTGGTATACTGCAGTTTGTCATTTGGCTAATAATCCAGGATCCTTTCAAGCCCATGAAGAAGAAAAGGCTCTTCCACAAGGCAGATCTCCCCGTCCTAAGATTCATGGCAAGGATGGTGGTCAGCCCACTGACATCAAGCACAGGCGACCTTTCACCACTGAGCTGATGGCAATCTGTTGGCCAGCCTTTTGTCAACATTGGGTGCAAAATCCTGTTTGAACTTCTGCTAGCTGAAGGAGTGTCAGACTACTCTTAAAACATGACCTCTTTTCCTGCCTCTAGACAAGACATGAATTTATCCTGGTCTGAGAGGTTATAAATCATGCTTTGAGAGGCCAAGAGAAAGGCATGTGTTATTACGAGGAATTAGTACTCCATGTTTGCATTTCTTTAGCACTTAGAGGCCCCAGTAAAGATCAGAATCTTGGGAGATCTGACACAATGCCAACAATGAGAAGCAGGAGGGAGCTTAAGTTTCAGAAGAGGTCACAGGAGGGCTTTTCCTGGCCTGCTGAAGGAGGGCACTCCATGCAAGCAAGGCATTATGGAAGAAAGAGAAAGAAGCCATCATGCTGATGATTAATGGCAAAGCAAGGAACGGGTATGACACATGTTAACTGGACAAGCAGACGGGATTTTGATGGAGTAAAGGGTGGAACTTAAGTATCCCAGTCACTATCTCATGTCTCATTGAAAAAAGATAGCTAAAGCCACTCTGAAAATGGTGCCAACCAAGGTGTCCCTTTCTCCCAAGTCGTGAGCACTAAAAATGCAGTTTTACTTGGAAGCTGAGGGGAACAACATGAAAATCAAATGTGACAGGGACTATTTTCATCCTTATTCTCAGAAAGAAGAACTCAAAATGTGTAACTGGTATCTGTTGATAGCCAATCCGCTTAAAGCACTTTTTCTTTGGCTTCAATGTGTGCAGCAAATGGTGGAACATCACGCATCACCTACTGTAAACATGCCCCTTGGGTGCCTTCGTGTTATAAAAGCCTTTGCATATCAGATAACTTTAGTGTAGGTGCTTGCAGCTTTCTAGTCAACTTCAGTGGAATCATTCAGTGGATAAAGCCATTGGTCCACCTCAGGGTAGAAGCTATCTTTCAGAAACAAAAATATTGGGGTTTGTTCAGCACTATAACAAAATTTCTTACTTCTGTATGTCTGGAGATGGCTAAACACAAACCTCACATTTACAGATGACAGCCAGTTTGGCTAGTTGTAGCCATTTAAAAATTAGATCCACATTGTCAAGAGTTTAAGCTTACTCTGCAGTCAGTGTAGGGAGATGGATACCATCAAAGGGGATGTTTATCCCACCCATTGTGGGGATAAGTTGAGCTGCTTTCTGTGAGCAATGGAGAGTACCTTACAACTAAGCACTTCAGCTTTAGGCAGACAGAATCAAGTTAAATTAATAACTTGAGTTACTTGCCAGAGCTAAAGCCATAGCTAAAGCCCATCAGTGGCATGGTTCCTGAGCTCGGTACTGACTGCTGTCCAGACTTCAAGCATGCATACCCCATTTTGATAGAATTTAGAGCAAAACTTATCCGAACTAGGGGGCAACCAGAGATCATATTTTGGGTCTGCAGCTGCAGCTCAGCAGTTACATGCCTGACTTGGGTTTAACTCATCTCACAGGGGTGGTTTTGCAGGCACAGAGCAGTGTGAGATGCTGAGGTTGTAATATGGCCTCCTCCTCATTCCTATTGCTGTTAGGTAGCTTGGGGCAACCTCAGGTAGACTCACCTCACACTAGTAATTACTAGAAATGACTGCAATGGGGACTTCTTGAGCACGGTCTCTCCTACAGTACTGCTACCTTTGGTCAGGGCACTATAATTTACTTGACAGACACTGCATGGGCAAATCCTGAGTCTGGGATTTCTCATCCTACCCTGGCAGCCTCCCTAAAGGTTGCTAGCCAAATCATGCTTCTGCTTTCCCCACGTATTCCCTAAACACAGCAGGGAGTGGTGCAGGCACAGTGGTGCTTACATTTAATAGCAATTTAGATACTTAATGGTGTCTAGTGGCATTGCTGGCCCAAAACTGTTAATACTTCATGCAGATGAGTCCATCTGTACGTTGGCATCTGGATCAACGAATCCTGTGGACACAAGAATGGCAATTGTATGTGCACAGGAAGGGATGATGCCTCTAGTCCCCTGTCCTCCCTCTGTCTCTCTCTCCTCACATAGCCAAACCAGAGCAACAACAGCTGTTGTTGATGAGCAGGGGAAGAACCAGTCAGCATTCAGTCAGTCACTCTCTCCTCTGGGAAGAAGGCAGTGGCTGGACTGAGGGGTTCAGTCCCAAGCGATGGAATCAGCACAGGACCTCAGGTTAAACTCCTCTGAAAAACACCTACTTCAAGGCAATGCCAGGAAGAAACCTCATCCAAGGTCTCATTTTATTGGGCACTATATCAGCCATCTGTAATGACTCTCACACGCCAAATTTACTTGAATGCAATTAAAGCAATATAAATAACTGAACATAAATTACACATTTTAAAATTAAATATACATGAGTGTTGCCGAAATTTAAGGTGACTTGGTGGAGAGGGCTAGTGAAATCCTCCCTTCCTCCCAGGCTTGGTGTGTGGTAGCATATCTCTGAGGTTCAGATTTAAACTCCATTCCCTGTGTCAATGAACAAAATACAGGGTCAGGAAATTAGTTCTTGTAGCAACAGAGAGCTCAGAGGACTTGCCAGGTCTTCCCTGGCCTTACTTCTTCCATCACAAAGAGGTACACTTGCCAGTCAGGAAGAAAAACTAAGCCATTCTGATCAGTATTTTCATTCTTGTCTTTTCCAGCCACTTCCACATCTACAACTGGGACAAGTCATCTCACAAAATGTGACATAAAGCAGAAAGCCTTCTGTGTAAATGGGGGAGAGTGTTACATGGTTAAAGACCTCCCAAACCCACCAAGATACCTGTGCAGGTAAGAAATGCAATTTGCTTACTTTGGTGGAGCCATCAGGTTCCAGAAATTCCTTTTCTTCAAAAGAGCACCTGAACACAATTTCTTCTTCTGTACTTGAGGCATTAGATATTTATTCATTTTTAAGCAAGTGAAAATAACCTACCAAGAATGACCTCTGTCCTCTATATGTGAGGCATAGCAGAGGCTAGCTGGGAAACCTTCCCACGTGATACTGGCACAGCAAGGCCCACTGATGTTTACATGGTATGAAGTAACAGAACTTGAGCCTTCTGTTAAAAATAATGGAACAGATGCTAGAAACTAAACACACATCAAATAACATAAAAAAAGGGTGCTCGAACTGCATTGGATAAGTACCCTTTATACAGGAAAAACTGGTTATTTTTATTGTATTTTTATTGTAACTGCAGTAACTGAACCCTCTCTGATGAGACCAGATAAACATCTGCAGTTTTTGCTGTTCTATTTAGTTGCATAAAAAACAATTAATGTCTTGGTGATTGACGAAGGTTACTATTTTGTGTGAGGATCTTAATTCAGGAAGTCATGTAAGTATGATATTAGCTTCAGAGTGTGCTTGTGCACTTATCTCAAGTCCTGGCCTGTGCTGTATTCAGCTCTTGCAATAGTCCATTGTGTTGGAGAACATCTGCGAGTAGCTACAGCACTGGAGTTCATCTCCTGCCTGGTAGCGCATTATGTAGCATTTGTCTCTGGAGCTGAACTAGTCACAGTAAATGTTTCTCTCTGGCTTGAGAAGGAACTCAGCATTTAAACCTTGGGAAATACCCTTGGGACTTAGCAGGACTGAAAGGAAAGAGGACACTTTTGAGATGATATTGCTGGTTTTCAAACAGAGAAGAGACAGTGGTCAGTGAAAACTGTAATCTGCTGTTAGCTGCATAGATTTTCAGTCTTCTAGGATGAAAAATGAACTTACACTAATTGTAAAGATGGCTCTGGTGGGTAAGTTAGTTGAAGGTCTGTGGTGCTTTCATTAGGCCAGGAAGGCATTGACTGGTGTCTCTGTTGTTAACTTCAAAACAAAACAAAACAAACAAACAAAACCCCACAATGGTCTGCATTACTTGTGAGTTTTCTTTTTTTGTAGAAGGATGATACCTGGATTTTATGAGCTTTGTTTTGTTTTGTTTTTTCACAGATTGCTCTGTTGCTGAAAGTGATTAATATTTCATTGACTTTAGAATAATTTTTAGCTAAAGTGAATATGGAAAAGTTACTGGGTCTGGTGTGTTGGATTATTTTTCAAGAGAGAAAGATTTCTGTTAAATTTATGTGATCATTATACACCAACAGTACAAAATGAACAGTTTGCTATGACTCTCCAGGGCATGCACGATAGCCTACTTGCCTGTTTCAACTTCGTATCCAAACACTGCTCAGAAAACTCCAGGGCATCAGAGCTGAGCATCTAGCAGACTTGCTAACAATTAGTATGTTCTTGACAGTTTCAGAGTATCCCATTTGCACTGGTATGGGGTCTTTTTTGAAAAAAAAGTCAGAGATCTGACTGTGATTGTTCTTCAGTGTTACAGATTAACTGGTATTTTAATTAAATGTCTTGGAGACACTTGAATGAAATGGGGATCTTTTCCCCTTTTGTAGACAAGAAATAACTTTTCGTTCTGGGGCTGGAAGTGAAAGAATAGGCAATTCCCAGATTTGGCAGATGTGCCTCTCTCTGGGTGGCCCAAGACCTTTTTGGAAAGAGCATCAGATCTGTAAAATCAAAGAGGGTGAGTCTCATTTACAGTAAGACAGTGAAAAAGTATTCTTACCTGAGGACAGTCAGGGCCACTGCTATTTTGCAGGGCCTTTTGCTATACCCTCTAATACTTACCAGAACTGAAACATTATGTTGTGTAGCAAAACCGGATGCAATACAGCCACACAAGAAATAAAAGTGTGAGTACTTGAAAGTGGATGTACTGGGAAACAGAAGAGACAAAATACAGTTCTCTTCTTAATTCATTAAAAATATAGATGTCTACTTTTAATTCTAGTATTCCAGTGTTAATTAAAATAAGTATCTAAGCAGTACACATTGCCTTCATTGTTCTGAGAAAATAAATCTTCCCCCAGAACATGCCTTTGGAAGTAGAATGCTTGAAATATGGTACTTGCTCTTCATATTTCTGCCTCAGTAGCAAGTTCACATTTTTCCATATGGTCCATCTGTTAAGAGTGAAAACAAAATTTCTAAAGCATGAACCATATCATTCTAAATTGGTTTCATCCCCAACCAAAAAAATATGACTCAGATTCACAACAACCATGGAATTTTCCAAGTGATATCTCTGGTTTTGTAACCTCCCTATTTTTTTAACAGAAAGAAAAAAAAAAAAAGTTTTGTAAAATACACTATGTATGATCCAAATTGAATCCAATCTTGCTCTCACAGATACTGGTGTAAACTTTGAGCAAATTCCTTTCTTTCAAGAGGTAACCATGTGAAATACTCAAGAAATCTGTGAAGGCTCAGTAATGCATTGTACAGCTACATCTATGGTAGTATGCATGTTACATGTATTTTAATTATGGCCTCAGACTCAAATCTCAAAATGCCTTTCATACTCAAAGTCTGAAAGATGAAAAAGGAAGCTTTGAGAGTGCTTAAACAAACTAGTGTATAATATTTTCAGAAGCTTCATAGGAACATGAGTCACATCTTGAAAACATCTTAGATTTTGGAAGTCTGGACATTACTGTCTTCTTATGAGACCGAGGTTCCTAAGCCATTTCTGTTTACTTGGAAATGTGTTTCCAGGTTCACTGAGAACAAAAAAATCCAATAGTTTCTTCCATAAATAAAAAATTAAGGCCAGAATTCCTAGCATTTGCTTCTTGCTTGAAGAAAAATCTATACAAATATAATATCTGTTATGCTTTTAGAGTGTTCTTTTGAAGTATCCTACCATGACGACATTGCTGGTCTGACTAATTGATTCCTTACTCACAGAGATCATCTTTTCTAGTGCTTTTGTTGTTACTGAAGAAATGAATTTACATCTGAATTTCACTGGATGAAAATAATGCTTCTCTAATGGGAGGATGCTGCTTATTTTCTTAACAGCAAAAGAATTAATGACGTACTTTTAATGCTGTAGCCATTTTCTATATCCATCTTCATATATGGGCCTTGGTGCAATAAAAATTGACAGAAGGTTCTTGAAAATAGCAAAAAGATGGAATTTATTTTCTATGATGCTAGCAAAAGTTACAGAGATACACATTCAACAGGTAGGATGGAAATGCTAGTTCTGACTTAGCCTATGAAACGGACTACTAAATATGGAAATGTACTGCACTTCCCATTAGAAAAACAAACAAACAAGCAAACCCCAACAACAACAAAAACACCAAAACAAAAAACAAAAAAAAAAAAAAAAAAAAGAAAAAAACCAAACCAAACCAAACCAAAACACCACATTCTTCCTCAGTTCTGCTGCTGCCGAAAACCAGTTTGATTATATGCATTCAGTGTTCTGAGAAGTGCCTTCTGAATGTTTACAAATACCGCTCTTTGCACCTACTGTGTGGAAAGAAAAAAAAACCCGTCATTTGAGTATATGTGGTTTAGTATTTAGTATTAGTATTAGTATTAGTATTAGTATTAGTATTAGTATTAGTATTAGTATTAGTATTAGTATTAGTATTAGTATTAGTATTAGTATGGTTAATGCAGTAAATAAATAGTCCTAGAAGCTTTTTTTTAGGCAGACAGGGAATTATAAGGCATTCACAATACAAACGTCTACTTGTTGCCCCAAGTTGCCCGATGCCGACTTTTTCTAGTGTCCTAAATTAAAATGGTACATGGGTATTGAAGTATAAAAAACAAGCAAACAAAAAAAAGCAGAGTCTACAGTAAACAACCTGCACTGCATATCTGAGCAGTAAAATGCCTTTAGCATGTACATATAATTATAAGGGGACAGGTTCATCTTGGCTCTCATCTCATCTGGCCTACCCTCGGACCTCTTCTCAGTGGCAGGTGCTGCAGTCCATTCCCTGACAATGGTTTCAGAACGAGTATAAACACACCTGAACTGTTTTCAGTGTCATCTCAACAGGGCTGGCCATGCTTGGACTGGAAGCATTGTCTACACCAGTGCTCAAGTTGTTTTTGTTGCTGCCACAGCTGCAGCACCATCTGCCAATAGGCACAGCTGGAGTAAGCAACCACCAGCAGGTAGCGACAGGAGCAAAGCTTGAGTCATTTGGGTTGTGTAGTGCTGAGCCTGATGATCCGAGATGTAGAAGTCCCTGTGAAGTGAAAGCCAATGCAGGTGTGAATGGCAGCTTTCCAGGGACGGGTATTTAACAAGATCACCATACTGCAAAGTAAAACTGAAAATGGGGTGGGGTAAACATTTTTACTGTCACTCAGTAACACAGATCAAAATGCCTTCTTATCACAGGTATTTTACCTTCCATCAAAAATGCAAAAAGTCATGCCCAGCAATATCACCTTTTCATGACAGTTATCCTTGTTGAATTTTTCTCAGCTGAGTATATCTGTGGAGACTGGGATATCTCTACACTGGGTACCTGTCAAAAGATGTGAACTTAACTCTGAAGAACATAAACTCTCTTCCTTAATAAACAAATATATCATTACAGCAAATAAGCTCCAGAGAATCCTCAAAATATACCTTTATTATACAAAAATAATTCCTGTGTGGTTTATTTGAACAAGATACTAGTGTTTCTGCCTGCCACTGCTCCTCTGACAAAGTAATTTTCTGGAAGTCCCACTTGTACAAGGGCAGCATCTCTGATAACTCTTCAGGCTAGAGCCAATTGTGGAAGAGTGAAATTTAAAAAATCGGGACAGCTTTCAATGTATATGGCACTTGGATCAATAGAAGAGCTGGAGGATTGTTCTGAACAATGTGCATTTGCAAATAAGAAGTCTCTTTGACCCTGATGAGTAAAGTGATGAAGCAGTTTGAAAGGAGGCTAGTGCCAGATTGGCAGCAAGAGCAAAAGAGGGGGAGGTTCTTGCACTATGGCAAACTCAAGGAACACAAGTGAGATGTATCCAAGGAAGCAGATATCAGGTAATTTCAGGTAAATTCAGGTAAGAGTGGATAGAAAGAGGAGGAAACTATTAAAATCTGAAGATGCTAGTGTGATGGACAGTCACACCTGAGCTCTGCTCCAAAATGAAGAATAAAGGTGCAAGAAGAATTGACAGCAGCAGAAGACAGGCAAAGCACAGAAGAGAAATTCCTTCACTATGACCAAGGTGAAAGTTGCACTGAAGCTTTCCACAGAAGAGCTTATGAACTGAAAGGCCGGACAGCTGTGGGGCTTCAAATTTTGAGAGCATCTCTGCCCTCTCATCTTACTTATTGGCAGGACGGACTATTTTTTCATTTGTCAGCCTGTTGAATATACTTTCTGACTTTGAGTTTGTCTTCATACTTTTTGGAAATTTTTTTTGGCTTTTCTGTGATTGCTGTTTTAACTATTCCCCTTCAAAGGAAATTACTGGAAGACACAACATGCCACTACAGAAGTAGGGAAATCATAGTGTTTCCATAGATCTTATGTGACTGGTGAAAGCAACAGTGTAAATTGCTGTTGTACACTGCATTGCAAATTTTTAAAAAATCTGGTCTTTTCATGAGGTGGAACAAGCAATGAGCCGATATACATTTTTCTAGCCCCAATTCTTCTTTCATTTTCAAAACAGACAAGCAAAAAGGTTTCCTAGATTTTTTTTCTCTGATGAATTTTTGCTGTAAGTTTTGCAAAGCGTTATCTTCTGGAAAGGTTACACTTCCTTGCCTCTTTTCTGATTGTTTTTCACTAACACCTAACCAGGAGGTCACTTAATGCGCTCCCATCTCCATAGGCCAGCAGATGTCAGTCTGTTAGTGCAGTGGTTTTGGTGTACTATTGCTCATCACATTTTTGCCCTTTAGGTGCCAACCTGGATTCACTGGAGCAAGATGTACTGAAACTCTGCCCATGAAAATCCAAAACCAAGAAAGTATGTTAAAATAATCTGAATTTTGCTTTCTTCCCCAACTACAGCAACAAAATCAATAGTACTTGGTGTTTTCACAGTTCAGCTGGAACCGGCCTCTTTATGCACTAATTTATGACCTCATTCTCTAAAGTAAAATCTGTACACCATGGCATTATTAACCTACAAAATGTTTCTCATTTGTATGATTTTTGATCTTTCCATCCGTTCACAGATGCGTTTGTATTGCACACACAGGCAGCTTTCTTATTTGGGAGACGCCTGTAAAGTGCAAACCTAAAAGAGCAAACTCATGGAGATGAGTGATGTACAAATCTTGTGACCTCACTGCCTTGTGGAAAGGACATCCTAAAAGCAGTTGGGGATTTTGAATGGTGATTTTCCGTCTCACATCTTGAAACACACTTTGATCTGGACTGGTTTGGTTTTGGCTGGTTTTTCAGAGAGGGATTTCTTTTCATTGCCACAGAGCAAATGAGTTGCTCTCAACATCTTAAGCCATTTTGACACACTAAACCGAGATTCAGTTTCTGAAAGTGAACTCACCAAGTCATATCAGTTCACACTGAAGGAGCTTCTTTCATATATTCACCTCTTCTCTTTTCTCTGTTTTTTCTCTACCATTTTTTTTGTTTGTTTTTCCTCTCAGGTGCCCAAATGAATTTACTGGTGATCGCTGCCAAAACTACGTAATGGCCAGCTTCTACAGTACGTCCACTACCTTTCTGTCTGTGCCGCAGTAGAAGCATGCTCAGTCGGTGCTGCTTTCTTGTCGCTATGTCTTTCCTCTGATTTTTTTTTTTTTAATCTGTAACTAGATTTGTTGCCTAAGGCCTAATACTGATTGTCTCTGCCCGTTGCATGAAAATGATAACAAAAAGCAATTGTAATACGCTCCTGGATTGTTTGGCATTGAGGTTATGGGGAAATGCAAGACTTAGGAACACTGTTAAATTAACACTGAATGGTGTGATATGGACACCCCACTCACATCAAGCAGTAGAAGTGCAAAAATGACATTTTGAAAGTCTCATGTTTTATTTGCCACAGAAAGTTTATTAGTCTCTATACAGGGTAGTACTCGCCAAACAAAGTGACAGGTAACTAATCCTCTAATTTACATATGAGATTTGTATTCAGGCCTACAAGTTAAAGGTAACTGACATGCTTACATGGTTTTTAATGAGCTCATGCAAAACACAGTCAAAGTGTTCTTCTTCCTCATTGTACAAGTTTCAGGGGAAAAAGCACAGAAAGAAAGAGAACAGGGGGAGACACAGCAGAAACAATGGGATCTGACATGTTTATTTGTGGGTAACAGGTGCAAGAGATCAGTATTTCAGAGCAGGATTAATTGGCCAAAGAAATGTACCAGACACACATACAAACAGAGAGGACTCTGTGTCAGACTGCTGGTAGAATCAGCACTGCAGTCACATATCTTATGAGCTTTCCCATGGAGGAACAGGTTAATTATTATTACTTCTCAGGGAGGAAACAGAAAGTACAGTTAATATTTATTATCTCTCATTAACTATAGCAAAGGTAACATACAAGAAAATTGCTTAGATGTTACATTTTAAAGAGTGTGTACTGTTCATCATTAATTGTTGTTGGCATCAGAATGTACTGTGATCTAAGAGCAGTATTATAGGAACCATTTTTTGATGGCTTATTTGCCAGCACAGGAAGATTTCAGAGACTATAGGCTAGCTTAATATTATTTCCATTAGTGTATAGGATAAAAGACTGTTAGTATGTGCTGGACATTTTGGAGCCTGAAGAGATGCATAGGTTTTCTCTTATACTGATGGATGAAACATGTCCATACATAATTCATACTGCCCATCATTGAAGCAATCCTTGTAAATCCCAAGGGTGCTGACTGGAGACGAAACCTTCCAGTGTTCAAGTGTATATTTTATGCCCTGTTTTAAAAGCCGTATTAGTGTGAGCTATTTTTAAATGCCTCTGGTACTATGGATTTGAAAAATTTTACACTGTTACAGTGTTTAAGTTTACCAAATGTTAGATTTAAGTGGCCTTTTCTGTGTATTGTGGTGTAAAGTGCGGTTGAGGTTTTCTGATCTTAGGAGAATCATTTAAAAGGAGGTGGTGTAAAAATACAGGATCCATTGTTTGCAGCTGAATTTACCCTGCAAACTATTGAAGAACTGTATGTTGATCATAAATCCATTTTCCTGCCTAAGGAAAAAAAAAAAAAAAGAAAAAAAGTTTAGTTGGATTTTCTTAGTTTTCCAGTTTCCTAGCTCTGGTTGGGATCTTTAAAGAAATCTTTGGGCAGTAGACACCAAGCTGAGATTTTCTGAAGTTGCCTCTGTGGAAAAGACATAGATGTCCTTGCCTCGCTGCAAGAGTTATGCTCAGCTGTAAGTACTTCAGCTGGTCGAGGCCTCCTCTCCTTGAAATACACTGGCAGGAGGGCACACCACTCCCTATCTCAGGCTGCTCTGATTGCCCCAGGCAATGTCTATGAGACTCTGGCACTTCTGCCTACCCTGCATCTGCAGTATAATGTCAGGTTTCTCTAAACTGCCACCAATCTTAAAATGACACTTTTGGAAAGGGTCCAGCAAGGGTACAAAAAAAATCAGTGGCGAAGCACTTACGTGACTTTTTATTATGACATCCAATGCAGATTAGAGCATACCATTGAAAAGGAGACTTAGAATGACTTCAGGAAAACATGGCTTTTGGGCCTTAAAGCCAAAATCGTATTTTGCACCAAGTGTTGTAGGTGATTAACTCATCTCTGTAGATGCAGGTTTTGAAAAGTACGGAGAAAATTGGGATGTTAAACAGCCTAAGTAACAGTAGGAAACAAAAGTATACATGTGAACTATACAGTGCTATCTAATTTTACTTGCTTTCAGAAGGGTCTTTCTTCATTTAGAAATAAAGGGTCAATGCGGTTCATGCCAAGTGTTCCTACTGATGAGCTGGTACTATCTTAAGGCTCTGTGTTTGGCTGTTGACAAAAAGTTAGAGTCGTGAATCTGAGTTGGCATTCATAAGACTACTGAAGCTATGTGCTTTGCTGAGGGCCTTTTGCATGATAAAAATAAGGCAAATGCTCAGCATTCTGGAGATCTCTTGTCCCAACAGAGTACAAGGCTAACTGGCTTATATTGACAGTGGTTTGGTTAGCCCTGGGGGATTCAGTGATTGTGGTGCACTAGCAATAAAATTAAAAGGAATCACAAAATTAAGTAGATTTCCATTTTAAGAGAAGTTATTCCATAGAAATGTACTTCCTTTTTGTCAGTGGAAACATGAGCAGTGTAACTGGGAATGGATGTGAGACTGCTTGAAAACACATGTTTAGATTGTCTGTCCCTGCAAACACATCAAACCATAGGACAGCACTTTGTGGCTGAGAGGTGATGACTGTTAGATTCCCCACTGCCACTGTTATCTCCAGCACTGCAGCTATGCAATTTTTCCCCTTCAAATGGTGCTTACCACTGCTGCAGACCAAGGGAAACTAAAGAACAAATGGTGCTATTTTTTTTTCATCTCTGGAGATTGACTGGCAGACCCTGTAATGTGTAATGTCCCTTCCTTGAGCATGCCAGTCACAGCTTCTACCAGGTGTTTTCCCCAATACCCTGGCTTTTTATTGCAGTGGTTTTGACTTTGAAGTTCATGGTCCATTGTTTATCCATAAGACACCAGCAGATGGTCCACAAAAGTATTGCAAAAATACATCTGTTCCATGCAGATATATTTGCTGTATTTGGATGTTCACACATCCACACCCTGAAAGGCAAGGAAGCAAGACGAATGGAGGAAAATAAAAGTTACGAATTAACATTAAAAATTTTGGCTAATTTTTTATGTGGCTATGTATGACAACTAGTTAGCAGTTACATATGTATTGTGAACATAGAACAATTTGTGGGGCATGCTGTGAGCTGTCTCAGGCATGAATTGAATGTAGAACCTGCCTTCCTCAAGGCGAGTGTTTCAGGAAGGCACAGCAGTTTAAACTGTGTCCATTTCAGCTCTGCCATCCTCGGTGACCAAGAGAGACAGTATCAAGAGAGGCAGAGGGAAATTTCTGTTTGGATGACAGCCTCTGCCTCATATTGGCAAGATAGGCCTGTCTGAGAAATTAAAGGGTGCAGGAGTTGAATAAAGCTCTGATATTTTAGAAGGATGACCAAAACTGCTGTGTCACTCTGTAATGACCTCGATTTTTCATTCTTTCCGTATATACTACAAATCTTCAAAAGTCAATTTTTCAGCAATTCTACTAGATCAGTATTTCTCAGTTTTTATTTATTTCTCAAGTGTTCACATCCATATGAGGGTACTAGACAATCTTCCCTGAAATTTTCATTTTCTAAAGCCTTTCAGCACTTTGAATTGTATTCTTTATGTGCTGAGATGAAGACTCCTTAATGATACAAAGAGATTTTAAAATTTTCATTGTCCATCTCCTGCTCAAGGTTAAAGAAGACAGGTTTTCACTATAAACTGATCATTTAATGCCCATTAAATGCTAAGTTTGCTATGATGGAATGCCCTATATTAAGTAAAGACATTTTCTATACATATGAGACTCAAATCAGTTGTAGGATAATACTTCTACAGGAGCCATAAGAATTAGCATCCCAAGTTCAAGGTTGATATAGCAGCCTGAGTACCACTGAAATAAACAAAGATTTAGGATCCAAAGTGGATCCAAAGCCTCATAAAGAGACACAGCATCCCAGCCCATCAAGGAGAACTGGCCAACTTGTAGACATTCTGCTCTGTGAGAGTTTGGGGGTTTTTAGTTTGTTTCCAATTCAAATTACGTGAAAAAAAAAACTTTTTTAGAATTTCTCATTACCCACATATCACAATAAGAAAACTAAACAATGGCTTAAGAAACATGGCACCTTGATGCTTCAAAGGTGCAATTAGTCTCCCTGGACTTCTCTGCTGCTGCATGCAGTTGATCCAAATGAGTCCTTCCCTTGCAAGTTCTCCACGTGCACTTGCAGCTCTGCTCACACCTCACTAGGTAGAACCATGTTCCAGGGCTCCCACCCACATAACCCTATAGAATAGCCACCCCAAAATCTTGAGTGCCCAGCTGCCGTGTCACATCACTTGTGAACAGAACATGTGGTCCGAGAGGACCTGTTCTAGCATTTTGTGGCATCATACTCTTGTTCTGTAGTCCCTGGACCTCAGCATGCTACAATATATCCAATGAGTTGTAGTTGTAAGTCACTTTTTGGAAAAAAAATCTGCTTCCCACTCCTTTTTTCTTTCAATACTGCCCCCACAAAAATCATATCCAGAATGAAAACCAGGTTGTTATAAATAATTAAATGTATTTCTGCTTAGAGCATCTGGACAAATATTCAATGGAAACCACATTGAATGTAAAACATATGCAATAATATTAGGTTAAATAGGAGAAGATAAAAAATAATAACCTGTTTATAAAATGAGAAGCGTTGGGATATTCTGCTTTCTTTTAATCAGGCCTAGGGAATGTAGCTGGGAATACCAAAGATAAATTAGAGCTACATAACATCTAGGTTTGAATAAGCAATGCATGTTTCTTCAGCATGTTTTCTTGTTAGGGCTTTCAGCCCTAATATATTCCCATTTAAAGTACCAGCTTCACATTGCACTATTTGAAATAGAAACTGCATTACATGAATGACTTCCCCTAAAATTAAATTACATCCACACTAGGGGTCTTACATATAATCAAGCATAAATACACCAATATATATGCATGGGCATGTCATTCATTTTATTGAAGACTTAACCAAGCTTGCAACTAATGTATATTGTTAGCAGTGTTCAGTAGGCATGTAATACTGGCTCTTCAGGAAGAGACCTGGATAGATTCCAACTTACTTAACCCTTAAAATGTTACTGATTGGCAGGAATGAATAGCCATTTCCCGTATGTACAAACTACATAAAAAATCCATTTGGTCAGAATATTAGGATTGGATTTAAATTTCACAACACACAAGGACAGGGAAAATGAGAGCTACCACCTTATGGTGTTTGCCCCATGGGAAGGGCCTCCTAGGACACCTGCCAAGGGGAAACCTGTGTTCCTCCTCACCCTCGGCTGCTGGGACCTGGGGGTGCTAATTTAGGCATGTGATCCATGTAAACAGTATCAGCTCCTGCACCCAAGATTACATCCGGCCAGTGAGTGGTTTTGCCAAGGCCATGCAGCCCACAAGGAGGGGAAAAGGGGCTGGCTCCTCATTTTCCTGAAACAAGAGCCCTGCTGCAGTCAGTTTGCAAAGATGAGAAGGGCTCCCACGGCTGAGCAAACAGTCCCAGCCACCATCAGGTCACAGCCCACAAAGGCAAGAAGCTGCATACCAAGACTGGAGCAGGGCCAGGGAGGGCAACAGATGACCTGTTTGCACAGGAATGCTGCCCCTTGTAAAACATCCCTGTTTAAAACAGATCTCATCTGAAAACAATCACTCATTTCACATGGTGTCCTCAGGACATAGCCCTCTTTATCTGAGTAAGATCTTTAAGGGTTAATGGTTCCTGCTGTGTTCCCTGCACTGTGGTTGTTGAGATTCCTACATACATATTTTTGTGTGTAATACTTGCAGAAGGTCTGGTCATGTAGCTTATAGAGGCGCACTTGAGCACTGCCCACATAACCACATGCCCCTTTGTCCTGTTTCACGTGCAGACACAGAATAGCCATAATTCTCATATGTGATTTAATTTTGACTACAGTGTATTGTTCTTTTCTGAAACTTTCTCCTTTTTCTTTCTTTTTTTTTTTTTTTTGGCAACTTTCTGCATTGGCAGAGCATCTTGGGATTGAATTTATGGGTATGGACCAATCAATCATTCCTTTTAGCCTGCAGATTTTAGAGCCTGAGAGATAAACCTCTTTTTATTTTTTTTCTCCACCTCCCCTTTTCAATTCCTAACCAATTTCTCTATGCTTTAGAAGGGATCATACAGCTATAACAACAACCCTTGTTAAAATGTTAGCAGAGATTAGCTCACTAAAAATCATAATCGTGTTAGGATATTCCAGACCGAAGGAGTTATAGTAATTATTGAAGTAATCATAACCTACTGTACATTCATTTTTCTGCTGTGTAATTTTGACTAGTTTTGACATTTGCTTTTGCTAAGTTCTTCTAGCATTGCTGGATTTTGGAAACACTGCAAGCATTAAGCAAAATGACTAATGAGTCTATTAAAAAAAAAAAGTATATATATATATATATAAACCATTATAGCCACTTAAAATTCTGCACATTTACAGTTTTGAGCTCTGGTTTCCAAGTAACATTTTATGTCTAAACCCACACGTAGGTATGTAAATCATATACATATACATATAAGATATGCATCTATATTTATTTCTAGGTCTGTAAATTAGAAGTGAACTGAAAGTTATTTGGGAACTTCACTAGAGATTCAAGTCAGCAAATATATTCAGTATTTCTAATATAAATCTTATATTGCACCCAACCAAGAACTTTGGCAGCGGGTGCTATTTTTACATTTCAGCTTAAATATAATAGAAATAGATAAATCCTCTTCATGAATAGACTGTACTTATCTGATTAACATTTAGTAATCAGGGGTACAAATAATGCCTCTCTTGAACAGGCTAACTTGTAATTCAGGTCAGGTTTAGTTTGGAATCTCCTAGAATTGTCAGCAAACGAGAAGGACCGGCCAGTGATCCATTCCACACACATTCATGTTCTTATTAAAAATGCCCCACAAAATGCTGTTAGTTTAAGCTGTGAACTGTGTAAAACCTATTTATTACAAGTCCAAATTTTAAAAAATCTCTCACAGCCCAGCTTATTGTTATTAGTATTATCACAAGAAAATACTAATTCTAACTCATAAGTATCAGATTGTAGTAGAAGATGTATGGCTACATGAACATATAAGGAATTAAATTAAAATCCTTTAAAAAACTGACTTGTGAATTTTGCTTTATATATGAAATTACACCAGTGGGACCACCTCTTGGAATGAAATTCTTTTAAAAATCTCCAGGGACCTGTAAGAAGAAAAACTTTAAAACAGAGCAAATTTAAGACCATATATATCATAAGTTATGTATAAATTAGGGTGATATGAAATCAGTTACGTAATGTACATGTTCGAAAGACTGCACATAGAGGGATTTAGTATCTTGACTTAAGTCTCAGGTTGATTTGATTTTCCTACATTCTGCGGGGAGGGGGGAATGTATTCAAATTATTTTTGATACTTAATAGCCTAAAACCTTTTCTAAATTCTCACTGCACATACACTTGTCCATGGGCTTTTCCCGAAGGTTGCTGTTAATTTTTTTCAAGGTATTTTGATGAGCATGGCAAACAGCACATGTTATTTGGCTAGACATCATTAACTGCCTCTGTAAATGTTAACACTGGTCAGAGGGAGAAGGCGGTATAACCTGGGGTGTGAGGCGGTATAACCGCAAGCACCTCACAGGTGTTTGGTCCCTGCTACACAAAACTCTTCTGGCCATAAACAGAGAGGCTGAGGCTCGTCCTTGAGGCACCACGCTGCCTGCAGAGCTGTGGCCAGGATCCCTGTCCCACCCCAGTTACCAGCATCCCCTGCTACCTACAGGACACCCAAGCTATTCCAGACTCGAGACCCTGTCAGCCGGGAGCACTGGCAGGTTTACATGGGAGCTTGCTGAATTTCTGGGCAAGACCTGCCCCAGACACATGTACCTTCCCACGCAGCCATTACCCACATGCTTGAGGGAGGGCATGCCTGCACTTCCATTCATGCACACCACATCAAGCTGGATCATCCTAAGGGTGCAGGAAAGAATTTAGACAATGAAAGCAGACCCAAGGTTTACCTCTCCATGCCCTTCAAGACCTACAGTCCCAGCAGACATGGCAGTATGAGGAGACTGCACCCACAGCCCTGCTCCCTCACTGCATCTCTCTCCTCTGCAGTGGGTGAGGACCCAGGATCATCCAACATACAAGCAAAGAGCCTTAACCCACTGACAGCCTTAGCAAGGCCATCAGCCTGGCTCATTCGCAACAGCCTCAGCCTGGAGTAAACTTCTTAGAATGAGTGCAACATTTCCCTGAAAATTGACAACCAAGCGGAGTTTCTACTCTTAATCAATCTTATTCCACCTCTCCCTTCCCCTTCAAGAAAAGTGGCTTGATATGTCCTTTTCATTTTGCTTTCACAAGCCAACAAAGCAAACAAACCAACCAAAAAAAAAAAAAAAAAAAAAAGGAATATTTCAAAGCATTTCAAATTTGCCCTTAAATTGCTTAGTGCAAGTCTCCCAACTCCTGTGACATCCTCATAATACACCTTTTCCATGGCTAACTAATAAGCGCTTTCAGAAGGGGCAAAAAAAGGAAGGGGATCAAGTGCCACTAACTAGCCTAGGCGAGGAGTTATGCTGTATGACAAATCCCTTCACACTCTGCTTCAGCCTTCTTTTTTGTCCCCAAGCATTTCTCCACTCTGCTTTTTCCAGTATCAAGCATGCTATGCGAGGCCTGCAGTTGACTTCTTAACCCTTTAACCTTGTCTTTCCCTATATTTCACCTTCCTCTTTTTCTCTTTGTCCTCGTTTGGTTTGGACTTTCAGCCCTTTCTTCCTTCTGTCTTTTGACTTTCTGTTCTTGGAGTTATATTTTTGTTTTCTTTAATACGTTTTTGCAGCATTCTAGTTTTACCAAACTCACTTTCTCCCTCACCTCTCCCCCCTTGTTAATAATCAGTGCTATTAATTTTATCTGACAGTGCTCATGACCTGTTTGCTGGTGTTTTGATTTACAGTGGTTTGGCTTGTAGAACGAATTAGTTCCATGGTAAGGTGCATTGTATCAGAGAAATAAAGATTTCTTTTTGCTTTGTGGTTTGTTGCACAGAATATTTGGCATTTGCCCACAGCAACTTTAAAACTAGACTAGATAAGCCCAGGAAACACACTGGAGGAATGACTGCTCCCTCTGTCCTAGGGAGTATTTTCTCCTCAACTGGCACAGCGTTTATGACACCACATAATTTAAGTGCCTGAGCTTGGACAGGGACTCATGGCACATGTGAGGGACCATTGTGCATCTCTATACCTCCTGGTGAATTGCCCCACAGATCTTTTATGTTCATACAAGTCCCTTCCAACAGGGATAATGCTAGCATTTATTCCAAAGATAGTGCTGAACTGTGCAGCTTTAATTCATCCATTTATTTTTAATCACCTGCTGGTATTCCGACTGTGGTCAATAATACAGTTTGACCTAAGGCCACCTTCTGGTCTGGATCCTCCATGGCAAGTTTTCTGGACTGTCTGCTTAATCAAAAATAAGACTTGATAAAACCTAGGTAACCATTTTTGTCCTAAAAGCAGGAATACAGATCCACGTCCATAAAGCGTCAACGGAGAACACACCTCCGTTTCAGTGCTTGTTACATAATGTTTCCCCAGCACAGCATGCAGCGATGCTCTCTGCCAGCCATGAGCAAGGCTAGAATGCATGGGTAGCTCCAACACAAATGTCACCAGTGCTGCTAGTATCTTTTTAATAGTGAAATATCTCTGAGGAATGAGATCAGTAATAAATTGTCATCACTGAGCAAGCTGCCACTCTAGATAGAGCAGTTGCTTTGTTGGACACAAAGAGATACAAGTAGAAACCCACCATTTCTCTGATACAAGACACTGATGGTTGTTGATATTGCTGTGTTTTTGGAGGAGTACTGAGGAAAGAGCCCAACTTATGATCAGAGCTCAAAACCTGTCTTAATTTCCATTGGAGATATAATTACAAGCCAAGCTCTTGTCTCAAATGTAGAATGATATTTTGAAATCTACCCTGTAAAGACAACTGAGATATAAATTGACATGGGGGCAGAGGGGCATTGGATATGATAACAAACCAAAAAAAAAAGGTTTCTCTCAAGTACCCTAAAATTGGCCTTCACTCAAGCTGTCTTTGCAGAGTAAAACTTCCAAAGCATTTGCAAATTCATTTTATTATCTTAGTGCATTGCTTTTTTATTTCCAGAAAATGCTGAGTGTTTGTCAATTGTGGAGTTGTTTCTCAGATATATTATCCTTGTTGATTTAAACAAAAACAAACAAACAAACAACAAAACAAAACCCGTTTTCTTTTGACTGTAATTGTACATATGACTGCTCATCCCCAGTACTATGTTAAGAGCTTATGGTGTAGTCCTGTTCTCCTTGCATAATAATGAGTCTGCCTGAAGCGTGGTGACTGTTTCAGTGTGGCTGTGTGAATCTGTGCAGTGGTTTGTAGCATGCCAGCTGTTGACTGTGTGCTCCTTGCCTAGCCATCCTTCATGTTGTGACCTTCTCTGTTTTTATCCCTTTTTAGAAGCTGAGGAACTGTACCAGAAACGGGTGCTGACCATAACTGGCATTTGCATTGCTCTTCTAGTAGTTGGCATCATGTGTGTGGTGGCCTACTGCAAAACCAAGTAAACTTTTTTTTTTTTTTTTTTTTAATATCTGTGGTTGTTGATCAGGGCCTTCCTAGTTGACTTTAGCTTCTACTCCTCTGAGCATAAGGTTGTATCTGGGTTTCTCCAAAGCTGAGCTGAAGAGACAAACCTGTGGCCAGGGTGCTCTAGTCCAAGCCAGATGGGTGCTGGTCTCCAAGTTCTTCAGCAGTACAAAAATAAGACCAGTATCTGAAAGGTTTCTCACCCTTCAAATATGACTTCAGTGAATTTCACTGACTTTAAATTCCTAGTCTATCACCCATTCCAGCTGGTTTCCGCAGCTGGAAAGGAACAAACCCAAATACTGAAATCATGTCGCTCTCCAGCAATAAGTTTTACACATCAGCCTAGTTTGTTTCTACTTGAGGTAAGATTAACGGTGCTAGAAGTTACTAAACACTAAAGGCCAAAGAACTGAACATCAAAGTGCTCCCAATGCAAAACTAGATACTTAAATGCATTCTGTGAGTCTGTCACTTGCCGTGGGCAACTCTCAAACACGCATGAGGCACTCTGGACCATAAATTACACTGAAAATCAGCAGGATTTGTGCTGCCAAAACTTCTGACTGCTCTTAAAAATCTCTTCACCAAAACACAGAAAACGCTTATCATAAATCTTCCACATTTGCATAAACCTGATTTACTGCTACAGGGCCTGATTGACAGTTGGGTTGTTGTTTTTCCTTATAAGCCCCACCAGTAATGGATGTGTTAAAAGGGAGGGAGAAGGGGAATAATTTGCCTCCCTCAGTGAGAGTCCAGCCACACACATGTGCTGCTTCTACCCACAACCTTGTGGTCAGTGGGGAACAACTGAAACAGCAATAAAGAATCAGATCAATTACTGCTTTTAGAAATGGTAACTAGCAAGCCAGGGCAGATTAATATCTTTCATAGTCCAAAGTTTGTTGAAATAAGCCAAGACACTCCCATTAATTTCAATAAATATTTAATCAGGGTCCTGAAGTATAGTTTCCTATATAAAGAGCCTCAAAATCTATCAGGGGTCTGTATGCTTTGTCACAATTTGTCCCAGACATCAGCAATCACTGCCAGCCAAAAGTGAAATGTTTTCAAACACAGCTGATCAGAGCAAAATTGAGCTGCCAGTTCATGGCCCTCCAAATGCTGCAGTGATGCCAGACTGCTATCTCTGAGATGTTCCCCGCATACTCTTTCCTCCTAACAGGAGAAAACCTGGAAACCAGGGGAAATCCTGGAGTGACATTAGGAAAACACACTAAATAAAATGCAATGGCTTAGATCTTGTTGATCTCCTTGCAAGAGATACTGCTGTTCAAATGCTAAGGCATCTTGCAACACTAAGTCTTAATTCAGAGGTGCTTATTTGCAACTCTTTTATGTTAATGGAAAAGCTTCTCAGAATAGATGAAGTACACATTAGCTTTCCCATTATTCTTTTTCTCCATTTTCTAGAGTAATTTCTTTTTTTTAGTTGGTGTTCTTTCACTAGAGGACAAATGGCACAAATGGAAGCATGAACAATGCAAATACATTGATGACCGAAGGTGGGAAGTAATGTAGTTTCCTAGGGACAGATTCCTGAGAAGTATGTGCCAGGATCTCAGACCCACAGATGATGAACTCAAACTCCCTCTAGAAACCACCTTCTCAACCATGTCAGGGACCTTGGGTTGCCCTCATCTCCAAAGGTCTCCAAAGTCTCATGAAGAGGTGCTGTGAAATCAAGTAAAACCCTTGTCTGTGTGGATTCTCAGGCCAGGCAGGTCTTTGGGTAGCTGCTCGCACTGCACTCTCCATCCACTTTTACCACTTGTGTGTCTTAAGATGATGCCTGGTTATCCTCCAAACACCAAGCCATGTCTGCTTATACCATTCACGTGGAGTGACATAAATTAAACATCTTCCACTATCCAGGCACATACACACAGAGAAAATATGTAAAATGCTGTGTGTCATATTTTCTTTGTCTTTAAGCTTTCGTAGTTATGAAGCTTCAACATATTTATTGTTTTCCTTCCCCTCTGCTTTTTGGAAAGCTTGAAACAGTCCTGCTGAGTTCAAAACAGCATTGAAAGTTATTATATCTTATACTGTCGTACCCTGTCAAAACTATCTGCACTTTTGCATACGGCTTAGGGAACTGTGTGTATTTTAGCTCTTGCTACAGCCAAGTTCATAAGCACTCAGCAGTGCATTGCAACCTGTATCCTCCCTTCATCTCCCAGGATTCTGTGGCAGGATGGTGGAAGTTCTCCAGTATAATCAGACAAAACTGGGGAATATTGATAAATTAAGTCTGAAATCGAATAGCTCTTTTCCCAGTTATTTATTTTGGTGTTCTATATAGTGCATTTTGCATGGCCTTCACAGTGCTAGGTTTTACTGTGCTGCAAGTTTTGTTATGGATAGCTTGTAATGATCTCCTGAAAAGTTATCTTGTGGAGAGCTGAAAGGATTAGCAACTGGGGAATGAGCAGCTGAGAACAGGGCACAGCAGAAGCATCCAAGTCAACCAAAGACCATGCCATTATTGCATGTCACTGATGGATGGTTCTAACGAATGCATTAGCAGCCCTGGCACCCAGCCGGTTATCAGAGTTAATCTTACGTTACTGTAACAAAACCTTCAAGAGCTGCCAGGATGGCTGCAGGCTCAGGCATACCTCATACACTCACTTCCTCTGCACCCTTCACTTCTTTAACACATTGATGTATTTGGAGTGCACTGTTGAGGCATGGGACAAATCCCATTAAAAAGAAGTGCAGCTGAAATATCACAATGGTGGCAAAAAAGCCCTGAGGCAAAGCCAGCTGGGCTCCCTGTGGTGAATCAAGAAGTGTAACCTGGTGGGCTGTCAGAAACGTGGCTGTGGCCATGGTGGGGATGGCAAGGTGTCAGAGTTAAAATCTCCTCCCTTCTGAGTGCAGAAAACATCTCCTCCTAAGAGAGAGCGTGGCTTAGAAAAGCCTTCACTCTTCCTCACACTTTTTCCCATCCCTCTATGGCCTGCTGACTCCTGGCAGAGTTCCCATACATCCTTCCCCCTCTGCAGGTCCCCACAGCTCCAGCTGCAATTAGACCTGCAGTCTTCAGAGTTACTCTGAGATCTTGCAGTGGCAGGGAAAGTGCTGGCAAAAAAGAAAGTAATGTTATGCTATTATCATCATCAACATGCTGAAAGGTGCAGCTGCTTTCACTTTGTCTTTTGAAATTGTTTCTATGTTTCACGCACAGGAAGCAGAGGAAAAAGTTGCATGATCGCCTTCGGCAGAGCCTGCGCTCGGAAAGGAACAATGTGATGAACATGGCCAATGGGCCGCACCAGCATAACCCGCCGCCAGATAATGTCCAGCTGGTGAATGTAGGTTTTACTACCCGCGTTTCAGCCTAGGCTGACAGTGACACAGCAAAGTTCACCCAAGGCTTTTAAACTCCTACGTGCTGCAGGCTAGTGACTGAATTCTTTTGGCTTTCTCCACCCAGAAACACTTAGCAGCTTCACAAAAAATATGCAGTAAAATGAGATACGTTTCTGCAGATGACCAGTTTACTGAGGCATGCCTCAATGCTGCAGCTGTGCCTGTGGATCTAGGACACCAAAAGCAAGAAAAACACCTAAGAAAATATACTAACAGCTCTACAGCAGGGTTAAGTGCTGTAGGGATCAATTTCTTCAAACACTGTCTTGCTCTTCCTACTGCCCTTGGCCTGACAGTTGGTGAGTAGGGACAACTCCCTCTAATTGGGAATGTGACATCATGAACTCAGGTTTAAAAGTCTGAATGAAGATCTCACCTAGACAGTAGGAGTGGCTGAGGAGATGGGACTGTGGCAGATACTCCACCAGCATCCTCCAGCCATTTTTCAGACCAGAGCAGAGCAGAGACTTACTCTTCAACTAACCCCTTGGCCGAGGCCCTTGGTCTCAGAGGCCAGTACTCATGCTGCCTGCAGCTGCTTCCACCTCTCCTCCCTTTCCTGGGGACACCTGATGCCCAGAGCAAACATCAGCTTCCCACCACCTTGAGCCATCCCCACTCTCCTGCACCACCATCACTGTACATATTCATGACAGTTCCTTGCTGGAGTGAGCCCTGGCTCTGCTAAGTCAATGGCAGCACTCCCACTGACCTTGGTTATGGCTGTGACACCTTTCCACAGGAGCTCAGCTTTCAATATCTCCCCTAAAAAGACCTAAATCCCCTTTAAGAGAGGGGAAACCAGGATTCCCCACTGAGGAAAACAGATACTTCTACCAGCAACAGCACTGCAGAGGCTCCAGAGGAAAGCAATCTGGGAGGCTGGGCACTGCACACCTCCAGCCCCATCTCAGATGGCTTTGGCCAATTCTGCAGATCATTCCCTGACTTGGTGCTACATCCGTGGGCACTGAAAGTAGCCCTTTCCTGCCCAGATTCTTATCCTGCAATGAAAAATTGCTACTGCTAACTAGTCCTGTCTTCTCCATCAGAGAATAGTGAGTTTGGTGTATCCAGTAGTAAAGGAGGGGTTGACTTTCCAGATCTCTGTCCTCAAAGACTCATTCCCTTGTTAAATTTTTATGTTGTTTATAGCCTGATTAGGATGCAGAGCTTTACTGATCTCCTCATTTGTTTCCTCCTACTTTGAGTTTACATAGGGTATCTATGCAGAGGTGTACATAAAGGTGCTCTAGTGTGTCAGTTTCTGCCTGTATTTAACTGATGAAGTTTGTGCTTGGGCACATGTAAAAAACTGCAACTGTGGGGTAAGGGGGAGTGATTGGAAATTATGTCTGCAAGTGTGCTGTGAATTACAGTTTGTAAACCTGAGGTTTATCTGTTTTTTTTCAGCAGTACATTTCAAAAAACGTAATCTCCAGCGAGCATGTCATCGAGCGAGAAACTGAGACGTCATTTTCTACAAGTCACTACACTTCAACAACACATCACTCCGTGACAGTCACCCGGACACCCAGCCACAGGTACTGGAGGGGGAAGACAAACAGTACCTGTAATATCTGATATGTTGCTCTTGCAAAACTGAAAAGAAGTGTAAAAAAAAAAAAAAAGAAAAAAAGAAAAAAAAAAAGAAAAAAAAAAGGAGAAAAATCTGTGCAGCCTTCATATTGTTTTCATTTTAACACTGACAATATTTGATGTCATGTCACCTAACTAATTATTTTTCCAAGGATTTACAAAGAGCTTTATTGACTGAATGACATTCCAATATTGTTACAGTGAATTTTAATATATGGAAATTGCTCAATCAGTGACAGTTGTGGTGACTGGAAAGCCCTTCTTCCCTCTCCTTTTATCCACATATGCAAAATTGTCATGATGCATGTGGATTCATGTAATTCACAAAATTCTGAAGGCCCAGTTACCAACCTGACAGTTATGCTGCACATCCTGAGCAACAAGGGAGCCGTTTCTTTCCCTGGCTAAACTTCTGCTCACCTGTATTTGCACCTGAAGCACCCTCTCACACTTCCTTGTCTTCTTTCCTGGTTGCTGCTCTCCAGCTGGAGTAATGGCCAGACTGAAAGCATCCTCTCTGAAAGCCACTCAGTACTTGTCAGCTCCTCTGTGGAGAACAGCAGGCACACCAGCCCAGCGGGGCCCCGCGGCCGCCTCAATGGCATCAGTGGGCCACGGGAAGGCAACAGCTTCCTCCAGCATGCAAGAGAGACACCTGACTCCTACCGAGACTCTCCTCACAGTGAAAGGTAGGACATACCATCTCATTGCTTTCAGCTGGCAAGTCCTGGTGTTCCCAGACAGTTTCAAAGCTTGGGAGCACAGGAGAAAACCCAACAGTGCAGCTTTTCATCTAGGCCATGCACCTCCTCGTTTTTAAAGGTGGAGAGCTTGGTTGTGGTTCAAAGTCTACCAAAAGTATTTCTTCCCTTCTTGCCTCTGCTGGATTTATTCCTGACAGCCAGCAGTTCACATTTGGATAAGCTCCACGGAAGTAATTTTTCAGTAATTTTCATTTACAGTAAAAACAGTTCTTTGCCTAATTATCAGTTTCTTAGAAGAAGAAGTGAGAAAACTGAGGGATTTTGTGAGACACAAAAGGTGGGGAGAACGCAATGTACTGATCCATAGGAGGAAAACACTAAGGACTCCTAAGCAGTATAGGAATTCTGCCAACACTTACTTTCTGGGAGATTCCAGTTTCTAAACCCATTATCTTCTTCAAAAATTCCCCTTGACCCTTTATTAAGTAAAAGCAAGGAACACAAAGTTCAAACCAGAAGAGCCCAGTTCATTATTAAATCAGGCATAGTTAGAAATAAAGCTGGCCAGGAGATTTCCGACAAAACGCTTTTTTCTCTGGTTCATCAGTACCTAAGGTCTGCCTTGAAGTGCATCAGTTGCATGAAAACTTTTACTGAAAATTGTATTTTCAACTTGACGCTAGGATTTTATCTCAAGAGCATGGGTTGGCCCCAGAGTAACAAAAAAAAAAAAAAAAAACCACGAGAAGACACAAGACATGTAAACAGAGGTTTGCTCCCAACAATCAGAGGCAGAAGAAATGGGAAACAAAGGATTACCAGAACAATTTATGAGCATTGTGAAATCAGGAGGGATTTGATCCCATGGGATGTCCGTGATGTCAAAAATGCAGCCAGGCAATCCCCAAGGAGACCGAGTTATGTAGGAGACAAATTGTGGTTTCCAGAAAAATGAATGTGCAAGTACAGCAAAAGCCATTTCTGTGGTACTCCCTCTGTTACACAAAGAACAACTGCTTAGCAGTGGGATAAGGCACCACAGCTGAAGGGTGTCTGAATGAGGCCTGTAGGACCACTAAAGATAGTGAACTGGCTCTCTCCTTATAACAAAGTTAACTGTTATTTACCGTGGAATTTAATTTCAAGATGCGTGGCACACATGACATAAACAGCCATGGCCCCAATCCAGCAGAGCATTTCAGCAAGATTAACTTTTAATTGTGCAAGTGACCCTATTGAAGTCAGCAAGATTACTTACACAGGTAGAGTTCAGTGTGTGCTTAAGTGCTTGGCTGGACCAGAAACTATAGCAGTAAATACCACATCATCTCTTGCCTGGGAACCATACAGGACGCAGGGCCACATGCCTGCCAGTGGTGAGTATTACAGCTTAGTATGTTTGAGCATCTGCATGTGAAAAGTGAAGACCATTCGTGCTGTCCTCCTGCATTGCCTGGGACATACCCAGAGCATCATTCTGATATGAGCTGTTTAGATTTTAGGGCAGGGAGGAAAGGAGCACATGCCTTTCTGTTTCAGTGTGAAGACAGAATGCATTATGGCAACTTTTGTGTTTTCAGAAAATTATGCCAGAGGTGAAAAGTGGCATCATTTCTGTGATAATTCATCAGGCATTGATGGTCTAGTCTGTGCCTGAAGAACTGTGACTTTTGAATGCAGAAGTTAGTTCCCTGGGAATTAAACTAAGCCTCATCTACTTTTAGCAAGTAGGAAATACATGACAGATTATTTCTGAGATGAGTTGTGTGTGTGTGTGAATATAAGGGGGAAAATGGGAGTTATTTGCAACTAGAAATTACTCTGAAACATAAAGGAATGTACAAGCTTACAAATTACTTCCTGAAGCCATCCAATGTTGCTGTGCTGTCAATTGGTAGATCAAGGCTGTGCTCCCTTCACCCTCCAGGCCCCAACTATTTTACAATTTTGAAATGAAATAGAATAGACATCATGAGTTCTTTTGTGTTACCCCATCCCTTTGTTGGACCTCATACCCTGACACCTGTTTACACGAGCAGAGGACCCTAGCACCTATATTTTAGAAAGTCCCTATCTGTCTTACAGGAGAGAAAATAAAAAAACATCAACTCTGCATGAAAGACCAGACTACATTATGAAATTGGCAGCATGTAACTAGTTAATGCTTGTTGGCTGACCATGGATACACTCTGATCCCCTTTCACTGAGCCAGCACAGCTTAACTCTTGTTGGCCATGAAGATAAATCTATCACCTTTTAGCCTTCCTTTCAGGATGAGCTAGAGCTGCATCGTGGACAGCAGCTTGTTAGCACCGTCCCATTATGGTGTGGGAGAATTACACCAGAAATGTGTGAATGCACAACCACCAGTATGAGTAACTTGACAGTGATGGAAACATGCATAGTATGCTAACCACATTTAACTAACATAGTCCATTAACTGAACCAGTTTAGCTAAAATTCAGTGTGTCAAGAAGATGTATGTCCAGCACTGTACCAGCTAAGGAAGTAGAAAAGCTTCAGTTTTTCAGATAATGACTACTTAAAAATCTGAAAGGGATTAAAAGTTCACTCATGGAAGGAAAAATAAGGAATTACTTCATTTGTCCAATCCACAAACTTATTGATTGCCCTCTGCTCTCACGAGCAACTAACTTGGTTAATTCCCATGCATAACTCCAGCTTTATTTTTTTTTTCCTGTTCCTTGGTTGATGTAAATCAATGTGCCCCTACTGAAATCAGTCTACTCTACTACATGTCAGTTCAGGTTCTGCACTTTCTCTTTTATCAATAACTCTGTTTTAATCAAGTGTAATACATGCAATAGATTGGATGAGAAAGTTGGATTCAGATTTATTTTGGTAATTTCAGACTCAGATAAATAAATCACTAATGAAAAATTAAATAACTTCATCAATCATAGCCATATAATTTTTCTCAATGGGTCTGTGTAAGAGGTGGAGTTTAGAAAGATTTTAAGTTTGTACATAAATGAAATTCAGGCAGGTGAACTTAGGATGAGAACAAAACAAAGCCAAACTATGCAAAATGTCATGCTGGGCACTGTGCCTTAGATCAGGAGTTTTCAGTCAGTTCCTCACCTGGCATGAATCTTCATGACCCCATGGACCATTCTATGGAGCTCCACTGATTCAAACCAGCTGAGACTTTAATAATTTTTGTCCTCTTCCTTTGTGACAAGTTTTATACTGTCACCTGAGCTTTGTTTTCAGAAATCACCTTTGACCACTACCCTTCCTACAGAAACAAATTTTAATTAATTTAATTAATTACAGGGACAAATTTTGCAGAGCCATCAGGAACACTAGGCCAGACAGTCCTCTCTGTCAGCATTTGTTCCTACTCAAGGACCAATAATGTTCCATGTTTCTTTGTAGATAAACCCACCAGCCAGTGTAACTAGCACCCCAGGAGTGGAGCAGCACAAAGCTGCTGTGTTGGTGCTGCAAATCCTCCTGTGACTACCCCCAGTGATTAAAGTTAGAAGAATCTGGCTCCAGATTTTGTCCAAATTTTGCTTTCCGCCTTAACCTGAGACACTGATTGCCAGAAAAGGGTGAATCCCCAAGAGGTCCGTCCCTCAGTTCCCTTCCTTTCTCTCCTCCTGTCTGTTTCCATGCACCCTAGGTTCTGGTCAAATCCTGCCAGAAGTGCAGCAACCATTTTCCTTTTAAGACAACACTTAAAATGCATTTTGTTTCTGGCAGTCTCTGAATCTCATTCCGGGATTCATTCCAGGAAGTTATTCTGGCAAATAAGTTGGAGCATCTCCATGGCTCTTCCAAGGCAAAACAGACCTGCAAGTTTTGCATATTCTTCCTGCTCTCAAACGCTTTTGCCCAAAGTCCCAGAAGTTAGTGATTTTGTAGGATTAATAGCAACAGGAAAGTGTGAAAAAGTGGAAAGTCTTCCCTGTATGAAGATGCTGGAGCTCTTAAAGGATTCGTGCCTTTTCCCTCCCAGTCCACATGAGCAGCTGTGTCCTCATGTCAACACCGCTTCTATGCTTGCAACTTTTTTGCATCTCTTTTCTTCAGGTATGTCTCAGCTATGACCACACCAGCTCGCATGTCACCTGTTGATTTCCACACTCCAACTTCTCCCAATTCTCCCCCCTCCAAAATGTCACCACTGGCTTCGAGCTTAACCATCTCCATCCCTTCGGTGGCGGTGAGTCCCTTCATAGAAGAGGAGCGACCACTGCTCCTGGTGACCCCACCACAGCTACGTGAGAAGTACAACCACCACCTTCAGCAGTTCAATTCTTTCCACCACAATGTCACTCATGAGACCAACAGCTTGCCACCTAGTCCTCTGCGGATAGTGGAAGATGAGGAGTATGAGACCACGCAGGAGTATGAACCAGCACAGGAGCCTCTAAAGAAACTCACCAACAGCCGGAGGGTCAAAAGAACAAAGCCCAATGGCCACATTTCCAGCAGGTTGGATGTGGACTCTGACACAAGTTCTGAGAGCAGCAGCTCTGAGACCGAAACTGAAGATGAAAGAATAGGCGAAGATACACCATTCCTGAGCATGCTGAACCCCGTAGCGACCAGTCTGGAGCCAGCTGCTGCCTACCGGCTGGCTGAAAGCAGGACTAACCCGGCGAATCGCTTCTCCACACCGGAAGAGTTGCAAGCAAGGTTGTCCAGTGTGATAGCTAACCAAGACCCTATTGCTGTATAAAACATAAAACACATAGATTCACATGTAAAACTTTATTTTATATAATGAAGTATTCCACCTTTAAATTAAACAATTTATTTTATTTTAGCAATTCCACTGATAGAAAAAAGCAGAAGGAAAAAAAAACTTTTATAGATTAAATATACGTATGTACAAATGTGTTATGTGCCATATGTAGCAATTTTTTACAGTATTTCAAAAATGGGGAAAGATATCAATGGTGCCTTTATGTTATGTTACGTTGAGAGCAAGTTTTGTACAGTTACAATGATTGCTGTCCCACTGTATTTTGCAAAACCTTCTAGCCCTCAGTTGTCCTGGCTTTTCTGTGCACTGCATTATAATGATTGGATGTATGATTTGCAAGAATTGCAGAAGTCCCCCTGGTCGCTTGTTGTAGAATCCCCAGATCAATAAGCCCTGTAATGGCACTCCCACCTTACCCACCCCACCAGAGAAAAATGGGGGGAAAAAAGAAAAAAGAAAAAAAAGGAAAAAAAAAAAAAAAAAAAAAAGAAAAAGAGAGAGAAAAAAATAGCCTAGGGGAAAAAAAAATATTCGATGAGAAGTTTCGTTTGCTTTCTGTACATGAAATGGGTTTTGTCTGCTCTCTGCCAGCCAAAATGTTTGCTTCATTGAGCACTGGGATAATAGTAGATCCAACAGCATGCTACTATTAATTACAGCAGGATAGCAACAGCAACAACAAAAAACCATCCTGCATTAAATAATGTTAGAAAAGAAAGTAATACTGTGATTTTAAACCAAATATATTATTAGTTAGAAGTAAGCTTGTAATCACTAGGAGCTGCCATTTCATTATTTTTCAGATATTAATTATTGTAATTATCCCTTGAAAATGGGTTTAAGTTAGCCGAGGCTTTGAACCCGCTACTAAAAAAAAAAAAAAAAAAAAATAAAAAAAAAAAAAAAAAGAAAAGGAAAAAAAAAACAAGCTTATATTAGTTGAAGTTAATGGGGCAAATATAATAGCAGATATCTGTAACTAAGCAAGGAAGAGATCTAGCTGGAAAGCGAATGCCACTAATAAAAGTGCAATCAGTTTTCACCTCTATTTCTTAATGCTGATTTCTAATAGATGATTTAGCTTTTTGTTTCCCTCAGTTTTTCCCCCTTTCTTCTCCTCATCAGAAAGAACCCTGACAAGCTTCTAGCAATACCGTTTTAGAGATGCTATTAGAGTAAGGGTTACTTTTGGACACAGAAACTGCTTTCAAGGAAGAAATTATTTACAGAATCATTGAAAAGTATAGGCAAGTAGGAAGGATATAGCGGAAATATGGAGTTCAGTTCTACTCAATCTTTATTGACTCCATTATTTGGGGTGAGAGAGGCAAGGCTGATGCAAATCTCATTTTTGAAGGCAAGTACACCATGTGGGTTACAGCCGTAGTGTGCATGTCTGTTTGATATCAGTGTTTATATAACCAGTGATGGCTATACTATACCAGTAATGAACAAGGATGCTGTCAGTGCTGGAGCGTCTGCACCCATTCAAGCAGAAGGTGTCAGTTTAGTCAGGGTCACTTTGCCTCTTCTCTTCTTTTGATTTTTGTTGTGTGTTCAGTTTGCACAGCATAGACTCAGGATTGATGTGGAAAACAAATGTTTTTCCTAGACTCTGGGGATTCTGAAAATGAGAACACATGTTCTACAGGTATTACTGGACTCTAAATAAGATACATGTCAAGAGAAAAAGAGTTTCAGCCAAACTATACTCATCCTTTGGACCATATCCTGGTCCAGTTAAATGAAGAGAAAAAAGTCAAGGAAATTTTGTGAGATGTAAACCCAAGAAACTCAAGTCTTGACTCAGTAAATTGTTCAAGCACATGCTTATGCTAATCACAGCAAAAGTTCTCTTCAGCATGTGCTAGACTCTTATTGACACATTCAACATATGCATAAAGTATGCACTTAAGAGTTTTGCTGAACAAGGTGTCCTATTGATTTGAGACCTGAAGCAAAGTCTAGTAAATGAAGCTGTTTATCAGGATGATGAAAATCAGTGAGTTGTTCATTGTATATATCAACCACATCACATTAGTAAGAACATGGGTAAGGCTACCTGACCACCAGATTCAGCAGAAAAAGAAAAATTTTTAGTACAGGAAGAAGGCAATGACAAAGTTGTACACTAGGATGTTGGTGGTAAAAGCCAAGGGATAGGAAACTAGCATAGCTTTGGGCTATGCAGTGGTTGAAATAGCACTGCTTATTTGAGAAGTCCATGGAAGAGGTGGCAAAGTTTGTCGAACACATATTGTCTGGACTTAAGTTCCCTTTGCTGTCTTTTCTCTAGCTGGCATGTACTTGAACACACTTTGCCTTTCCAGACCAAAACAAAAACTCTCTACAAATTCTAGATACCACACACTCATTTTCATCCCTTTAATCCCACCTGTTAATCTGCAATCTTATGCAGCAGAACATCCACCTTTGCAGTAGCTCTGCAAATCAGTACTACAGAGCCAGGTGGGTTTTCCTCATGCAGAGCACCAGATTCCAAACGATTTTCACTGTTGAGTTTCCAGAGGCACTTGAAAATCTGCCCTTTCAGTAAGATCCCTGATACTGCAAAGACCTTACAGAACAGACAAGGCAGAAAAAGGATGGCAGAGGAACAAGAGGTTTGCCCCAAAATCACCTATCTTAGTGGCAGAATAGAGATTATAACACAAATCTTCTTTAATCTCTTCCAGTACAGATCACCTACAAGGCCAGATCTCATTAGAGCATCTGTTATAGCCCAGGCAGATAGAACAGGATGGAAAGGGAACTTGCTTTGAAGTGGAATAAATTATTTGACTACTAACACTGTTGTTATAAAGAGCCAGTATAAAATGAAGGAGCAGTTGCATGCTTGGGAGCTGTACATGTGAGATTTATTCGGGGTAGGTCTAGGGGAAAATGTCACACCTCTTGTGCTACAGTGCTTCAAAGTGGTGTGTAGTCCCCGCTTCTCCTCCCCACCTGAGTACATACAGCAGTGTGTTATAGGGTAAGTATGAAATTAGGCTGGGGACTTCACATGGACCTAAGAACAAGAATATACAATTGGGGATATGGCTGCCTAAGCCCTTAGGTCTTTGGGAAGAACCCAGCCTTACAGCACAATTCATGCAACAGTGAGTTATGGGAGTTGCCCTGGCTTAGCACTCACAGAAGTGGGAGCAGGACACAGCCCCTCACCTCTGGACTGGCTTTTAGCATGCTGTGAGGGTGCTCCACGACAGTCAAGTCCATATCCTGAAGTTAGCAAGTCTACATGGCCACAGGTTCTGCTGGCAGACTGTAACCACCTCCTGCTGGCCAAGGGACTGGAGAATGCAACAGCATGGAGCAGAGTCAGCAAGTGCCTACGGGAAAGGCCAGCTCCCCTGTTGGGGATACTCACTTCATTACACGGACCTCTGAGCTAGGCAGTCCCAACACACTTGAGCCATCACTGTGTAACCCTTGCCAACTTTTGGCTGAAAGTCATGGCAAGGAGAAACATACTTTGAAGGGAGAAGAAATATTTCAGTGGGGGCAGAGTTGTTCAAATTGCCCTGTTTTCTTTATGTGTCATTTAACATGAGCCATGAGTTTTCCCCATGAATGCAGAAATTATTCCAGGATAAAAGGCTTCCTTCAGGGGTGTATAGCTGCAATATGTTGTGCACAACCTGGTACAGCCTCCCCGTTAAGGTGGTGTTAACCATTATAGCTCCACAGAGGTTCCCATGTAACAGAGGAAAACCCACCCTCTCCTCTTGGCTCAGCTATTCCCTTCCTCACTTGAGCCACCTCAACAACCCCAGGTTTAAGAGATCCATCACTGCCTTTATCAAGAAAACAGGAAAGCTCCTTCTCTTTCCAGTCCTCCAAAACAACAATGCTGCATCTCCCTGCTTCTCTCACACACATTGCAAGCAGTTTCCTGAGCATCCAGGATAGCAAACTTGTGTCCCCTCAAAGGACACACTTTTCAGCCTGTTGAACACTTCTTGGCCCTGCAGCATGGCTACTTACGATCAGCTGGGACTTACTTCTAGTAAGAAACAAAAAAAGCACCTATGAAATGCTGCAGAGAAGTGCAGAAAAAGAACATGGTCAATTATCGTAATTTGTAATTCTCTATTCTATTGTAAATACATCTTGTACATACATGGATGTTTTCATCCTTTAATGTCTTTATAGATCATGTGTTAAATGAGACTCTTAGTTTATTGTGTATCACTGTAAATAACGCAACGTCCTTTATTATTTATGCATAGGCATCTAACACGCAGAGAAAGTTATCCTCATACTATGTTAAGATATATGTCAAAAGTATGTTGCATTTTTCTTTTTGCTTTAAAAACTGTAATATATCCTCTTTTTCCCCTCTTTTCCTTAAAGAAAAAAAAAATGAATGCTAATTTATTGTTCAGGAGAGAAAGGGGATGTAACTGAAAGGCAAACTGTTCAAAGAACATGCTATGGAAGCCACAAGCTACTGATAAACTAAAGAATTTATTATCCCAAATACAGCAATAAGTAATTGTTGATTTATTAAGGTTTTGTTATTCATTTTCAGTAAAAGAGGTGCTGGATTAAATTGCTTATGTGTTCTACTGGCCCAGCTGCTCAGCAGACTGTGTCAGGTCACTAGTCACCATCTTTCTGGATCCAAATGTTGTTGTAAAGGTCTTGTCTGTCTTCATAGGCCACTGTCCCCTAAGTTTTCTGACTCACCCCTATGGAGGTCACTGGCAGACACTGTTGTTCCTAGGTACAATATTTTTAGTTTCGTAAATTTAATGTATTAGCTTTACCCTGACCGTTACCACTCAAGATGGATGGGGGGTGGGGGAGACGGGGCAGAAACGACATAGTCTTGGGGCTGCAAGAGCCTGCTCTACAGAAATGTCACCTCACTGCTCAGTGTCAGTCAATAAAGCAAATCTGATACTAGGAATTATTAGATGACATCACCATGCCACTGTATAAATTGATGATTTGTGCGCATCTTAAATACTATGAGGGTCCTGGTCTTTTTGTCTCAGAATAGAAAAAGCATAATGAGGAAGGATTTGGAGGGCAACACGGGTGAACAAATATCTGGAGCTGGTGAGGTCCAGGGTGCACTGAGTGGGCTGGGTCTCATTAGTCTGGAAGAAAGGACAGATGAGAGGAGATATCACAAAGGTCTATGGAAACATAATTATATTGCAGAGGGTAGGAAAGAACTCGCTATTCATTACCTCTTCCAATACAAGAAACTGAGTTGTCAATCAAAACTTCTGGGCAACATATTCAGAAAGATGTGGCTCCTGATGTGAGGTGTAGGGAACTTGGAGAACTCCTTGCTGCAAGAGGTTGTGGATCATAAAAGTTTCCATGGTTTCCGGGGGAGTCCAGATCTTAGACAGTAATCTAATGAGAATTACTAAATCCATGGAAACTACATCAGATGTGGGAAATATTGTAGAAATATTGTGTATTCATGCCCTATTCTTACCCTTTTCCACCTATCTGCCACTCTTGGAGAGGGAGCAGGGCAGGTATCTGATCTGGCTGTCCTTACATAACATTAGTATGTAAAGTCATTTGCTAAGCATTAAATAAGAGAAGGAAAGCTAGGAGTGGGAAAAGGACATAGGAATGGAGCAAAGACATCATGGATGTGTTTCACATCCATTTGTTCCCATGCCTGGTGGAAACATGTAGGTCAGATTCTTTCCACCTACCTATAGGTACTGAATGAGATGCCAAACTGAGGAGGAATGGAGGAACGGAGAAACAGAGAGAGGGTGAAAAGGAGGAAAGAAGGGGATGGGAGGGACAGTCATGGGTTCTCTGTCACCCTCCCTCCCCCATTCTCAACACAGAGGGTGAAGATCTGGAGGGCCAGTCAGATCTTAGGACAGCTTCACTTCCCCTCTGACAACTTCCCTGTCTTGCATGTAGAAGAATCCTGTAGCTGGGAGTTTGAGTGGCTCAGGCTATTTGCCTCACCTGAATGTTTTAGTTGGGTTGTCACCCCAGGGGAAGCCCAAGCCAACATTCCATTGCACTGTACTACTACTGAGGAAAGGAAGATGCTCCTTTTATCTTCCATTGCAGGCTGTTGAAATAGCAACGGGTTGCTCTGAGAAGCCAGTCTCCTTCTCAGACACCTCCAGTGGCCTTTCTTGTGTGTGAGAGGAAGATAGAGGACTTCTGAAGCAATTAAGTACCATAAGAACCACTCAGAGTGAACAGGACTAAGGACCTCACATCACATTTGACACAGACCAGAGTGCTTTAGGGAACACATCTTTATGTGTCTCAAATTGCTGTCCTTGCAAAAATATTGTTTGTCACTCCATGCTGTCTTTATCCTACTGTCTGTCTCTGCCAAGCTCCTGCCTCTGCATTTCTCCACAAGGTCTGGGAGTAGATGGTCTCATGGAACACTACAGGGAAAGGAAGCACACCTTTCTGCACACATTTCTGCAGCCCACAGCTGAGTATGCTCTTAGCATGCCGACTCCATCCAATTATGAGCACATGATTTGGATTACACCTTCCCCAAGTTAGTTCTCTTTATCTCAGCTACAGCTGATGGAAAGAAAACTGTATCAATTGCCTCAAGATGTTGCAGCTAGCACTGATGATTAACCTCTGCAGCCCACGCAAAGCAACATGGACTGCGCTCAGGTTATGAGCCTGAGAACTCTTTAGTGACAACAAATTCTTAACAATGGCAACAGGAGCCTTTCAGGGCTAAATCTCATTTTATCATTCAGAAAAAAAAACAGAGAGCCTTGGAGATTTTTGATACCAGATTGTTCCTTTCACCTGATGCTGTGACCTCCTTCTGGAGTCATTTCAAAGTAGACCTTATTAGAAAAGTTCTACTGATTACAAAACTGTTCCCCATGTCTTCAGACTAAGTGTGGCAGGACAAAAGTCACAAATCACTATTACGTTCCTGATGTCCCCATTTTCACCCATCAAGACAAGGACTTGAGGAAAGTTCCACATCTCCCAAACTATTCTGTGATCAGGGGCCCATGTGGATCTAGGAACACTGTCAATGGAGTTGAGGACAGTATGGCTCTCCCCACAGGGGGATATTTAGAGCTCTGCACTTTCTAAGCGTTGCACAGATTGTCTAAGCCTGAGACAAAGTCATCAGTATGAACAGAATGAATTCCACTTGAAAGCTAGCCCTCATTTTCCAAGACATTAAGTGCAGGATGTAACCTAACTGCAGGAGGTGACCTCGCACCAGCTTTAGTTGGGAGCTGAACTTTTAACATAAATGGCAGGAGCTGAGGCTTTCATTTTGTTTCTTCCCATTGGGGACAGCAAGAGATTTCCCTGCACTGGATGTGATGCCCTGGAAACTCAGAAGAGAGGCATCCTAGCAGCAGTGCTTAGAAACCACCGGAAGCAAGGCCACCTCTTCTGATGACAGCAACAGAGGAGATGATAAGGGAGTCATTGCAAGGTTACATGCCCATCAATTGGTAGAGAGTTCAGTGATTGTTAACAACTGATTAAATCATTACTCTGGTAATGGCCAATTTGGAATCAAGCTTCAGAAGCCAAATATTGTGTGGGAAGTATTTCAACTTACCCTACACATCACTAGAGATAATTGGGTTGTGTGTTCACTATGTCTACACACATACAGTCTCCCAATTTGTAGTTAATGATTTCCTGATGTTCAGTGTGCACTCAGTGGCAGGAAAAGAAAAATGCCTCAACAAGGCCACTCAGCAGCTGCAAAATTGGCTGCATCCAAGAGGAAACACCTTTTGAACAGAAGAGAGGAAAAAATAAGTGTGGTATTTGACCTGTATGGCTGTGAAGAGATGGAATGTTTCTTGCTTCACCAGTTGGACAGGCTGGATCACAGTTTGCAGACAAGCCTTTGCAGTGCCCAACTGAGAAAGGACTGTCAAGGTGGAGGACTGAAGGGACTGAAAATAGGGTCAAGAGTAGCAGTGTGTCTGTTGTCATTTGATTGAAATAACCCTAGACACAACAGGTTGATCCCAAACAGAAAGTAGGTTGCTGAAGATGTCCAAGCTACAGGTCAGATACCTGTTTCTACAGCATCATTACTGGAAAAAAGCAATGGGAACTACTAAGGCTGTGAAAGCAGTAATCCAAAAGTATAGGAAATAAAGGCCACTCACATGAATACCACAGTATAAATTCAGGAACCTGCAATTCAGCATCCAGGTTTAAAATCATAATCTAGTAAAAGCTCTAGAAAACAAAATAATACCATCCCAGTGATACAGAAACCATTTTAATAATTTTTAAAAGCCCTGTAATACTGATTTCTTACCATCTGCACACACCATCTTACAATATGCAACCAAAACATGGAATATTTATCTGATGGTTAATGATAAAGAAATAAAGCTCTAAGTAATAAAACTCAAAAGAAGAACTGGCAGACCACAGCTATCTTGTGTCTAGTTTATGATTAGTGGCTCAGTTGTCATGGTACTAAATCATGCATTCTGGGTCATATCAATGATATAACAGACAGGGACTCTAATGCTTTAGTCCCTATTACTTTTATTTCCAAGTGCCGAATTCCTTCAAACAGAGCTTACATGGCCTGTTACAAACAGCTTTACCAAATCCAAACAAGAAATTATAATTACTGAAGTCCAGGTAACAGATTAGAGGTCCGGGTAACCTGAGTCCAGGTAATAGGATTGTCTTCGCAGTAATTGTGTCTTCAGCTCTTTCCTTTATTTGGCTGCCCCATATAGTCCAAAGTTAATCTGAATATTTCTGTGCCTCTCATAATTAACTAAAATTGCCGTTCTAGGACTTCAGATGTGTAAATCATGTAAACTTCACTGGCTACCTTACAGCTTCATTTGACTGACAAATGCTTTGCTGGCTCACCAATAGAATAGCTCTCAGCTTGGTCTCTAGGTGGCTGCAATAGGTTCTCAGCTGCAGGAGAACAGCATGCTTCCTGCTCCTTCTTTGGTGTCTGTTTCACCAGGATCACATCATCAACATCAGCATGTAGTTTCAGGATGTTCCTTGGAAATATTTTTGGTTTAATATCTAAAAGGGCTGAGTTTGTCTGTTTCCTAACACCTTCCCACATGCATGCATCACACCTTTCAGATTTAAGGAAATGGTAAGAGCTTTTGAGGGGGAGCAGAACAAAGGGGATGCTATGAGGTTCTGTCTCAGGAGCAAAAGATAAACAGCTTTCCAATTGAGCCCATATTTACTTTTGTTACACTCAACAAGCTGTTACTCATAACAAACCAAGGTCATGGGAAATGTGCCATACTATCCGAGGAATATGGGGATGCTAAACTTCAGAACAGAAGCTCAAACCCCTTGCCGTTAAGGAGTGGCATCCAGAGACCTGGCCAACCTGATAGCTCCAAAAGTATTCAGAGAATTGCTCTAATAAGGTGGCCATCTGAGCGCACTGTGGTACATCATGCCCTAGGCATGTGTGGAGGTTTCAAATGTTAGACATTCTTGGCTGCAACTTGCTTTCACTGATGCTAAGTGCTCACAGACTGGCAGGTAAGCCCTTTGGCTTGGAGACACCTATACAAGGCCTTCTTCCTAAAGCTGGTGAGGAGACCCAGGAACCCAGCAGTGCTCCTTCCAGCCTAAAGAAGGACGAAACTTTCTGTATGTTGGCCTGAAACCAGATACTGTGTCAATACTCTGCTATGACAGCCATGGTAGTGAAAATTACTTCAGAACAAAGGCATACGGTGACTTAGAAGCTGAACAATCTCTTGCACCAAAAAGCAAATGATTTCCCTGGTTTCTTGGAATGGTGATGGCGGGAGCTGAGATGATGAAGTGCAATGGAAACTTTCAGCTTGCAGGCTGGGCCAGAGTCCTCCAAAGCCTTGGAGTAACGGACAGCACTTTGACAGTAGATGCTCTCACCCAGTACAAACATGAAGCGTCAGCTTGCTCCTTGCACAAATGCACTACAGGGTCTTCAGAAGAGGAGGGTGGCTCATACAAGCAGTGCTATTGCTTGCTGATTGAGGTTGAGACAAGGTCACAACCATCCTTTTACATCCAAACAGTGGCATAAGTGTCCAGTGACAGTAATTCTGTAAGCAGGTGTCCCACTCACCTGTAGATAAACATTGTACCTATGGGACCAGAACTGTCTGGATGTTATCCACTATCCACGCAAGATGTTTATTTTGCCCACAGCTCAAAACTGCACTCATCCAAATGTAAACTGTCCCAGAGCAAGCTGGGATCCCTCTAAAACAAGAGGATATCCCCTTTGCTACTGAATGCAAAGTGGCAGTGGCAGCAGAGACCCTAGCATGCACTGGCCACATGGCTACTTAGCCAGGCTTCTGTAAAGATTTTGAAGTGTGGACCCAGCTCTCCACATCGATCTCCCAGCTTGGCTATGCCTATGTGAACAGTGGAAAAGTGTTCAACAGTTGCCATTTCCAGAAATTGCTGAGCTATCTCTATAGCTAAACATGGTGGTACTAACTTCCGCTCTTGTACTTAGACTAGTAAATTACCCACCACCCCTCACCCCAAGATATCTGCCTCATGCAGTCCAAATACAAAATGACAGAAGTCACGTCGTGTGTGCTGAATCCTATTTCTCTGGAAGAGCCTTTTCCACTCTTGCATTAACAGGGTAAATGCCTGAGGTCAGATTCTACAGGAGGGGCTTGGAGAAGTACAAAAGCTCTAAAGTAGCTAGGCAAAGAGAATCCCGCTTGTGAAGCACAGAATTAGTTGCTCACTTTTAACATAGAAGTGAAGATAACTGAGTTAAAGGCACAGAGTCTTCACTTCACTGAGAAACTTCGCTGCTTTTCTTGGTCTTTGAAGAGTAAATCTTTGCCCCGAAGGGCAAAAACTTCCACGGTCATTGTAGCCCTCAGTTACATGTGCTGATTAGCCTCAATGTCACTGTTGTTTGGTTGTGCAGATGAGCACTCTGCAGCTTTTCACAAGATAACAGATGTTCCTGCCTTCATTCACAAAGCTGCAAAGGTTTGGGAATGGCATTAATAACTGCTTTGCTAATAGCAATCACTAATGCAATGACTGGGATAAAAAAAAAGTATTGCTAATGCTATTCATGTAAATGACAGTGCTGATGTCACAGTGTTGTATAGTACATAATCTCATTATAGCTGAAGTTTGTTCCTACTAACATACTTTTGGGTTCTCTCTCAGCTAATTTGTATGAAGTTTCAGCTGCAAATGGCGTATGTTTGAAGTATGAAATACCAAACCCATGCAGTGCCTCAGCTCTTGGAAGGACCTTTGAACCAAATTGCATCTCAGCCTGGTGCTGTTAATAGAAAATGAGAGGAACATTTCTCAAGGACGCTGCTGGCGGCTGAAACACAACAAAGCTGTTTGGAGTGCTTGTAATACAGTTTCATCTTGTTCCATGATGGCTGGTGCTCAGAAGATTACTTTCAGGGTGCATGTGAAATAGACCATGACTAGCTTCAAAGATGGGAAGCAAATAGCATCTCTCTGCTGCCCCCATTTCCTATGTCTGCCTAGTAAATCTGCTTGGACATCTCCATGTGGAATAGGGCAAGAAGTTGGCCACCAGTGAGAATTTAGGATCTTTGGGGAAGGCAGGAGCAGTTCAGAGGGCATAACTGGAAACTGGCATGAACTTCTTGCTAATGAGAGGGAGTAAGAATTCAGCATAGCTATAACATTTTGGAATGCCTCACCCCTGTTAGGGACAGCACCACAGGCTTTTGGGCTGCACAGTTGGGATGTGTAAGCTCTGCTTTGAGGCCATGTGTAGTCCCCATTCCCCAAACACCTACATGCTGCAGCCAGAGGACAAGCACATTGACTGGCTCACAGAAATTTTATTCTAGAGAGGCTGTGCACAGCAGCCATGTTTCTTGTGTCTCCTAAGTTAAAAGCAACACCTGCCTAGTCATCAGGAGCACATACTAAGAGGAAGAGGAAGAGGAAGAGGAAGAGGAAGAGGAAGAGGAAGAGGAAGAGGAAGAGGAAGAGGAAGAGGAAGAGGAAGAGGAAGAGGAAGAGGAAAACCAATGCAACTGTTGAATTATCCAGCTCCGTAAGGTCATAGACTGTCATTGAAGAAGCAGACAGTACTTGCTTCTCCATTGCAAACAACTGTGCACAGTGGCTAGAAACAGCACACTAGAAGTTACCCCTGTGCAAGCAGGACTGGAGGAAAATAAACATGAAATGAATAGTGCTGTTCAGTCAGCAAGGGAGTCTGCTGCACAGCGAGGAGAGGCCTGCTTGCCTCTTGGCAAGCTGAGACCTTCCCTGGCAGAAACAAAATGGCAATGAATTTCTGCAATTATTAGCAGCATGCTCCTGGAAAGTGGAGCCTTTCCTCCATTTACTATGAGGATGGAGGAAGAGTAACTTAACTGATTGGCTGGGGCATGTTTATGTGGTCGTCCGCTAACAAATCCCAGGCACTGTGCCAATTAGCAGGCCTGTATGATGTCAAAATTATCCTCATTAGGGCATTCTTGCGTTCTTGCTGCTCTGACCTTTCCACACATCTGAGTAGAAACACACCTATCTTCCAAATCTGCATATAAGTGGTGAATCTAACCCTAAATCTGAGGTTAGTCCTGGTTACTGTGTGTCTAGTTCTGCTCTAGCCTCAGAGAAAATAAATACAAACTGCTAGAAAACAGAACTCTCTGTCTGCCTCGTCTTCTGGTCTTTTGCCCATCTAATTCCTTTCCTCCTAGATCACAGCTCAATTCCTGGGTTTCCTAGGAAGCCAGGACACCTTCCCATAACAACATTGTTCCGTTCTTGCCATGCTTCATTCAGCTGATGAAGCTTTCTCCTTGCAGAGAACTAAGAATTTTCTTTCTGCAGAAAGGTTTATGGCCAATCCGGTAATATTTTCTCACTGCACTGCAGGACCATGGAGTTTGGTAAGCTGGGCTTCTCTGAAGTGTGCTGTGGGCTTCTTGAAAATTTGGCAATTACTAGGTTGAAGTTTGACATTGCTAATTTTGTGACTTCATCAGTTGCCACAGCCTGTGGGATCTGCCATGCCTCAGCCCAGAGGCTCAGTGAGGGTCTCTCGGACCATCTTCTCACTAAACAAACTTATGTATACTGCCAGAGAAGACCTCTTATTCTAGCCACAAGCAAAGGAGCGCTCCACCTGTTTCAGGGACAGGTGCTGTGAAAGGTGAAGGTGGACCAAGGTAGACAGGTTCTTCAGTGGCCCACCTTGCCCCTTGGCCATCTCTGTTGTTTTCACAGTTAGCAGCTTACATTTCCTCTATCCTGCCAGATGCTGAAATAGTCCCTCCTGACAAGAAGATGCCCAGCAGCATTTGTGTCTGATACTACTTGTGGTAGCTGTAATTACTAAAAATGGTATGTCTGTCAACAAGCTGACCCACCTAAGGTACAAGCTGGGGGAGGCTAACCTACAGCATTGGCACTTACTTGTCTGCCTGCCTGACTCTGCACCAAATGGAGTCAAAGGTCCCTTGCTCCTGGACTGTCATAACTTTTTGATTCAAAATGTCTACGTACCTACAATTCTAAGAGTTTGTTACTTGAAACTGCACTTAGAGAAAAAATAAAGGACTTAATCATGCTGAAATGCATCATTTGGCTTCTTTTTTAGTTTGTGGTGCTGAGTTACATTCGATGCCATTTCTATGCAATTGAAAGATGAATGAAAGATACTTGTGGAAGGGGCAGATAGCCTAAACCAGGGAAAAGTCACAAAGATTTTTTTTTTTTGAGTCAACTTGCATGTTGAAGTGCAGCCGCTCAGAAAATAATTTTCTGGTTGTGTAGACTATGTTGCTGTAGGCAACAAGAGTAAGTCAGAAATTTGATCAGACTTCTGGTCTCACTCTAATGTTGATCTATTCTATCCAGTGCCATTCATGCATTAAAAAAGCCCTGGTAGGGGGCAGGCAAAGTTAATTTCAGATTAAGAACACTGAAGGCTTAATGAATGAATTAAGAAAGAGTTTCCAGAAGATATAGACAAAATAAAAAGGAAACCAGGGTATAGTTTCAGTTACCCATAGGGCAAGTAAGTCCCTATAGCCCCTTTATTGTGTCTTAAGTGGGGAGGTACCCAGTCTTTGAACAGTGTCAGGTGATTAATTTTGAAATTAAAGGGATCTGGGAAAATAATCTGTGACATCTCCAGTGTTTTGCTCAGATACCAGCGTATTCTTCAAGTCGCATGGTCGTGAGTGGATAAATGCAGGCGGCACATACATCAAAGACATGGGCTGTGCAAATGATTCTGTGTTCAAGCTAGATATGTTCAGGCCATTATTATAGCTCTGCTTTCTGCAAGATCTCATAAAAAATGACATGTTAAAAGGAGGCAGAGGGACTGTGACAGTAGCTGCTAGTTGTTTAGGTCACAGCAGCTTTATTAGGCTGTTCTGTGGTTTAAAGACACTGACTTAGCTTCAGCCAAGGCATCTGCTGGAAGGGTTGAATTCAATGATCTTCTACAAATACGCAGTTACTTGTTGGACATCCCTCCTGTCACCAGTATAAGGAGGGACAGATCTGCTCTCTACAGCTGCAGGCACTATGTTATTTTGCATCTGACCATACTTGCTCTCTCTGAGGGACTTCAGAATTAGTCATTTCAAGCAGATGGGAATAATCCCTTCCAGCCTTGAACCAACCCAGGTCTATTCAAGACAGACTGACTATGGCTATCTACATTTTTCTTCTCTTCTAGGACTGGGCCACCAGTTTATAGATGACAATGCTATGTCATCTGGCTCCCAGGCTGCCATATTTTATGCAGGAAAGTCAGTAGAGTGCTTTCTTTTAACCTCAGAGGGCTGAATTCAAGTTCACCCTTTGGATCAACCACACTGATGTCCTGAGCTGGTGCCTGGGACACAAATAGAGCAGAGAAGCTGGTGACATCACCCAAATGGAGCTCTAGGTTGGAGAGTGAACAGTAAAGAAGTGAAAAGGCAGGTGTACCAGCCAGATAGAAAATGCAAACCCATAAATAAAGACCAAAAAGTCTCGTGATGTTGACAAACCAGAAGGGCAAAGAAACAGGAAAGATGCAGACACCTTATCCACCACAAAGTCAGGCTCAGTGGGAATGGATCCCGACTGAGCCACAAACTCTAGCCAATTTTACCCTGCCTTTGGGATTAACTGTGAATACACTGTACAGTGAAGGACCGTGCTTGTATGCAAGGCATCAACCAAACATTGGCCATTTTGTGCAGCCCAGATGATCAGAGAGAGTACACGATCCAGTAGACAGGGGAGACAAATTTGAACCAGAGTTACAAAGAGAATTTTTGGCTGTTCTTATTCTTCAACAGAACTATTTTTAATTCCTTCTTTCAGGATGAGATCTCTCCCAAAACTGGGCATGACCTTTGGTTTCAGGTGTACAAAAGTATCTATCTGCTTGTGTGACTAGCATTTTTATGGGTGTCTAAGAGAGTGCTAACAGAAGCACAGCGTATCTATTAAAAGTATTTCAGCTGCTAAGAGAGTTACATAGAGTGTCAGGTATTTTTCAGATTAGTCCTTTTAGCAGCTGATAACATATGGGTCTAGGCTGAGATGTTATGATGTAAGCCATGCAAGAGGCCTGCAAGGCAAATTAAGCAATAACATGCTTGATGCTCTGGCATCAAAACAAACCATGTTTCTTTCTAAGCAGTGCACAGTGGGGAGAGGTATTCGCTCCTTTCACTCTCCACACATTCACCCTTAGGCACAAGATGACAGACTCTGTGCTGGTATCTCAGGCTGCTTTGTATGGCTGGGGGTATCAGCTGTCCTCCTGGCAGCCCCAAACAGTGGAACAGAAAGGCAGCACTTGAAGGAGCTGGCAGGCTCCTTGCCTCTCCCTGTGGGCTTCTCCAGCCTGCCCCAGAGCCACTTAGGTGAGGAAAGCATGGGCAAGGCATCCTGGAGAGACTAACTTGGGAAAGCAGGGAAGCAGAGAGAGAAAAACAGAGAGGAGAAGTCTGTGGAGTCAGGCTGCTTTACCCCATAGACCAGTCGCATGCTTCCTGGCCACCACCACATGTGGATAGATAGAAGCAGAGATGGCACCTTCAGCTGCACAGGACAGGGCGGCATGGAAACCACGCAGCAACATAGGACAGCCCTTTTGCCCATGCACCATCTGTCCACAACCAGAAAGCTGGACTGGGCTGAACTCAGCTCTTCCTGCTGCCCCAACTCTGAGTGCTGCCACACGTCACTTGCTGCAGCCCAGCCAGTTTGCAAAGGGGCAGAAAAAAGGCTAGGAAGGGTGAAACAGCAAGCAGGACACACCTGATTACTATGGTCTGGGACAAACAGCCACCAACAAAAGGGTAAGCAGATAGGAAGGGGACACGGACTTCTCCTGGGGAGGGCTGCAGGACTCCCTCAGGCAGCATGCAGGGGTCAACCCTGAGCCCTGCAGGAGCATTAGCAATGCTACCTGTCCTGCTCAGCATAGGAGCAACATCTCTAAGACCCCAAACCAGGTGGTGTCTGACCCATGATTTCACATTTTTCTGCCTGAGAGGTGGTGGCTGGCAGTGCTGCAATGGGTCCAACATCACCATGCAATAGCCAGGGAAGTGCAACAGCTTGCCTGCTGCCTGGCATAGGGGGCTGGCAAGGGATGCTCAGTGGCAGGTTTCAGGATGCCCTGGTCCTGAGCCATGCTTCAGCTGGCATCTACCACCCTATCAAGGAGAAGTGTGGTCACCCAGCAATAACTCTGAAATGACCTCAGTATCACACTGCTGCCTGGACAATTTGCCAGGGAGGGGGATAGAAGGTCCCCCCATAATGGGTCACAGACTTGCCATGATGCTAGGGAGAGGTGTGGTATAGAAGAAAGGACCAGTGCTGCCAGGAAAAGCCATAGTTGCACAAGTTGCATTGAACCCTGAGACTTCCTGAAGTCCTGTTTCATGTCCCAGTGGCAGTACCTGCATAACTAGACTCATGAAGCTAGCCTGGTACTTTTCCGGAATCCTGGAAATCCAGCCAGGCCTCAGTAACAAAGTGCAGATATACACTGGAACACACAGGGACATATCCTGTGCTGTAATGCTGTGATGAGGAAAGCTCCTTTTTTTGAAATTATACTCGCTAGCTGAACTGCAGGGAGTTCAAATAACCCTCACTGGCTGTAGTCTAGCCAGGAAACTTCAACCTCAGAGGTGAGGTCATTAAGGCTGAACTTCTGGAAACTCAGAGGTGTTTAGAGAGCCTGTTAATTACTGTACTAATTCTTTAGACAATGCTGACTCCTGGGATTTCTGGAGCATTAGCACTTTAATAGCACTTGGGTCCAAATCACTCTACTCCCTTCTCACAGTAGTAACTGCTGGTGCAAATACTGCCAGTGACTTCTCTAGGACCACGCATGTAGAGGTAAGACAGTCAAAAGAGTCAGAGGGTGTCAGAAGGTACCCCTGAGCATTTTATAGCAGATGTAATTCCTTTTTGTCTAATTACCATGGAGCTGACATAATCTGTTTGCTATGTTTATCTGACACCTATAAAGTGTCAGATGTCTCCTACTCACTGAGGAATGAGCTGCCTGTTTTTTCCAAAATCAATTCCCTTCAAGTACCTTAACCCTGTAGGCTCAGCAAGCCAACAAGTCAACAGAGGGACAGAGCGTCCTGGAGCCAGAGCATGGTTTTAATGGCAGCATGGAAACCAAATGCCTAAACCGTGAAAAATGCCTATGACAAAATATGAACAACTGAATTCAACAACTCCCATAACAACACTGGGAATAGAGCTCAGCAAAACAGTTGTATTCTTTCAATCAGGCGAAGTAGCTATTGCTCAGCAGCTCGCACTCTTTCCAGCTGGGCACACATTCCCAAACACATCCCATTAAAGGCATGCCTTCTTTACAGGGGGGCAACTGATACCCGTACACAGCAGAGGGATCTGCAGTGTTTTGTGAATCCCCTATAGTTAATGAACTTTGCCAGGCTGATCAATGATATTCTACCAAATTGTGCTGGCCATGTTTGAAAAGCAATCACAACTGATTTGCGTTACTGCATTTACACTAGAAAGCCATACCAGCTACCACTACATCATTGGCATGAGCATGCTTCTCAGCACTTTTGGCCATCAGCCTTCTTACCCGGTACTCCTTCAGGTGGGCCAGGGACCTAGCCCACTCAATTAGGGTTGCAACACATACACAATTTCCTAAGGTCATTCATGCACCCAAATCTAACTGATCTAGGCACTGAAGTTTCCAGCAGTGACTGTCTGCAAAGTGGGAGGACCCCAGCTTCCCAACTGCCTCCAGACTATGCCTGCTCCCCTGCATGCAGCACAGAGGAATCCAGGAGCTGAAACTGAACCCATTCCTATGCTTATCTATAGGTGCAAGGACTATGATTTCTCTGGCTTTGTCATTCATGCAACATGGAACATGCTACACACATCGTGTTGAGACAGATGCACAACTATTTATTAGCAGGGTTTGTAGCCGATGGCATACACTGACTGTAATGGTGGAAGTTGCTTTTGGTGTAAAATAAAAATTAAACGAAAAAAAGAGCAAATGGAAAGGAAAAATACTCTATGGCAGCAAGCAGGGAAAGAAGCAAGAGAGGTTCTCAGACAAGCGTCCTCTTCCTGATTTCATCTCCGGGGCAGTAGATGATCTCCCCATAATACTTCCCCATAACCACCATAAAGTTTTTCATTAGGCACACAGACTCCCTGCTGGTTCTCCCTGCTTATGGGATGCTGTACACACTAGTGCACAAGGTGTAAGTGCTGCACAGTGACTTGTTAACTTTTGTGCATACACGTAATGGGTTCCCAAATATAAACCAAAGCAACTGAAGGCAAGGAAGAAGGGGGAAAGCAGACAGAGTTCTCATGTTGGTTGCAGTTGCTTCCTGTGGGAGCCCATTACAGCAACACTGGCAGTCACAGGTGCAAGACCATGAGAACAGCAGCAAAACAACAAAGGGTGAATGCTCCAGCAGCCAGTCTGGAAAACATACCCATAGCATCTCAGGTGAAAAAGTACTGAGCTGTGAGTAGAAGGCAGGCTGCAGAGTTGCAACTTTCTACTTTAGCAAGCATATTTGCAAAAGCCTTTGGCACTTCAAAAGCTAAGGCACCTAGAGTACCTCGCAATAAGCAGCTGCAGCAGGGAAAAGTGCATGACCCCTGCATTGGGGCAGTCAGTAAGCTAATGCATGAAGTGCTGTTTTTCACTTTGATAAAGAAAGGCTGATGTTCCTGTCCCATACCTACACGGACCCATCAGTGCAAGGATCTTGGCTGCTCTCTCCCTCATCCCAGCCAGGCAATCACTACCATGAGGCTGTGGCTACTCTGTGCAGGTCTGTGCTCTCATGTGCAAAGTCAGGAGAAGTCTTTTTAGGAACTGAAGAAATGTTTATGCTACGGGGCCTGAGAGAGATTACCTTCTCCTGCTCTGGTCTAGTTCTCTGCAGATTGCTTCTGTCAGGCTTAGATAGGTGTAGACTTGTCCTCTTTGCTCAGGCACTGAAATCTCTCTAGGTATTGCTTTGAAAAATCTTTGCAGGTAGTGTGAAGACAGACTTGGAGGCACATTCCTCAGCTGTTGCTGCAGAGCTGAGCAATCGCTCCACCACAGAGAGACGTCCTTAGCCAGATGATAACACTTAAGCCATAGTTCAACAAAAATTGGGAGCTTCAGGGAAGAGTAGTCAATTAATGGATATTGCAGACTAAAATGTTGATATAACCTGTGGTTTTCTTCTCCCCTTATGTAAGTCAGGTTTAGCACTGGCAGCTTGGAGAACATAGTCTGTGAAAGTATAGTTTCTTTATAAAACAAACCAAATGGCAGTTTGCTCTGGCTCACTGTGACCTCATGTACCTGAATAAGGAAAACTGCTGAAGAAGACTGGGTTTGTCCTGGTCTGGAACTGAGAAGCATAAAGTGGTTTATCCCCATTCTGGAAGAAGTCTTTCTTCGGCCTCTGAGCATGACATTTAGTTAAATGAGTAGTGGCTAGCTCAGTTAATTAACAACCTGTTCGTGGTCTCAAGATTTGGTCTAGACCATGTACGTATCAATCAGGCAACCTGAATACCATTAGGTCTGGGATCACAACAGTTATGCTGCTTTAGTGTTCAAATAATTACTAGACAGCACTGCACCTTGTGTCCACTTGTCAGCTTTCTCTGAAAGCCATAGTGGCCAAATACATGGCTCTGAACAAATCCAACAGTTCTTGCTGTTTGGGCATTATTCATCCCTCAGGTTCAGGACCATATGCAAGTCATGTGCATAAGCCATATTCTGCAACCTACCAGGCTAGATACTGATATTCCTAAGTGCATCAACCTTAAGTTAAAGGGGTTTCAACAAATCCTTTATGTCTGTTATGAGTAGCAGTGCTGTGGGAGGGTCTTGACAGAGTCTTGTTACCAGGCTAGTAGTAGTTTTGATACTTACATGTGGGTATTCTCTTATGTCCTGAAAATAATGGGATACAGAAGGGAAAAGTGGGGAGAAAGAGCCAAGTCTTTCATTTCTGGTCACTGATGTGCCACAGGTAAGTTTCCAGTTGGAGAGGTATGGCAAACTATGGCAAACTCTACTGGCTGAGGAGGACAAACAGTGCAGTGCCTCCCTAACAAAATGGCAGTCTCTTAAAAGGGCTTGGCAATGCTGTCAGACCCTTGGCCCTTCAGCAGAACAAGCAGCTGTTCTGTCCCCGCTTGTTCTACCTCTCTTTCTACAGATGGGGTTGAGAAGAAGACTCTCAGGTTTCCTCTAGCTGCAAAGCAATGAAGAATCAGACACCATTTTATTTTTGAGAAGATGAAATAGGGTGATGTTTTCTTTCCCCTTGTGCATTGCTGCACAACATTTCAGATACAAACAAGATCTGTCACTCTGAGGGGGCTGAGGGAGATCTTGTTCATGCTGTTATGTATGTCAGGAACAGCTTAATCACCAGTAGGGTTGCTTACATGCCTAAGACCATGGCTGTATCTTTCAGGAATCATCAATGTTTCACTTAGGAAATATTTTGCCTCTAGTGATTTGTATGTGTGTGTTAGCTATTCAGCAAAAGATGGCATGACTAAATAATCCAACAAGTGTTTTATCAGCTTGTGTTTGCTCCTGATTCAAAGACAATGCCCCCCAAACAGTCATTCCCCAGGAATGCAGATCTTAGAGCTTTGGCATTAAATTTCACTTAATGGAATTTGCTGCACAGATAAAACACAAAAAACAGCAAGTCCTGACTCTGAGGACATTTCCTCTGATAACAAACAGTTGACACAGGAAAAAATGTAATTTATCCACTGGTTTGTCTGAGGTCAATGATTTAAAAAAACAAAGCTTTTAAGAAAAAATCCAGACAAGCATCCCAGAAGAATGGATTTCAAATTGATGAGGTATTTTATCCTGATTTTTGAGTCTTATGAGTTCACTTGTTGCTGGACATGCTTTAGAGGACTAGCACCAGGAGCTGCAAAGTAGTTGTGTTGCCATTTCAGGAGCCAGAGAAAACCATGCTTCGTATCTGGTGCCCTAAGAGCCCTCTGAACAGTCAAGAGCAACAGAGATCTGGCGCTAGCCAGGAAAGCGGCAATGTGTGTTGCATGTACTTCAGATGTCTTTGGAACAAAACCAGAATCCACAGACATGTTGGTCCTGGTGGCCTCCTGTGCCAGATGCTTTGCCAGGGCAGTCATGGGGAATATTCCTCTGGTACACCACAGCACTCTTCCAAACTGGAGACTGAACATGCTGGTGAAACTCAGGGAAATCCAGAAAAGGCTTCTGCCTTTCCAGGGAACCTCTACCTGCTACAGATGTTGCTGTCTTTGTAAGTTTTACTATCTTGTCTTCTGAGAGGGGTTGTAATATCTTTTAAAACCTTGGCACATGAAGAATTTGTGTGACAGTAAATTGCATCTATTAGTTGCTGCTCGGGCATATCAGTCAGATGTCAAAGTTAATGGAGACTGGTACTCTGCTGGCTTGTCAAGGTCCCAGAAAAACTTACTAAAGCATCAGGTGGGGATCATGTGATGGGAGAGATATACTGTCCAGCTGCCTTTCTGTTAAATGGTACAAGTCCTGCTATTGCCTTCCTCATACCCCATCTTCCTCTCATGGCCCTCCAGTCTGAACTTGTAAAGTTTGCCTGTGTTGCACCATGAGGTAACTTATTTCCTCGTGCCAAAGCAAAGATGCGAGCTGTTCCACAGTACCAGGTCAAGCCTGCAGCACGAACCAGCTGGCAGTGCTCCTTTACCAGGCAGAGAAGCATGCTGCACAGATGACTGTGCCCAGTGAGAGTATGAAAGGGGGGTTTTCTTCTCAGTTCCTGTCTACTGCTGGTCTCTCTGAATGACAGTCCCAATATTAAGATGTGCAATGGGTTTGCTGTCTCTGTAAAAACAAACAAAAAAACAAACAAAAAATAAAACCACAAAACAAACAAACAAAAAACCCACAACAAACCAACAGCAACAACAAAAAACTCCCATCCTAGAGGATATTAAAAAAAAAAAAAATAGTGGTTTGACATTTGCTATCAGCAATGACAGTGAACATGCCATTTCAGTCCCCAGGTGAGATATTATGAAAAGCAGCATGTCTATATAGATACAGGCCTAGGACTTTCCCAGGGAGAAAAGAGGAGAGCAATAACTTAGAGGGCCTTCGGCAGGCAGACTTCCTTGCCCTGCTCTAAGAGCATGGGTACTACAAGGGTGTGTGGTATAGATCCGTTTGCAAAGCAAAAGAAGTACTATGGGGCTTGCAGGTTGTTAACACCTTGGAGTCACCTAAGGAGCCTGGGTGGTGGTGGAGAAACTATTTTCTCTGGAAAGGAACTCTGTTGTCTGTAATTACCATTGGTTCTCTAGTACATTGGTCTGCCCATCCAGTAACAGCTTTCTTGAAATACCAGTGAAGATGTGGTAAGGGATCCATCACCCATGAAGAACGACCTCTTGACTGGACTGTGACAGCATCCAGGAGCCTGTTCTAATCAGGAGCCAGGTGGCTGTCCTCTTTCCAATGAGGACCTTTAATAAGCTGACAATGACAAATGTTACCTGGAGCAGAGCTCTTTCTATTCAGCTCACCTTTGCAATAATCAAGTACTAAGAAGTGCTGAGAATTCTGCAGACTTCCAGCTAGCTCTGTAGTTTGGAGGGCAAAAGAAGATGACAGCAGGCAGGAGAGATTATTTGTAGAATAGGTCAGAAAATTGATTTGTTCCAACCATAAAGTAGTGTGGGCGAGAATAAAAATAGAAACCCTTAGTCAGAAATTTCTTCATTCACTATCCATACTTACAGCATTTGTTGGAATGTGGACGTAAGCCCTTTGAGAGCACTGAAATTTACTTTTGCTTGTTTCCTTCCTTTTCTTAAGTATTTTCACTTGTCAAAATCCCTAAATATAAAAAAAAATTATCTTTCAAGAAAGAACTTTTCACTGAAAAACCCTGGTCTGATTTTCATCAGGAATCAGGATATGTAAATATACTCTCTACTTGCCATCAGTCAGTCTGTCCAGTAATACTCATTGAAGGTATTCACCAATATCTCAGAAGATTAAAGAAGACCAAATTCAGCTTTGTGGAAGCTGAAACTTGGGTTTCCTCCAAAATGAGGAGCACAAGTGGACAAATTGCCTTTTCCTCTAACTCTTTATGGCTCTGAGTTAATAAATGCAGACATCTAACTGTTCCCATTGCCTTTGTGCTCCCAAGAACAAGGAGGCATCCGCAGATTTCTTGGCAGTCAGTAGAGGTTTGACCCTGAAATAAGCATTTGAGACAAGAGCCAAAAAACTTACTCCAGCCCAGAAAGGAATTATGCAGTCCTACCTGTGTTTCATTTTCCTCTTGAGAACTCAAAGGATAACATTCTAAAGACACAAATCTTCAAGGCAGACAACCTTTTTTGCTCTGATCACTATCAGAGTGTGATAGGAGAGCAACTAAGTCATCTAGATCTCTGTAAGGATCAAACTATGTGAAATTGGAGTCTTGCTCTCCATTAAAGCTGAAATTGGACCCCAGTTGATCCAGCTGTGTGTGTAACAGAATGAAAGGAATACTCTGGTTTGCGTATAAGTCCTGATATTTTTTTGGTTGGTTCTTTGACGTTTTCTACATGCAGCCATCAGCCTAATTTAACTAAAATGTGCCTTTTTTACAATGCCTGCTGTAAAAAGACTTTCAGTGACATAACTAACTGCTGTGGTTTGCACTTCTAAATGTATCAATGCAAGTCAACCTAGAATAAGCCATCTCCTCTAAGGGAGGTTTTAAACATGCTTTTAGGACTCTGACAGGTGAATTACAAGGAGTCAGCTATGGCAATTTAAGGATTTGTAAGATGTTCTTTGATCCTGGTCTTTGCTACTGCCACAGCAGCAGTAACCACCTCAATGTGCCGGTGAGGTGGGTTGTAAGCAGCTTCAGCTGAGCTGTAGACAGCCTGTTCCCTCAGCAGACCCTGGCTGTTAATAGTCTGGGAGTTACCATGATGTTCAGGACCCTGCATGATGACATAAGCACAGGAACAGGCCCTGCCCAAAATTTTGCTTTCAGGTTTGCTATCTGAAGGGCTTTTAAGGCTTGGCACAACTGGGCCTTTGAAGTCGCTTGGACTTTCATTCCAGGTGGCCATCTGCATTTGCATATGTATATCTTGGGCAATGGCACTCATCTTTCTGCAGAGGTAAGATCCACTGGGCTGGGCCATATGCAAAAAAAAAAAAAAAAAGGGAGGTGGTAACATTCATATTTATCTGGTGTGTTTGTTGCTAGACTATAGTTTACTCCACTTAATCCAAACATGGTGGATTTCTCATTCTTCCTTTCCAAACTCCATTCTGAGACTGGAATGTGAACTGCCTCTCATTCAACTAATTTGCGGTGTGTGGTCATAGTCTAAATGAATGAGAAGTTTTGCATAGAGGAACTATAGAGACTTCCACCCATGGATTTTTGTGCTATACTGGCACTTCAAGATTACCTGTAAAGGAATTCTTCATTCTCGTGATGTGTACAATATGGCCAGGTCACTGGAGTATTAACCATTTTACATGTCAGTCTTCCTTTTCTTGCTTTATGAATCGGTTTTGTTTTTCTCAGTCATTCAGCACCTTTTCTCTATGACTTTCCCACCCAGCAGTCTGCATGGAAAAATGGAGATTGACACTTTCTGAATTTAGTGGCAACTACTAAATAAAATAGCTGAAAATCATTTATGAAACCAGAAGTTTCACAGCAGCTTGAACTTTGACTTAGTACATCTTGTTTACAAAGGACCTGGCCAATCCCACATGCCCAATGGCTGAGAAAGACACATCAAGAAAACTGCTTCTATCCCATGCCTTCCCCTCCTTCTTTCCTCTCTAGAGCATCACATACTTGACCTCACACTTTTGCTTTACTTCCTATTCCTTGGAGACCTGTGTCTCCTAGTTCCCTACCCCATGGCAAGGGAGATCACAGGCTGGATGGGTACTGTCCATAAAAAGAGGGTTATGAGGAGACTGAAGATGTTGCAAACTGTGGTCCCAAGAGAGGAGTTATGATTTTGGTTTCCAAGGGAGGGAAGGTGAGGTCCTGCATTTGCAGGGGTCACAGCCCAGAAAAGGTCTAAAGCTAAGAGAAAAACACCCACACTGCATGGCTAGTTTTACATAGTCTGATGGAAATAACTAGAGTCCAGGGAAAATAGCTCTTATCTCTCCAGGTTTCCTCTGATGCCTTCTTTATTTCAGTCTGTTTATGAATGAAAAGAAGGCATTTGGGAAACAGTATTAATTCCAATTTAGTCCTTAGTCACTATCTCACTTTCTGTATATAAACACTCAGAAAATAAAAGTCCAAGGCTCCAAATGAAGATTTTTTCCAACCATTTTTATCCTGAGCCTTAGCAGTTATAATGATGTTTTAAGAACTTGTAAGTCTGGCCCCTGAGAGCCCATGGTCATGCAGCAGGCCCACCCAGCAAGGTCGCCAGATATCCCGGAGCAAGTGCAGCTCTAGCCTTGTGTACCCTGCCAGGAGCCAATCTAAGCAGCTTTTTAATACCTTCAGTCTTGAAGACTCCTTTTAAAAGTGAATTAGTGTTTATTAGGGTATCAGTCTTTGCAACACAGCCTGCATTTAGCTACAGATTCCTTCTGCAGAGCTGATCTTGAGGCAGGATTCACTCATCCTCTCCTTGTGCAGCTGAGTATTGTGCTTCATCATACAGTACCTTGTGCTTGTCTGCACCAAACAACATCTTCAGCCTGATAAGACTGTCTTGAAGGTTAAATCTTTCCTGCCACAATTTGTGTACTGCCTCCCTCCATTTTGCAGACTGAACAAAGCACAAGACTTGGCTATTTAGAAGCAGACCAAGGTGCTAGTGAAGTGATGACAGTCTATCTACTGAAAACTATCACCAGTAATAAATTCAGACCAGGTCCAGCCTAGCAATTATAGGCTTACAGACTCAGAAAGGCCCGGAAGGCCCCCCTAATAGCCTTTTCCATGTCCAGCAATGAAACCAGCCCTACAAACATCACTAGCCCCAACCCATCCTAGCACAAAGCTCTTTTGAGCAAGTTGGTGGGTTTCAACTTCACCAGTTTTATTCTAGAATTTCATTTTTTAAAATAATTTTCTACCCTTCTACAACTTTTTCCTGTCTTGACCTTCGCAATTTTGGTTTTTGATCACACCACAAGACAGAAGGGCCTTCCTATTTCACGTTATGGATTTTTCACATACACAATAAATCACAAAAAGATATACTGCTCCTACTTTCAAAATCCAAACTGATTCATAAGATCAGTGTGGTGTTTTTGTGATGGGAAAGAAGTACAAAGGTGAAGACATCTGGTTAAAAAAATGTGAAACTGAGGAGAGCTAAGATGGAAGATTCAGAGCTAATAGTTAAGTCATGAATTGCAGGCACCACTGAATAGAGTGGCCTTCAGCTAGGGTACCTGGCAATCCAGAATACTTAGTAGCATAGGCATCATGGAACAGAGGTGGATAATATAGAAGACAGGTGATATGGAAGAATTAGGATATTATGAATGAGAATCACCCTGCTGCAAAGAGAAATGATTATTCAGTTGTTCTGGACCACTCAAAAAGAATAGGATAAGGGATGGGAAAGAAAAAAAAAAAAGAAGTGGGCTAGTGGGCTGTATTAGCATCTTTTATTGTTAAATATTTCTTTAAACTTTAAAAACAGAGGTCCTGTGATTTTTCTACAGTACATGGCTTCCTTCACTGTCTACCGTTCCCTTCCTTAATGTCAGCCTCATGCTTAGCACCTTGGCATCCTGTTGGCCTGCTTAATACCCATGGGAAGAAAAAGCTGTTGTAAAGTAATGGGAGACTGCCTTTCTCTTCAATGTTTGTACAGTATCTGTCATAGTGAGGGGCCATTTCCAGATGCTGCTGCACAGATGTTAATGAGTGTGAGATCTGCCAGTCAACACACCCTGTTCAAGGTATTTATATGCCTGCCCTGGTGCTTGTTTACAAGTAGAGAAAAATTATAAGAAAACTCTGCTGAAGAACACGTCCATCTCAGAAGTGTGTCTCCTGAGAAATGAGTGTGTCCCTACAACAGTGCATGTTAGCCTCCGGGGAACAGTGTGTCCTTAGCAGCCGGAGAAGGGTCCCCTAGAAACATCTTTCACTCACCTTTCTTCGCACTCATCCCTGTTCTCCATATAGAGGCAAATAATGTAAACTTCTGCAGCAACAAGAATACACAAAGTTCAAATTCAAAGTGAGTTCTGGCAGCTTAGAAATCCCAAATGCGTTTCCCTCTCATTGGATCCATTCCTACTACCACAGCACTACAAACCCAGGCTCCCTGGGGTTTGGACATCACACTTCATTGTTAGCATGTACTCTAGCATATTTCTCCTCAGTTACCTCTTCTCAGGAAAAAGTGACCTGCTTATATTTAATCACTCTTTATGCTGCAGCCTCTCCACACACCAGTCATCCCCATGGCGACCCTCTGGCTGCACAAAATTCTTCTGTGACAAATGATTTGGAGCTGGTATTCAAGATATGGCTATCCTAAGTATGTGTGCATTAACATAGTAATGTAGTCTGTTCTGTTGTCTTCCTATCTACTGATTTTTAACATTAGTTGCTTTTTGTATTTTTACTGCCCACTGAACTAATGCTTTTGCAGACCAATGCACAGTAATGCAAAAATCTAGGGTTTACTGAAACTGTGGAGTTCACAATTCACCACTTCATATGCACTGTTGACACTGCTGTTTCCACATGGTAACTGGTTTGTATTAAATAGCACAGAGTTTCATCTGCAATGTTTTCTTATGTTATTTTGATTCTTGAGGGTTTTCTGCAACCCATTTCAGCATCTGTCATTTTACTACCCCCAGTCTGTGTGCTTGCCAAAGTTGGTTGCCTCATTAGACAACTACCCTTTCTACCAATCATTTGTAAACAAGCTGTGCAACACACACCTCTCTATAGATCCACTTCATTAGAAAGCAGTCTCCATTGTAAGAGCTGGCTTTTTAGTTACCACTTCCTCTATTTTAACCTGTTCCTTAGCTATACAATACCTCTCTCTTTTGGCCCATTGGAGCTTAGCTTCTGCAAAACCTGTAGGAAATCATCTTGTCAAAAGCTTTTTTAGAAACCCCACATAGTACCTAACAACTGGATCTTCCTTGCAAACGTATTCAGTAGCTCCTCAAAATGATCCTCATAGACTGGTGAAACATTACTTCCTTCTGTAAAACCTGAGGACTCTTCTTGATCGTATTTGTTGTAGACATAAATTCTATCTTCTATTTCTCAGAATTACTAACCCGCACTGCCCACAACACTCCTCTCCACAGGTCTTTTAAAAGTAATACATTAATGGCCATCCGCTGTTCCTACACGGAGGCCAGTCAAAGTGATAACTTGCACGCCACAATAGCTGATGTGCAAATTTCATACTTGGGCTCCTTTTGAGGTTTAAGATTAATGTCATTGTTCACATTGACTTTTTCACTTTCTGTTTTGTAAAGAAGTTCTATAGGTTTATTCAGACACAGATCCTCCAGCATATCCCAAGAGAAAGTGAATTGCAAACCTTAGAGAGCTCCTGACAAGTGAACAGACATGGGAATAATGTATGTAGTTTTCTGCTATGGCCTTATCTTTTCACCTTTACCTCTGTGACTGTCCACATATTTTACACAACCTGCGAATGGCATTATTCTTCTGGTGAGTGGGGAAGAAAGATATGCCCATGGCAAATTGCTTCTCCAAGGTTTTGCCCTGTTATTCATAATTCTGACTAAACTCAAGGATTCCTACTGTCCTCATCTTGTCTCACTTGGAACTTGTTTTCCTCCTCTTGGTAGCATCTTTTATCCTGCTGTTTAATCATGTCAACCTTTCTCTTTTGAGCCGGGCCTTGCGCACTGCTCAGGGCCAAGTAGTCATCTAGTGTAACATTTCAGTGCTCTATTAATTATCACTCTTTCACCAAGATTCTACTACACACAGTTTATTAGAATTTTCATTTCAAACTATGTTGTCAGTTCCCACACATTATTTCTAAGACCTTCAAAATATGCTGAGAAGTATATACATATATTTATATATATGTGTGTGTGTGTGTGTGTACGTATATATTATGATTTGGTTTCCTATTGTCTGTGTTCTGCTTAAATGAGAATGTTATCTCTTCAAACTGCCCTTTTCCTTGTGTTTTCCATGGGCTTCTACTCTGCGCATTTTTTGAGGGTGCAGTTTCTCTCACTTCACCCCTAGAGATGCATCATTCCAAACAATGTGGTTTGCTGTACATCATTGTTTTTCCTAATTTTTTCTTTACTGATTAGGTCTTTAGCAGTTTAGCTGCAGCCTACTTCCATGCTGGATTAACTGAAGCCCTTGCACTCCAGAAATAAGTTTCTCGAGAGTTCTCAATGACACTGACCTTCTCTCCCACACACCTTCCCTATATCATTTACTCAGCTATACATTAAGGCGTTGGTTTTCCACACCTCTGTCTGGCACTGAACAAGCTCCTGGAAGGACTTCCAAATGTGATATTGTCTAACACCATAAATTTTTTATACAGAATCTTCCTTCTTACCCATCATCTGATAACTGACAACCATAACTGATTGTCCATTGCTTTACCTCCTTTCCAGCACTCCCTAAGAGCCTGTCTAGACACATTGAGGGATTTACTACCTTTACATCATCTGTCAAGCAAGTCTCCATGTAGTCTTCTCCAATATCCTAAGCAGACACTTATACGCTTAATATTTATATGCAGGCACTGTAAGAGTCTGCGTCATCCTCTCTGTTGGGATACCTATTATCCTTCATGCAAGGCAACATATGTGGCCACTGTGGGGTTCATTTCTCACTTTTTTTGTTAGATGCATTAATTTATTCCTCAGTTTAGAGAGGCTACATGACTGCCATATGGAGCTGGTTTCTCTGTGGGAGTCAGAACAAACTCTCTGTTATACCGCTGGCTCAGTGTTAGGGTTTGTCTTGCTTATACACACTACAAAAACATACACACATCAGATCTATGTGACTGGAGTCTTAAAAGCAGTGTTTCTTCAGACAATGTTTTTTCAGAACTGTTTAGTTGAATTCTTGACTAAAAGTCTTCCATGGGTGCTCAGTACATTTGAAAGGGTCAGTTTCAATAGCCATATATCTGAAAGGACTTTTCCAGAGCACAGCAAAGCAAATTCTGCCTGCATGAACAGCATACACAGAGTTAGGTGAAGCTGAAGACAAATACTTTGTAAGCTAAAGACAAATAATTTGTCTGCCATTTCCATAATGTCAAAGTGGGGGTGATTTTTTTCTTTCATACTTGGCATTCATAATGATTCTGCCAGTGAAGAAAGCCTGGATGATTTCAAAAGCATAAAACTGAAGAGTAACACATTTTCCTCCTTGCATCTTCTTAAAATGAAGTGTTGTTCGGGAATAGCCCTGAAACTTCCAGTCAGTAACTCTGGACACCATATATAAAACGATGGCCCCTAGTGGTGATTAACAACTACTACCGCTAGGAAGGCAAGTCCTTTCGTTAAAAATGGTGAAGAGCATAAAACCCAGCATCTCTGAAATAACAGTAGTATTTTTTATACTTCTTATTGCTTGTAGAGCAACCAAACATTGCAGGAAATAGCAGAAAAACACATATAAATATATTGTGAGGATCAAAGTAAAAATTAATTCCCTAGGCTGCCAAGACCAGAATGAATGCACTTTCCCAAATAAATTAGCTTTCCGTTGTGTTCTAAAGTACCTCTTCCTTAAAATAAGCATGGTCTAGGAATCAATAAGGCCTGTTAAATGGATTAAAAAGGGACCAAAAAATGGATCTCAAAAGGTAATTGTTCAAGTGGACCAGTCTGTGAATGTAGATGATTTTAGGTGTATCCCTGAGGACGGATTTCAGTCCAAGGGCTGTTCAATATTTTAATCAATATTCTGGAAGGAAACATGAAAATCATTGCTGACAAAATTTGCAGATGAAACAGGAATGCATAGAATAATGAATGGTTAAAGAAGGGTTCCTTGGGGAAATCCACATTGCTAAAGTGTCTACTGCCCAGTGTAGTGCCTTTGTATTTGGCTGATACTAAAAATTAGTAAGAAGCCGTCTGTGATGGTGGGAGAGACAGTTCTGGAAAACAGTGCCTCTGGCAGGGTAACTTAATGTACATTTTAAGTGTGAGGCTGCAGCTGAAAGGGTTAGTACAGTTTTTCTGTACAGGGGCTGTGAATAAGGAGCAGGAGTTAGAGACTCCTGGCTCTATCTGTTGTGACATCATCCCTGTCCTGCTGTGTCAAGCTTGGTGCCACTGGTATGGTGAGGATGCTGGTTGAGGTAAAGGGAAGTAGCATAAAATGGGAAAGTAGAGGGCTCAGAAAACTCCCATTTAAGTGATGCAAGATCTGAAAATGCTGCCTTGAAGTAACAGGCTTTAAACACCTTGTTTTATTTAGAGAGAAGAATGGGATATTGCTCACTCTAAAAGCACTGGTTTTCATCCTGTGGTTACTGATGCACTGACAAGGGACCATACAGAAGAAGTAAGCACAACTGGAAGTTTAAAATTTGCTGGACTGGAATCAGCTTTTGCATGGGAAAATGCTCAGGAATATGTAAATTCTAAAGTCTTATAAAGATTGGTTGGTGAATAACAAAACAATAGGAAGGTAAGATACTAGAGAGGGAAAATTTTTTAAAAATCCTTCTAACTTCGGGAGCTGCAAAGACAAAAGATGGATGGAAATGTTTAGCAGATAGAGTAATTGCTGGAATCTAAGTGGTGGACCATCTTTTCATTGAAAACTATGCATCTTCCTGCAGAGCAATGTATGCTATAACTTACCGGCCACATATGGCTTACAGCAGATCAGATGAGGATGTAGGCATGCCAGGCGCATGCACAGCATCTTGCCAACTGAGAATTAAGATGCTTCAGGGTCCTGGGCTCTGTGAGGCATGTCCTGCAAAAAGGTCACATTGGAGAAAATTATTTCAGGTGATACTTTCATTGACTTTAGCAGCCACCACAGATGAGATACCTTCTGTGGCAAAACTTCATTTTGGAGAGGTGGACGCAGGAACAGCATGCAAAAGCATTTCTGACTCTCTGAGCAGCTCTGATGTGGGAAAGGACATGCATGAGAAGTTTAGTACATATGGTTCACAGTGATTTTTAAAGTGGAAAGTCTGTTCCTAGTCTCAGTAAAAGTCTGAACTGAAGAGCTTCTAGCTCCCAAAGCTCCTTGACTTGATTTTGTTGCCTGACAAGTGTCCTGATCACAATGTACCAGATGGCACAGTCTCCTAGAGGGACAGAGCTGTGCGGATGTGATGAGGATAGATGCAGGTTTCAATTTCAGTCCCAGCCGACTGCTAATTTTCTTTAGTCACTGATGGAAAATATTGATTTCAAGACATTTAAAAGTGTTACTAATCCACAGGGGAATAGCAGTATATATTTGAATTCCATATGTTGATTAAAGTTGTCAAATGTCTTATGTGTGATTACCTATGTATTTTTGAATGTATTTAGTTCTTAGTTCTGTACTGCACAATCTTCGAGGCTGGGAAAAGAAAAAAAGAAATAAGGTAGCAAGAATACAGTAATAGAGCAAGATGATAAGAAATGCCATGAACTGTCCCAGCTGCATGGTCTCAGGTTCAAGTGGTAGGTTTCTTGCTCATTTTGCTTGGTGACTTCTGGGTCCGTTGTACAGAGGATGTCAGTTTAAAAAGAGATTGCTTGAGATTGCTTACTACTGGCCTTTAGCAAAGCTATGGCAGCTGGATGTGGTTTTCTCATTCCAACACCTTTTAGGAAACTTCCCTGGCCTGCTAAGCTCAGTGTGGTGAGACTTTCTCAGGCAGTATAACTACTAATACCCATGATCCCTCTTTGATGCTCTATTGTCTCCTGAGTCTCATTTTCTTGCTTTGTGCTCTCGCAGGCACATGGCCATATCTCTTTGTTACAGCAGCCGGCTCTGCTTCAGACAGAGTTCAACACCAGCTTTGGCCCTTGATGGTATTTCAGACCCTTCCTCTCAATTTCTGGATTACTTTTTGCTTCTCTTTTGTCACCTCTTGGTCTTAGTGAGTGTTAAGTGGAAGAAGCATGACAACACAAACTAACACCAAGTGGTTTAGAAGCAAGCAACTCCTCAGCCTTGCACTGGGCCTGTGGTGCCTAAGTCTATTGGGTGCATTTGAAAACTACTAGCTAAAAGTCTGATTGGAGCTGGTTGAAAATGTTCTGACTGAACTGACAGAAAATGCCCTTTCAATTGAGATTGAAACATTCCACAGGCACTGCCAGTTTTGATGAACATTATCGAAGTGTTTTATTTCTGCCAAGCTTGTTATGATTAATTGAGCACATTTCCCTGGCTTTATGATGAGCAAAATGGCAATGCTGAAGAATTTCAGCCTTTACTGAAATATTGCATTTTGATAAAATTGTTTTTATTATATATTCAAAACTGAATTTAAAAGAGAGGAGGGCATAGGGGACAGCTTTGCAGGGAAATGTCGAAAGCAAGGCCTATCAAAAAATACTTTATGCTTTCAAGCTGCCTATCTTTTAAAAAATTCCAGATTCTGGGCAGCTTACTCGTCACACAGGCTGTCACCCACTCTTCCCACACCAGCAGTCCAATTCAGCCATGCTCCCCACCTGTCCCACTGAGCAACTTCCATTCCTTCTAGCAATAAACCTCTCCTTGAGACTTATTGTGTGGCAGGTGTCATCTCAATTTCTGTGAAGGCTTGTTCCACGGAATCACAGACTGTTAGGGATTGGAAGAGACCTCAAAAGATCATCTACTCCAATTCCCTCGCCAGAGCAAGAACACTTAGATGAGGTTACACAGGAACGCATCCAGGCCAATTTTGAATGTCTCCAGAGAGGAGACTCCACAACCCCCCTGGGCAGCCTTTTCCAGTGTTCTATTACCCTCACTGAGAATAAGTTTCTTCTCATATTTAAGTGGAACCTCCTGTGTTCCAGTTTGTACCCATTGCCCCTTGTCCTATCATTGGTTGTCACCAAGAAGAGCTCCATCCTCATGACACTCATCCTTTATATATGTATAAACATTAATGACGTCACCCCTCAGTCTCCTCTTCTCCAAGCTAAAGAGACCCAGCTCCCGCAGCCTTTCCTCATAAGCGAGATGCTCCACTCCCTTAACCATCTTTGTTGCCCTATGTTGGACTCTCTCCAGCAGTTCCCTGTCCTTCTTGAACTGAGGAGCCTAGAACTGGACACAATATTCTAGATGGGGTGTCACCAGGGCAAAGTAGAGGGGAAGGAGAACCTCTCTCCGTCTACTAACCACCCCCCTTGTAATACACCCCAGGATGCCATTGGCCTTCCTGGCCACAAGGGCACAGTCCTGGCTCATGGTCATCCTGTTGTCCACCAGGACCAACAGGTCCCTTTCCCTTGCGCTGCTCTCTAATAAGTCATTCCCCAATTTATACTGGAACCTGGGGTTGTTCCTGCCCAGACGCAAGACTCTACACTTGCCCTTGTTATATTTAATGAAATTTTTCCCCGCCCAACTCTCCAGCCTGTCCAGGTCTCACTGGATGGCAGCACAGCCTTCTGGCGTGTCAGCCAGTCCTCCAGGTCTGCTTTTCTCAGGGAAGGGTTCAGCGAAAGACCTCAATGACAAACAGATGCCCAGGAAGAATTGTCCCTGGGAAGAGGAGAAGGCATGCAATCCCTGAACAGTCCCTTTTCTGCTGAAACTGTTGAAAGGCACAGCAGAGAGTTTGAAAGGTGTGCTGTAGAGCATGCCAGGACACAGGTTCTTCAGGGAACAGGCACTGGGTGTGCAGCCCCAGCATGAAACCCTTGAGACTCATCTTACAAGGGAAAAAGCAAGCTATGCACCCTTGGATATTTATCTGTGCACTCTGGGAGAAGAGGGCAGGTGGTAGAATTAAAAGACAGGCGGACACAGGCTGATGGGGAATTCCCCTTGCACAAAGCCTAATTAAATTTGGCCTGCCATGCAGAAAAGCGGACTTGTCAGTAAGACTTCCAAGAAGGAATTAGATGCCTTAAATGGAGACAATCTGCATTAGTAATTATACTGCTTAAGATAACATTTCTGTGGGGTGTTTAGCCTTGTTGTTTGGGGAATAAACTGATCTGCAGCTGGATTTGGGACAGGAGTTTGCTGTGCTGAAGATTCTTGCAATGAAAGGAATATTATGCATGTTTTATTGCTTCCTCCTAAATATTTGGTTGCCAGCCACTGCTGTAGGCAGTCCCTGGACTAGACTGACTATCAGTTTGTATCTCTGGAGAATTTCTAATGTCCTTGAGTTTTATTACATTAGTGTGAGAATGCAGGCGATTCTGCTCTCAAAAAGCAAAGTCAGAGCATTATGGAGCACGGCAGTACTAATGCAGTTTTCTGTTACCCAATCTGTTGTTGGGAAGAAATATAAGGAAATATAACTAAGCTTGTGATATTACATAAATATTAAAATACAAGGGAAAAAAATTCATTACAGAGATCACTAAGCATGCATGGGGCTGGGTGCTCTGCTGCCGGAAATCTGGTCAGTCAAGGAAACTGCACAAGTTAGAAACACAGCCACTGTGTTCCTGCATGAGCCACGAACATGAGACACAGAGATGAATATTTGGGGAACATGAGGCTCCTGGGTACAACTTTATTGCTGCTTGTGCTGAGCAGTGTACCTTTCTGGTGTGGTGGTAGAGGCTCAAATGTTGTAAAGTGACAGCGGTTTCTCTCTTTCAACTGTGGGAGGAAATAATTTCAGATAGAAAATAAAGCCTTCAGATACTGTGAAGAGAGAAATAGCCTTTATGGACTACCCACTGTAGAAGGCATGACTGAAGGGAAAGGTAGAGGGAAATGTTTAATCCCAGAAGAGTGACAGAAATAACATTTGGGACTGAACTGCAAACTTTACAGAAGCATGGAGTCATTCACAGGGGAAATCCAGGAGAAGATCAAGAGGATTCAGACAGCCTTCTATATTGCCTGAACTTAGTTCTGCACAAGAAAATGCAAGATTTCCTTGTCTGAGTGAACAATGACACTGCGGTTTGTATGCCTGGGATGAGGAAGATAGATGCACAGATTTACAGGATTTGTGCATTGCACTTCTGGTGATTGTGCAGTTCATTGTGCTGACCCTTCAAAGTTATATACATTTCTAAGCAGAATCCTGTGAACAGTCTCATTAATCTCAGTGCAATTATTCCTGATTACACAAGTGTAAGTCTTTTTTTGACATTTCATCATTAATTCCCAAATAAGTAAATGGCTAGGATTAAGGAAATGGCTTTTTGTAGTCTGTATTCTTAATTTCCTTTATTTGGTTCAAGTCCCAGTCAAACGGAAGCTCCATCCCAAAAGTTAGATGTGGAGTGATTGCCACCAAACCATGCAGCTGCCCAGAGTAAGAACAGGTCTTGGGTGCTCACACAGTGCCAACTGGGAGGGTGGAAGACCCTGGCTTGGGGCATACCTGCAGCATGATTAGCGGCTCCGGGTTTTGTACACAGAGATATTAGAAAACATCCAACCTGCTCCAGGCAGATCATAGGTCATTTTCCTGGATTACTGAAACCCAAACATACAGAGACAGGTTTTGTTAAGCTTGCTGCCTTTGCAGGGTCCTCATATAAGTATAGTTATCTAAATGACTTACATTTCAGGATAGGAGAATTTCTTTCCACCTGAGGAGTTTAAGAGGGACATAAAAAAGAAAGCATGTGTAAGCAATAGGTATCACAGACGCTTAAACCACCATGGTTTATTCTTTGAAAGACTACCACTGACATAGACATGGTACTTTTCCTTTCAGAGAGTTTGGGACTTTTGGTTTCTTTCTCAGGGTGTCTGGACCTAGTGATGTGTTTGGCTAGGTTCTTTCTTTGTTCTGTGAGAACTTCAGCAAGTCAAGCTGTGCACAAAGGGCACTGGAGATGGCCCAGCAGGCTGAGATATTTGGAAAGGTATATGCACATGTAATGCAAAGCTCACATTTGGTGAGTGTGTCCCACTACTCACAACTGGGATAGTCATTGTTCTGGTCTCTGCTCAGCTCTCCAGTTGATTTTGCCAACGAAATGTTCAAATACATAAAAGGGCCACAGAGACAGCTGAAGATAGAGGATATCTGTGTAAGATACAGGAAGGTGCCAAATACTGTGTCAAATGAGTGGTGCAGAAGACTTTGTGGGAGGGGGATCTGTGCTATAAATATGGGACATGAACCCATGGGAGCACAGTCCATGAACAGCCTGTCTATAATGGCAATAATTCTCCTCACAGTGCTCACTGTTTATCTCTGATAGAGCACATGTCCCACCCTGGAGAAGACATTAAGGGGCTGGAGTCTCTGGTGTGTTTCATGTACTGCAGTACACACACACTCTCATCAGACAAGGCACTTTAATGTCTTGTTTCATCCCCTGGAGCAGCAGCAAAGCAGACAGACCTTATTGGTGAACCTGGCCAATGATTTCTGAAATCAGTACAAGCAGATTTTGTAAGAAAACATGTGAAGAAGGATATACCGCTTCTCATCTCACAGAGTAGCTTGTCCAAAGCTTGATCTCTCTGCCTCTTGTGATGGCCTTGACTTATGAAAACTCCAATACAGCATCAACAGGAGCATCCACTGTCTCACATGCTGGTCTCCAAGTAGACTAGATCATACTGTTTTACTCGCTCTTTTCCCCTTCTTCCTTTCTTTTTCTGCTGCAATGACAGTGCTGCTTCTTCCAGCTGTTAAAACCTTTCCTCCAGCATGATCTTCTTGCCAGGAATTTCCCTTCTGAGATGTGGCTGAGTCATCCAGGGGTCAACTGTTCTGACATATTACTGGAAATCTGACAAGGTAGGGGAGCTCACGGCAGCTCCTCCCCTTGCTTTTCAGGCCGGCCAAGCTCACCAGAGACCAATCACTGGCTGCCTGCAGGATGGAACAGGAGGATTGTGTTGGCAATTTGGCACCCAGCATTGAACATATTGGTTTCCCAGTTGCAGGCTGTTTCCTGGAAACCAAATAATTTCTGTGGCCAGCACCATCTCTTATTATTCTTTATTAAGAATTTAGCTTGATGCATCAAATTGGACACAAATGCAATTCAATTAATTGGCCTCCTCAGTAATTTGCTACTTTGATGTAAACAAGGAGACTGGCTTGGGAAAGTGAAGCTTAGCAAGGCCAGACTTTCCTTCCAAGAGGAAAGCACAGAAAGGATGTATGTGTTGAATTACTGCAGGAGCTAAACTTAGTGCTAGCAGGCATGAGTGGTGTGAGCTCATCCAGCTCACCACTCCCATAAGCAAAGACCCACAGAAAACCTCCAGGCTCTGGAAAACAATTGAGAGAAAATAGGAATGCATTGAAAAAGGGCTGCTCCAGCTCATGTTGCTGGAGGGAGGCACCAAAGTGATCGCTGGGAAATGTGAATGCTTCAGTAAGCAGAAGCCTGTTTTGTTACTCACGGGATAGTGTTTACAAGGTTTTCTTTGCAGCACTATCCTCATTCTGGGGTGGGAGACCAGGCTATACCTGCCTCACCTTCCATCCTCGTGCCCCTTCTAAAGGCACAGCCTCGATGAGCACTGACGCTGCTGCCTCGGGACCATTGTTCTCTAGGTGCACCGTTCTCTGGTGCATTGTTCTCTTTGGTTTGGGAACAGCTGCCTGTGCAGCTGTTTAAAGCTGCTTGCCACCCCTTTCCTCCACTAGTCACTTCTCCACTCCTTTCTGCAGTCTGAACCTCAACCCTGTGTGACAGCATCCCTCTAAACTCCTTAATGTGTACTCATCTGTTTCATCTTCTTTTCCTCATGTTTTTCCTGATCTTGCCACTACAGCTGGTAAAGAGCCTGACACATTTCCTGAGGAGTGTTAGCATGCAGCAGGTGGTGATTTATTAGCCACAAAACACTTCAGAAAAGTCGGTCAGATGAGGAGGGGCCAATTTCCTGCAACAGGAAGTCCTTAGCAGCAGAGTGGTATGTTGAAGACAAGACTGGGCATAGGCAGGTTTTACGTAGGTACAGCTAGAGATGAGTAGCTATGCTCAAGCATGTTAACAGTGAGTTTGTACGCAGGGATCAAGACGTACTCAAACTTTTAATCTGTGTATGCACTTCATTTGATTTTTCCTTAGTGTGGTCCCTGGACCAATTGCATGTTTTTTTAGAGTTGTGTATGAATGCCTGTGCAATACACTCAGTCCTAGTTCCTCAACCCAGATGGGAGTGGACATTCAGCATATTCCTGATTTCCGCTGATTCTTTTATGCAGAGAATTTTTTATTGTTAATGTTACCTGAGAAATTACTGGCTTGTATTTCAATAGATGTAAAACAGACTTCTTTGCACATATAAAAGCATTCATCAATTCTTCTATTCACTCTTCTTTAAAATAAAAAAAAAAAACAACAACAATATATACAGGAAATTAAAGCACCACCCCACTTAGAAAGAGTTAATGACTAATAACAATGTATCATTGAAGAGTAATTTTCTTGTGAAATAAAATTTTGTTCTTGACTACATGTCAAAGGACAAAATTTGCAACAAATTCTGTCCATTTCTGTTTCAAAAGATTTTTTAAACATATAACTATTTCTTAGTTGAGTTTACAGATTTACAATAGCCCTTTAAATTGGAAAGCACAACTATACCTTTTCCTAAACACAGAAATATTGGAAGAAACTTTCCTAGACAAAAGAGATAATTGGGAGTAGTGCATCCTTCATTTAGAAATGTGTTTATTATCTGATAGGTACTTTTTGTCAGACACTGAGAAAGAAATGAGACTTGTCAAAGATCTGAAAATAACACTATAAAGGCAAAATTACCACTTATAATTAATTACTCTGATGTTGTCTTCCTGGAGAAGCAGCTATGTGCCCAGGTGAGCCTCATCCCAAAGTTGTCCGTGAAAAACACAGTCACGTCCCACTTGTGACTGTTCTCTATTCCCTCAGGCCTCACTATTCTGTGGATCCCAGAGTTGTGTGATTTGCACATCCCTCTTTAATGCTGCGGTCTCAGACATGGCATGACCAGCTGTGAACTGATGCATTTATGCATCCAAAAGTCTAGGAAAGTACATGTTTTTTGTCATGAAAGTGGCTGACCAGGGAACTTCTTCAAAGTAAGATCAGCTACAGGCATATAAATTTATATGCTTGATGCGGGGGGAATTGGATGAAGTCCTACAACCTGTGTGCTTTACTGGATGTCAGCCTAAATGAGCTAATGGTCCCTGCTGACCTTTAAATCTATGAAATGCTGACTGTTAAACTGCTTGATTGTGGACTTTTCTGATAGAAATCTCTCCCGTTTGGTTTTAGACTGGTCCACAACATAGGATCCATGCATTTTCACACAAAAATAATTGCAATAGAGTCATCCTTAAATAGGTCCATAGAACATCTCTGGACTTCTCCTCCAACATCCTGTTCCTTTTTTAGGACTAAAAAGCTCCTTTTGGTGTTTTTTTTGTTTTGTCTTCAGAAGTAATTTTCATACCCTTTTGATGTTTCTGAATGTTGGGTGTCTTCTGCGATTTTTGCAAAGGGTTGGCAGGAAAATTTATGCCAGAGAGGATGTCAGTGCTGTGAGAATAAAGAGACCTCTCTATAAAATGGTAGGTCTTAGACACATGGCTAGCACACACCAGCTGACCCACAGCAAGCGTTGCTGCCTGCGCTGCTCTCTCATGCACTTTTCCCCACCTGCTCTTTTGCTGTCATCAGAGCCACCCCCTGACCTTGCCAGAGGGTTGCGCAGGTGGTGCAGTGTTCAGCCCTGCTTGCCTGCTTGCCAAAGTGAGAATGAGGCAACTGCTGGGTAGGAAAGGGCTGGAGAAGCTATAAGCAGCAGTGTCCTGTATAACCCAGGACTGCCATCACACAGAAAACTTGAATGGAGACAGCACAAATCATAATCAAATTAGAAAAGTAAAGTACACTGTAACATGCAGGAGTTGTTTCACCAGGGATGTTGGTTTTGGAAAAACAAAGCTGAAATTAAAAAAAAAAATAAACCTTCAGCTTCACTGTCTTGCTTATTTAGTCAAAATCAATATTATCACCACATAAGGTGTTATTTTAACAGATCAGCATTTTGGCTCCAAATTGATCCTGGCAGGTCTAGTAACTACAAAGAGTCATATCATGAAAGTAAGGCAAACTGTTGAACTACGGCTGCACTAAGATTAGACATGTATAGTATAGGAAATAACATCCTATCACTCCCCTGAGGAAGTGACAACTAGCCATCCAATAACAGGCTACTTTTATCTCTAATTTTTATAGGATTCTGTAAAGTAAGTTAGTTAATGTGAATGTGTTTTTAATGAACAAAGAATGTGTGATATCTGCCCTTTATAAGTAACCTGGATCCTCAAAAATGTTCTTCTTTCATAATAGTACCCATGGGTGTTCAGACAAGGTTTTCCTTAGTCCTGCTCAGTTTGGGACTGAGAATGGCACCAGTACAGAGCACAGAGCATGAATGTGTGGATAGATATATACTGTCTCCTTTTGAACATTTTGTGTTTCACACTGATTATTCCAAATTCATTACAAGTCTGGACCAACATGCACAGAATATGTAGTTTCCCTGAAATGCTTACATACCTAGCAGCCTAAAGCACTCTCCTCTGGGGGGACCTCGGGGCTTGCAGTATCTTCTGTGGGAGTGTACAAGACTTGAGTGTCACTGAGATGTTCTCCATCTCTATCTAGCAGTTGTACAGGAAGAAAGGATGGAAACAAGGCCACACCAAGGTGTCCTTTCCCCTAACTTGCATTGCCTAGATCAGTGCTAAGCCTTCTCAGAGGCAAAGGAAATTATCTGATAAATTTCCTGTACAATGATAGTAAGAACCAAAGATAATTGCCTAGCAAATGCCTTAGAACATATAACTCTTGTCATACTCCAGGAGGCTCCTGGAGTGTATGGAAGACAGCTTCCTGACACAGGTGATCAGTGAGCCAAGTATGGAAGGTGCTCCACTGTACTTGTTTGTGAATAGAGAAGAGCTCATGGGTAATGGGTTGAAGGTTGCCTTGGGCATAGCAATCATGAAATGATCGAGTTTTCTATTCTTAGAGCAGTAAGGAGGGCGGTTGGCAGAACTGCTGCCTTGTACTTCTGAAGGGCAAACTTTGATCTGTTTAGGAGTCTGGCTGGCAAAGTCCCTTGGGAGGCAGTCCTGGCGGGCAAAGGAGACCAGCATGACTGGTTGCTCTTCAAGAAGGAAACTTAGAGGTGCAGGAGCAGGCTGTCCCTGTGTGCTGAAAGACAAGCCGTTGAGGAAGAAGACCAGCCTGGCTGAACAGAGAGCTTTGGCTGGAACTCAGGAATAAAAGGAGAATTTATAACCTTTGGAAGAAGGGGCAGGCTACTCAAGAGGAATACAAGGATGCTATGAAATTATGCAGGGAGAAAATTAGAAGGGCCAAAACTAGAGCTGAGCCTATCTACTGCTGTAAAAGGGAATAAAAAATGCTTCTATAAATACATCAGCAAAAAAAGGAGGGCTAAGGAGAAACTCTACCCTCTGGTGGATGCAGGGGGAAACACAGTGACAGAGGATGAGGCTGAAGTACTAAACGCCTTCTTTGCCTCAGTCTTTAATAGTGAGACCAGGTGTGCTCCAGGCACACAGCCCCCTGAGCCAGAAGACAAGAGCAGGGTGCAAAATGAAGCCCCAATAATCCGAGAGGAAACAGCGACCTGCTACACCACTTAGACATGCACAAGTCTATGGGATCCATGCAAGGGTGATGAGGGAGCTGGTGGAGGTGCTTACCGAGACACTTTCCATTACTTATCAGCAGTCCTGGCTTACTGAGGAGGTCCCAGTTGACTGGAAGTTGGCAAATGTGACACCCATCTACAAGAAGGACCAGAAGGAGAGTACAGAGAATTACATGGCTGTAAGTCTGACCTCGGTGCCAGGGAAAGTCAGGGAACAGCTCATCCTGAGTGCCATAACATGGTACATACAAGACAACCACACCAACAGGCCCGGTCAGCCTGGGTTTATGAAAGGCAGGTCCTGCTTGACCAACCTGATCTTCTTCTATGACAAGGTGACCTGCTCAGTGGATAAGGGAAAGGTTATGGATGTTGTGTACATGCGTTTCAGCAAAACCTTTGACAGCGTTTTCCTCAGCACCCTTGTGGAGAAACTGGCAGCTCACGGCTCGGATGTACCCTTTGCTGGGTAAAGAACTGGCTGGATGGCCAGGCCCAAAGAGTTGTGGTTAGTGGAGTTAAATCCAGTTGGTGGCCAGTTGTGAGTGGTGTTCCCCAGGTCTCAGTGTTGGGGCCAGTTCTGTTTAATATCTTTATCAACGATTTGGAAGAGGGGATTAAGTGCACCCTCAGTAAGTCTGCAGATGACACCAAGTTGGGTGAGAGAGCTTGTGGGTAGGAAGGCGATGCAGAGGGATCTGGACTGGTTGGATCAATCGGTCGAGACCAGTTGCATGTGATTCAACAAGGTCAAGTGCCAGGTCCTGTACTTGGGTCATGACAAGCCCATGCAACGCTATAGTCTTGGGAAAGAGTGGCTGGAAAGCTGCCTGGTGGTAAAGGATCTGGGAACGCTGGTTGACAGCCAGCCAAACATGAGACAGCAGTGTGCCCAGGTGGCCAAAAAGGCCAAGAGCATCCTGGCATGCAGCAAGAATAGTGTAGCCAGCAGGCCTAGGCAAGTGATTGTTCCACTGTACTTGGAGCTGGTGAGGCCCCACATCAAATAGTGTGCTCAGTTTGGGGGCCATAACTACAGGAAAAACATGGAGGTGCTGTAGTGAGTTCAGAGAAGGGCAACAAAGTTCATGAAGGATCCAGAGAACAGTATTATGAGGAGCAGCTGAGGGAACTGGGGTGGTTTAGCCTGGAGAAAAGTAGGCTGATGGGAGACCTCATCACCCTCTACAACTACCTGAAAGGAGGCTGCAGCATGGAGGGTGTTGGTCTCTTCTCTCATGTAACAAGTGATAAGACAAGAGGAAATGGCCTCTGGTTGTGCCAGGGAAGGTTCAGATTGGATATTAGGAAAAATTTCTTCATCGAAAAGGTTGTTGGGCACTGGAACAGGCTGCCTGGGGAAGTGGTTAATTTGCCATCCCTGGAGGTGTTTAAAAGATGTATAGATTAGGTTCTTAGGGACATGGTTTAGTGCTAGAGCTAGGTTAATGTGTTGAACTCAATGATATTAAGGGTCTCTTCCAACCAAAATGATTCTATGATTCTATGACTGTCCATCTTCTTTGATATTCTCTCCCTCTACCACAGCACTTAACTGCAGTACCTCAAAGGTCTTTTGATTTACTGGAGCTGTATAACAGGCTGAGGACTTCAATTGCTTTTCCATATTCTATTTTCTAGTTATAATGAGACCTTTGCTGTATACAACAGTTATTCCCTTGAATTCAGCCTCATTATTTTATAATTTTGACAACGAACTGTATTTGCCATCTGCTGACTCAAAGTGTCAATATAATCCAAACCCCCTGGAATCTGGTTACACTGTTCCTTGTTATTTGTTCATCCTCCAGTTTCTGCATCATCTGTAAGCTTGGAGCTCTCCAGACAGATTCTACTCTCCATTTTTTAACCGGTGTAAATCTGGACCTTCTCCACTGAAGTCCATAGAATTACTCCAGATTGAACAAATGGAAACCAGAGCTGGATACTGCCTAGGTTTTTGACACCCTCATCCGAGTAATTTTATATTTATGTATAGAAACATGTTATGAGCAACAAATGTCCTAAAGCTGACCTTGAAGACACTTTTCTTCTGTTCCTATGCCATTTTTCTAGTTGACAACAATCTTACCTACCTGTTTGAAGTTAATTCAGTATTAATAAACATGTTCTTACTGTTATGAATAAAGTTTTGGCAAAGTTAAGATACTTTCAGGCTACATTTACACTTTTTCCCCCTTTCCTTTTCTTCATTTTTTTCTTCTCTTTTTGTATAAAGATTTTTTCTTCACTATGACAACAAAGCATGACTACATAGCAGACCACTACATGTACCTGGGAACAGTAGGTTTTACTGTTCTCCCCGGAATAAATAATAAAATACTTGCAAAATGCCTGAATGCATGGCACCAATGTGGAGGAGAAGCCTAGTATAACTGCTGACTTGTCATACACCTCTGCAAATCAGTATTATGAAATCTTTCCCTTTCCCACACCTCTGGAACACCAGTGTGAAACAGAAAGCAAATCATGTTTTTTCTCTACAACTTGTTCCTCTTCTATTTCTCCCATGCTGGTGAATCTTATTGCCCGTCATGATTACAACTTTCAGCATAAAGTCCTCAGGGTAGATTAGAAGCAGGAATACAGAATGGAGCAGGCAGACCCAACTAATCAACATGTGACTCCATGACTGGTATCATAGATGGAACTTCAGATTTTTTGACCATGAGCTGGTCAGTTCTTCGCCAGGTCTTCTGACATGCGATGAGATGCACTTCTCTTAGAAGGGGAAAAGGGTGTTTGCTCAGGGGATAACAAGGCTGATTTATAGGGCTTTAAACTAGATTGGAAGGGGGCAGTGTCAGGCCAGTCAGTGATGAGAGGCAGGATGGCACACCAAAGCTTGAGGAGATACATGGCAGTGAGATTCCTCAGTCTGCACCACAAGGTGAAGGGGACAATCAACCACACTTGAAGTACTTCTACACTAACGCACACAGAATGAAGAAAAACCAAGATGAACTAGAAGCCTTGACACAGTCCCAGGGATATGATGTAATCAACGTTCGTGAAAGCTGGTGGGTTGAGTCCTGTGACTGATGCGCCATGACAGATGGCTACGGGCTATTCAGAAGAGACAGGCAGGACAGGAGAGGTGTGGGGGTGGCAGTGTATGTAGCAGAGGGGCTGGAGTGCATGGAGCTGGCAGTTGGCAATGGCAAAGTTGAGAGCCTCTGGATAAGGATTAAGGGATAAATAAAGATAAATAAAGTGAATGTCATTGTGGATGTCTACTATAGGCCACCCAGTCAGGATAACGACACTGAAAAGTTATTCTTCAAGTAACTAAGCGAAGCCTCCAAGTCATCTTCCCTTGTCCTTATGGGGGACTTCAACTCACCAGATGTCAATTGGCAATATCATACAGCTGGCACCAACAGGTCCAGAAGATTCCTAAAGCATCTGGTTGATATCTTCTTGGTATGGGTACTAAGGGAACCAACCAGGAAATGTGCCTGTGTGCACAAGCCCAGGCACATCGCAAGAAGAGCCAGAGGCCACGAATGCATTTGCAAAGAGCAAGTTTTATTTTAGTTACCTCTCTACTGAGGGATCTCTGAAGTTGCACCTAAGCTCCCATGCAGAGGTAACACAAGCAGGAACGCAGGCACTAGTAAGTTCAGCCCTGGTAGAAGATCACTGGGCCTGCTGAGCTCCCCTGTATTACAAGGCTTCAGGCAGGTGCAGCCTCCCGCTCTTTCTCACAACAAAGCAGGAATCTCAGACATAGTGATAAAGTGTTCTAGAGTTTCTCATAGGCCTATGTTATCTAACACAGAGGTTCTACTCATCAAGCATACAAGGTCAGTAAACTATTAGTGTAATATATGTGTTTTTTCTACAGACAGCTGCAAGTCACTTGAGCATATTTACATTTAACCAACCTCCTCGACGTTCTTCCGCTATATTGCCATACAGTGCCTTCCTAGATTTTATACTCACCAACAGAGTGGATTTCATGGGAGAAGTGGCAACAAGTGCCCCTCTTGTCTACAGCGACCATGAAACACTCAGGTTCAAAATCTATGCTAATGGGAGGAAGACTGCCAGCAAAACCTTAACTCTAGATATGAGATCAGACTTCAGGTTGCTCAGAGAACTGCTTAGTAAGAGTCCCTGGGAAGAAGCTTTTGAATGTATTGGGGTCCATCAGTGTTGGTTGCTTTTTAAGTACCACCTACTAAAAGCATGAGACCAGGAATTCCAAATCGATGAAAATTCCAAAACAATGGAAATCTAGCAGGTGAGGCAAAAAGCCAGCTTGGTTGAGCAGGGATCTTCTTCTTGAAATAAGGCTAAAAAAGAAATTATAAGGTCTATGAAACCAAAGTCAGGCATCATGGGAGGACTACAGAGATGCTGCTCACCATTGTAGGGAGGAAAATAGTGCTGCCAGAGCTCAGTTAGAATTGAAGCTGGCCAATACTGTGAAGGACACTAAAAAAGGCTTTAAAAAATATATTAATGGTAAAAGGCAAACTAGAAATAACATTGACCCATTACTCTGTGAGCACGGTCACCTTATTAACAGGGACATAGACAAAACTGAGACATTTTGTGTTTTCTTCACCTCAGCCTTCAACACCGAAGATGAACTTGGGGGCCCCTGTAGCCCTGGGTTAGAGAACAATAACCTCTCAATCAATCTGGAATTTATACGGGATTTAATACTCCAGCTAGGTCCCTACAAGTTGATGAGCCCTGATGGGATTCATCCAAGGGTGCTTAAAGAACTGGCTTATATCATAGTCAGACCTCTCTCTGTGATTTTTCAATGCTCCTGGGAATCTGGAGAGGTCCCTGACGACTAGAAGCTGGCAAATGTTGTCCCAGTCTATAAGAACAACAACAGGGATGACCCTGGCAACTACAGGCATGTCAACCTCACTTCTGTGGCTGGCAAAATCACAGAGAAGATTGTTCTGGGAGTTATCAGAAAACATCTGAATGACAATGCAGTCATTGGTCCCAGCTAACATGGGTTCATGAGGGGAAAGTCCTGCTTAATAAACTTAATTTGTTTCTATGACAAGCTTACCCAACTAGTTGACCAAGAGAAACCTGTCGATGTGATCTTTTTGGATTTCAGTAAAGCTTTGATACTGTCTCTCACAGTATCCTCCTGGAAAAGATGTCCAGCAAACAGCTGGATCAACACACAATGCAGTGGGTGAGCAATTGGCTGATGGGCTGGGCTCAAAGGGTTCTAGTTGATGGCGTTGTATCAGGCCAGTGACCAGTCACTAGCAGGGTTCCACAGGGATCTGTCTTAGGGCCAACGCTCTTCAAGGTCTTTATAAATGACTTGGACACAGGACTTGAGGGAATACTAAGTAAGTTTGTCAGTGACACACAATTAAGAGACACTGTTGACACTCTGGAGGGCAGAGAGGCCCTGCAGATAAATCTGGACAAACTGGAGAACTAGGAAATCACCAACCTCATTAAGTTCAACAGGGAAAAGTGTCAGATTTTGCACCCAGTACACGGCAACCCTGGCTGTACACACAGACTGGGGCACAAGATGCTGGAAAGCAGCTCTACAGGGAAGGATCCGGGGTTTCTGGTTGACGACAAGTTTAACATGAGCCAACAATGTGCCCTGGCAACCAAGAGGGCTACCCATGTCCTGGGGTGCATCAAGCACATCATCACCAACCGGGTGAGAGAGGTGATTGTCCTGCTCTGCTCTTCACTGGTGTGGTCTCACCTGAAGCACTGTGTGCAGTTCTGGGCACCACACTATACAAGAGATACAAAGCTACTGGAGAGTGTATAGAAGAGGGCTACAAAGTTGATGAGCAGTTTGGAGAGGAAGCCATGGGAGGAGTGGCTAAAGTCACTTGGTTTGTTCAGCCTGGAGACCGAGGGGAGGCCTCATTGCTGCTACAGCTTCCTCGCAAGGGAAGGAGGAGGGACAGGTGCTGGTCTCTTTAGTGACCAATGACAGAACCCAAGGGAATGTCAGGAAGATGTGCCAGGGGAGGTTTAGGTTGGACATTAGGAAAAGGTTCTTCACCCAGAGGGTGGTGGAGCACTGGAACAGGCTCCCCAGGGAGGTGTCACAGCCCCAAGCCTGACAGTGTTCAAGAAGAGACCAGACAAGGCCCTCAGACACATGGTGTGAACTGTGGGGTTGTCATATGCAGGGACAGGAGCTGGACCTGATGATCGTTGTAGGTGCCTTCCAACTCAGGTTGTTCTATGATTCTAGAGCACACAGTGTGAAGGCAGATGCAGGTGCAACCTGCTATCAGGACATTTATGCCAAACACTGCTGCACACTTTGAAGGTGTTGCATCTTAACCAGCTGATTTTCCTGCTTACACCTGTTTCCAAAATCTATCGTTTTTCTTGCAGTTTGCTGGTTTCCATTTTAGCCCCTAATCTCTGTCATAGTAGCAAGAGAGACATGGAATCAAGTTTTCCTCCAGCTTACAGCACCTAGTATGGTCTGTCCTATGGAAACAAGGTGTAATATGATCCTGTAACTCAAGACTGTCTCATAACGTGCATGCACAAGGGAGTTCAAATGTTTTTGGCATTACCTAACTCCCAAGTACCCAACTTTTTGCTATAGTGTTCTCTTGGCAACATGTGGTGCAATTTATATATACATTTATATGCAGTTTCCTAGGTTTTTAACACAAGAAAATATAAATAGTGCCATGTGCAAATAAAACAGCCCACCTGCATGGTCCACCAGGTTTTGAAATACAAGCATCACCAGACATTGCTGTTCCCTGGGTTAAATGTCTAATGTCACCAGTTAGCTGCTCTGTTGCATGGCTATGCTCTGCAGAGAAGCCTTAGAGAAGACAGGCACCACACTGCATGGTGATTCAAACAATGTGGGAGAGAAAGCGTGCATTTTATGCATGCTTAAATACACAGCTTTAGAAGATCTAGCTTGAAGGTGGTCCTGCGAAAGCACAAGAGAGACCTCACCCTGCATCATGCTCTCCCCAGACGACAAGCAAGCCTGTTCCTCCGCTGTGGTAAGAGAAGTGAGCGGTCTTTTATCTTCTAGTTAAGATACTGATTCTTAACTCCCTACAAGCAATGTAGTAAGGAATACAGTTAAACCACATGCCACAGAGAGAGCTAATGTAGGATGGTATAGTACCAGTTAGAGCATCTCGTCTGGAGACAGAAGTTAAGTAGAGTCAAAAGAGAGAAAAAACCCTCCTCTTCCTGTGTCCCACAGGAAAACAGAGGAAACTTGAAGTAGCCTGAAAATCAGGTGAGTTGAAAAGCCAGAGAGGAACAAGGAAATTTCCTTGACCTCAGGATGAATTTCCTGCTGACCTTCAGGCAAACATTACTGGTCATCTTCAAAGAAATTGCAGCTGTTTAATCATGATTAAAGGTTCCTCAGAATGAAAAAGAAGTACCTTGCCCACCTTCCCCAGGCTGCCCTGCTGGAGCCCTTATTACCCTTGCACTCTGAGCCATGACGTGCAGAGTGCACCAGTAGAAAAAGCATCCAGAATATGTTTTCTGAAGTGACTGGTGCTGAACAGGAATTCAGGAGGTTAGGGGGTTGTCATGGTCCATTGAACTGTCACCTGGAGTAACATATCAAGCAGGCAAAGTTAGAGGACAGATGCAGATGACACTTTGCTCGTGCACCTGGAATTATCTCCCCTGTCCAAACAGCCTGCTCTGACAGTGCATTGATATAAAAAAGAGTTTCTTTTGCTCCTTATGAGCTTAATTATCACAGTATCACAGTATCACAGTATGTTTGGGATTGGAAGGGACCTCAAAAGATCATCTAGTCCAATCCCCCTGCTGGAGCAGGAACGCCTAGGTGAGGTTGCACAGGAACGTGTCCAGGCGGATTTTGAATGTCTCCAGAGAAGGAGACTCCACAACCCCCCTGGGCAGCCTGTTCCAGTGTTCTGTCACCCTCACTGAGAAGAAGTTTTTTCTCAAATTTAAGTGGAACCTCTTGTGTTCCAGCTTGATCCCATTACCCCTTGTCCTATCATTGTTTGCCACCGAGAAGAGCCTAGCTCCATCCTCGTGGCACTCACCCTTTATATATTTATAAGCATTCATAAGGTCACCCCTCAGTCTCCTCTTCTCCAAACTAAAGAGACCCAGCTCCCTCAGCCTTTCTTCATAAGGGAGATGCTCCACTCCCTTAATCATCTTTGTTGCCCTATGCTGGACCCTCTCCAGCAGTTCCCTGTCCTTCTTGAACTGAGGAGCCCAGAATTGGACACAATATTCTAGATGGGGTGTCACCAGGGCAGAGTAGAGGGGAAGGAGAACCTCTCTCCATCTACTAACCACCCCCCTTGTAATACACCCCAGGATGCCATTGGCCTTCCTGGCCACAAGGGCACAGTGCTGGCTCATTGTCATCCTGTTGTCCACCAGGACGCCCAGGTCCCTTTCCCCTACACTGCTCTCTAATATGTAATTTCCCAACCTATACTGGAACATGGGATTGTTCCTGCCCAGATGCAGGACTCTACACTTTCCTTTGTTAAATTTCATCAGGTTATTCCCCGCCCAACTCTCCAGCCTGTCCAGGTCCCGCTGGATGGCAGCACAGCCTTCTGGTGTGTCAGCCACTCCTCCCAGCTTAGTGTCATCAGCAGACTTGCTGATAGTACACTCAATTCCCTTGTCCAAATCGTTAATGAATATATTGAATAATATTGGCCCCAGTACTGACCCCTGAGGCACTCCACCAGATACTGGCCTCCAGCTAGACTCCGCACCATTGACTACCACTCTCTGGCTTCTCTCCTTAAGCCAGTTTGCAACCCACCTCGCTACTCTATTTTCTAGACCTCACCTCCTCAACTTAGCTGTGAGGATGCTGTGGGAGACTGTGTCAAAGGCTTTACTGAAGTCAAGGTAGACGACATTCACTGCTCTGCCATCATCCATCCACCTTGTTACATTCTCATAAAAGGCTATGAGGTTGGTCAAGCATGACTTACCCTTGATAAAGCCATTCTCCAAAACAAAATTGTATCCCGACATACAGTTACCCAAGAACAGCTTCTATTCTTTAGACTCTCACTGTCAAGCATAAAGAAGTCTTACCTGAGTTCAGCACTTGCTTAAGTAATGAAATATGGGAAATTACTTTAGAAAAGCAGTGCAGCACCCTATAGCATGGACACATTTAGATTAGGAAATCATATGGCGTTATAAATACCTAACTAACTTGGTGGTGACCCACCAGTTAGCCCAATGTCTGATTTAGGCTCTGTCACTACACTTCTGATGAACCTTGGGCAATTTTGTTCACTTTGTCTCAGTTTCCTCACCTGTACAAATCAGAAAATAGTTACCCTTTTTAAAACACCTTAGACTGTCCTAATGACAAGGTCCTCCTGTATAAAAGGTGGACTGATATCCTAATCATAACCACATCATGTAGGCTAGAGTGACAAGTCTACCTCCTGAAAATGTACTGTGCAATGGTGTGGTGAGGTAAGCCCTCTTGTGTGGTGTGTCAGCTCATCTATCAGCCAAGCTCTTTAATTTTTCCCCCAGTATGATCTGCACTCACAAAACCAGTCAATAATAGTTTTGTACTTCTGCCTCTTGGAGAGTCTGCTGCCCATTGACTTATGTAAATCAGGATACTCCTCTCTCACATTAATGAAGTCCATTATCTTGCAGTTTATTTTGGGACTTAGTAAAATGACAGGACTTGCTTCTGAAGTTGATGAGGAATGAGGACAGAGAGTTATTCCCCATGAGATCTTCTACTAAGGTAAAGGGATTTTTCGAAGTGCCCAAGCTTTTACTATTTTCAGAGACAATGCGTATCTAGAAAAGAAACCTTCAGAGGAGCTGGTCTTTCTACTTGGCATTGCACTTTATCATTCTCCAGAGCATTCCTGTTGGTGACCACTGAGCGCAGCTATTGCTTAAAGGTAGAGATTGTCAGATATGCCAAAGGAAGCACTTTATACCAGCTAGACTACCCTGGAAAGGATGAAGAAAAGGAAGATTAGTGTTCAAAACCCTTTACTTAGAGTGATGTCCTGCCTGGAGTTTGTCTGGGACTGCAGTCATCATGCATGTATATATGATATACACATATACGTGTATACACCCTTTTCAAGATATATAGCCATTCCAGTGCATGGCCAGCTATATAAATCGCAGGTGGAGTTAGATGGGATATCTACTTGTTGACACAATATTGGGGGGACAGTGTTGCAGGACAGGGACTGTAATGTGGTAACCAAGAACTTCTTTGACAGAATTTGTTGGGTACAAACCACTTAATCTTCAATGTCTCTGACTCAAGCATGAAGTGACAAAATAATAAAGGTAATTAAGGACATCTCTAGGCTGAACAGATATGGCTCAGACAAAGAAATAAGTACCAACATGCTCAAAGAGTTGACATGCACTACTGCCATCTCCACAGCTGTTTTTCACATCCCATGGCCTGCCTATTGCTCAAGCACATGCAAACTCTGCTCAAGAAGATCAGCTTCGGGCCAGTCTATTCCTAGCTAATCACAGCTTTTACCATTTTGGAGAGTGCCTTTTCTTCCTGCCTGCCAGCCAGGTTCTCCTGCATTTTCACACAGCAGTCACGTCAGTCACAACTCACTTTCCTTCTTCAGTTCTCTTTAGCCCTTATTATACACATATATACTATATATACATATATATATCAAATCTATTAAATAAATAAATAAATAAATAAATAAATAAATAAATAAATAAATAAATAATCCTGTGATTTCAAGAAGAAAAGGGAAATTTTTTTCCTCTGTCTTGCAATCAGCAGTCTTCAGAGCCAAGATTCAGATTTTCAACAGGAATAAGTTAACATATGCTGCTCTCCACAGGCAGGAAGGAGATACATAATTATGAAAAGTAGCAACATTAGAAATGTGTAGGAAGGAGACAGTAACTTTCTGATGATCCTGAAGCATATATTACTGGAATTGATACCAGTTTTGGTATCTTTTTTATTTTAAATCATGCACTTGGAATATCAATACTGGAATCAAATCTTTCACTGGTGGCACCAGGTTTTTGAACATCACTGGACTACTGGCAGGAGGACTTGACACAACTTCATTATACACACTGAAACAGGAAAAGTGACAATGAGAGATTAGAAACAATCCTGGACTTAGCCATCCTAAGTCTATATTATCTCTTACTTCTTTTGTCCTGGTACAAGCAGGATCAAGGAATGTAAAGATCCAGTTATCCTTGGCTTCATTTTGCATCAGTTTGCAGAGTCAGAGCAGGCTTGTGTGTGCAGAAAAATGGCAAAGGCATATGGCATAAGTGGACATTTTTCTGAGCATATTGCAAGATTTTCCTTAATAAATGTTTAGATATTATTTCCTCTGTCTTTCAGTACCATGCTGTCAGTATTGCTGCTGTTAAACTGCCTGTAGGCCAGGCCTGCTGCTTGGTTGTGTGTCCAGAACAAAGGTGCTTTATATTGTCTCCAGCTACCATAAAGCTGGATATTATAATTGTTCTGCCCAGTCCCACCAGCTGAGATCAAGCCCTTTCTGAGCAGCATAGGGCTATGGCCACATTTAGTCTAGGATTTATACATGTGATTTTAACTTGTTCAAGCTAATTAACAGATTCTGAAATGCTAGATAAAGCAAACTGCCTGGACCTTAACTTGTGCTTAATTCAGCTTCAGCAGACCACCTTGGGAAGTCCAAGTGATTCTTAGCTAGCATTTAGGAGGGTCTAATTCACCTAAACTGTGTTTAAACATTTTAAAGCCAAGGCCATTCATTCAACAGGATAGGAAACTGTTTTTCTTTCTAATGTAAAGGTGAGGAGAACACAGCAACAGTTAAATGCTGCTCTGTACGCATCTGACAGCAGCACTGGGAAAAACTGAAAAGCTGCAGAGAATCTGAAATGAAACCAACAGAGCGCACATTGGTAGCTGGTGATTCACATGGATGCTTTTCTCATTTGCAGCAAAGTGAATTATTTCTTTGTTGGCTCTGTGATATGCCTAACACAGAGACAAAAGTACCAGTCAGGGGTATTCCTGTGCTTCTCTTGCCTTATTGCACAGAATTGGACCACATAGAAGTCCAGATGAATCAAATCCTGCCAGCATTGGTTCTCTTGCTGATGCAAGGATGATACGCTGTTACCTTGGTATGCCTGTACTTGAATGCCGCTTGGGAGAGTTTTCTCCCAGTCTGTGCTCATCCATTTCTCATACAGCTGAGCCCACATCAGGCCCCCAGCCAGCTGTGGTCCGAGGCAAAGAGCCTGTGGATGTCACTCACATCTGGGAGCTGTGCAGCAGCATCTCAAAGGAGGATGGGGCACAGAAACCTGGCATAGTGTTGGGCAGTACTTCCCTGAAGGGAAGGAATACATCCTCTGATGGAAGGCAAGCAGGGAAATGGCGGAACTTTCATCATCTGTGCTCGCAGAACTTTTATTTGTCTTTCTAAAAGAGAACCACATTTTGAGAAGGACACTGGAGGCTGGTCAGATGGCACTGAGGATAGGAAACACTCACAGGCAGGTGCTTTCAACAGCCCTGATCATTTTCTCTAAGCACATCTCAAGGCAGTCCTGTGTACTGTTGTTACTCAGAGCAAGTGCTGGATTGTAATGTACCAGCTGCACCTCTTTTCTGGGTATTCTCCACATTTAGGCTTTTCCATCGCATAAGCCAGATTCAGAAGGAGATTTCACAGTCTCATGGTAGCTATGTGCTCACTCAGCAGCACTGTAGTGGCAGTCTTAAAAAAAAAAAAAAAAAAAAAAAAAAAAAGAGGCATGTCATTTGTGATTGTGAGAAACTGGAAAAATTCTCAGAAACATTTCTTTTAGAATGCTATCAAATCATTTCTGTATCAAAGTTTATCAAATCACCCAAAATGGCAGAGGCATGCATATCATAGTGGTCCCTCAGCGAGACAGGATGTTATATCTGCATTTGCGCAAGCTATCTTTCATCACTTTCCACAGTCTGAACAAACAGCAAATGCAGAATGATCAGCTACAATTGCCATTACTGCCTTTAAAATGCTTGCAGTGACAAATCAGGATGAGGACTGGTGAACATGATACACCCACAGAGGAAATTAAATGGAATGTCAGGAGCAAACTTCATTCACTGAAACATCCCCACAACGCCAATTATGCAGGAGTGGTGTAGAAGACTAAGAACATACTACCATTGAACCACGAACTGAAACACTAACTCATGGTGAAACCATGAAGCTAGTAGGCTAGTGTGACCTGTTTGCAGCAATACAGGTACATCAAGATATTACTGCGAAGCTTTTCCGTTGTGATAAACTTGGTTTTTGTGTAGGCAAACCCCATGTCATAGATTGGTAAACTAGTGGAGAATACTCTTCAATCCTTCACGTGCCTAAAATGTCTCCTCCTTAAACAGAAAATTAAAAAAAGGTCTGAATGGAATAATATTGTATGATGCTCAGCTCTGATGTACTGTGCTCACTCTAGATTTGCTCATCTACAATCTCATGAATATAATATCTTAGTAGTCTGCTGGTAACAATTAACTTTTATCCAGCAAGCTCATTTATCACATTAAGTTTCCCAAAAAGCAGCCCAGGCCCTGAGGAGTACATTCTAATGCCCACTATTTCCTCACCTAAGCAAGGCTAAGACTTTAAAAACGTTTAGAGAATGTTTTTCTATTTCACTAACACCAAAGAGAAAGTTCTGTTACTCCATAAACACGCACTACCAGCAGGAAATAACCCAACACTGGCAACAAGAATTTCACTGACTGAATTGTTTCTTTTTAATCAGAGCTGCATTTTGACAGTTTCATCTCTATATGTCTACTAGTTCCCTCTTCTGCTCTGAACCCATAACTAGGTTGTTGCATAGGCAGGAGTCGCTGTGTCTCACTTTTGTAGCCTTATGTCTAGCCCAGCCAAGACATCTGATTCCTGTCTATTTGGTAGGGCAACTCCAGCCTGCAATTCATCCAAAAGACAAGTGGCTAAGACGAGTGGACTGCTTCTCTCTCTTCAACTGTGCAGTCTGCTTGGAGACAGAACTCAGCATGGTTTATATTTTGGTTGTTAACATGAAGAGAGAGAACTCCCTGCCTTGGTGAGGCTCACCTTTTAGCATTTGTCTTTGCATTGCACTACAGTAATGCTATGGGGTCTCTGCTGGAATTGGGGTCCCAGTGTTGCACACACCCTGCAAATGGACAGATCTGGACCTTTCCTACAGAGACAAATGGCCTAATTGGATGAGATAGAAAAGCACAAAGAGGCAAAGCGGCTCCCTGAGCTCCTACAGCAGGTAAGCGGCAAAGAGAGGAGAAAAGCAAGCCACGTGTTTTTCTCAAGTGATTACCACCCCATCAGATTGCACACTGGTTCACATTAAACTACTTGTGTTTATCCATCCTTCCAGTCAGAAAGGTCAGTCTGGCTCTCTCCAGCAGGTACGTTAACCAATCAGAAAAAGGCAGGTTTGGCAAAATAGGAGGAAAAACATAAGTCTGGTTTCTTGGAAGAAAAATGGTGTATGGACTACATTCTTGCCAAAGGTGTGGCTAATTCAGGGATAGACCTGAAGGCTGGTCAGTTAGCATGGAATATGTTTTTTCTGGACTGAGTTATAATAAATGATTAGTGAAAAAAATATCCAGAAGGTGTGAAAGAAAGTGACAAGAGTGTATTTTTAATGAAATTATTCTAGTGGTGTTCTGGCCAAGTGAGTGGTTTCTTCGTCAGAGTTAAGAACTGGAGAAAGGACTTCTTTGGGTAGGTCATTCTTTTTGTTTGTTCTCATGTTGGAGGTTTTGGACTATAAACACTTTAGATTAACTTCATTTTTCCTCCCTGTTTCTCACCTTCAGAGACATGGAGATTTTTTTTTTTTTTTTTTTGCTGTCCCAGTAATACTCTAAACTTGCTGAATGATGTTCCTCAGTATGAAAAGCATTGAAGAGAAGCCAAGGAAAAATGATTGTGCATTAAAATGCCAGCCTTTGTCTTGTTCAAAGCAATCTGGATAATGCACTGTGACACAAAGCCTTTATCCTAGTGATGTCAGCTGTGAAAATTCACTGCCTACATGCAAAAGCACTTCCTTTCCATGGGGCTATATGAGTTCAAACAGCAGCACTTCTGCACTGGTGTGTGACGAGATAGTTGCTAGCGAAAGAGCCAGACCTCCCTACACAGCAAGATATTCAGGCATGGTCTTCCTACAAGTCCAGGAGATGGCGACTTGGGATCCTGCACCCACGCAGCCCATGCCTCCTGCACACTGAGACATCTTCGTGCTCTGCTCTGGCCTGCATGAAGGCTAACCTACAGAAAGCTCCCTGAAGCTGGCAGAATAGTTGGCACAATGGCTGTTATCCCAGCTCTCCTCCACTGTCCAGCTTGGTATAGGGGAGAAAGAGCAGGTCTGCATCTCATGTTCTGAGTTACTGCTCCACCACTGCCCATTGCTGTGGTGTTCCAGTGGCACAATCACCTGTGCATACAGTGACAACTAGCTGGGCCATTAGCCCCTGGCATACCTTGGCTCAATTTGGGAGCAGAAACTGTGGCAGAACAAAGCAGTCTAGATGAAGTACTACACTAAAAGAGAAAGGTATAAAACAGGCAATGCTTGAGCCAAGAAGATTAAAAACCTGCCAACCACCTAAGCAGAGCTGATGCCAAGCACCCAAACCTTCTCACCACCTTCCTGCTGAATTCTTCACACCCACCAGCTCCCATCTGGATTTGGAGGGCATGGTGCAGTCATTCACCGTAGCAGTGAAAAGCTGCCTGTGTGTGCAGAGTTGTCTGATTGCTGAGAACTCAGACACAGTGAGCCTGCCTGTTCCCTGCCTGGCCCTGGCAACCTGACTTACCACAGTGCACACAGAAGGAAATGCAAGGTAATATTCTGAACAGGAGCAACCTGCTGCCTTATCACAGACCTTTGATGTCAACATGTATTTCATTCATCTCAAAGCTATTTCTGGACATGATGTGGGCACTGAAGCCTCACTTTAAAAATTAAACATTCTTCTTCCTCTCTTTTAGAAGAGGAGAGAGACATTTAATTTCTTATATTAATTTCTCCAATAAAGCACACAGCACTTCTTAGCTGATTAAGTGCCATGCCATTCTTTGGCAGACAGAACAGTTGTGTAGTTCCAATTTATTCACATTTTCCCGCTCTCCTTCTGAAATGCCAAGTTTTCCATTCCTTACCAAATGTTGAAAATGATCTGCCAGCTGAGAGGTATTTTTAAAATAATTGCAAGTATTAAAATGGCAAGTATAAAAAAATTTCTTGGTCAGAAAATCCACATGTGACCAGTGCAGGACCATATTCCCCAGAAGAGCCCTTGTTGGTTAAGGGCCTGTTTTGGGTAATTCACCTAGTAACTTCTAATGTTAATCTGTGAAACAATGACATTACCGTGCTGTTTCATCTCTAAGAGCTGAACAAGACCTAGAATTTTTGTAAGGCTAATTGTATAAGAGAAGGGCAATGGTGTTCTGGATGGTGCATGCTGAAGATCCATCCCGTAAGGCTCCACACTAGTTCAGCATCCCTCAAGGGAGATAACAGATGGCAAAGTAAAGACAGTAGTAATGTCAAGTCAAGGAGTGACAGAGGTTTCCTGTGGCATGCAAAGTTTTGAATCCATGGTTGAAGGAAGAAAAAGCATGTCACTTGTCTTACCCCATCTCCATGAGCTCAGTACTAGCTTTGGCTACATATAATTAAACTTAATTGCTTCATTATTCCCTAAGGTACAAGGTTTTATGATAACCTTCCTGAGTTGAAGATTTTCCTCTGTAATCACAGTGTGTTGCTGTGATAGCACCAGAACCCAGGTACGAAGGGCTATCTGTTAAAAAGACTTCACTGTGGTATGAGATTAACATGAAGGGATGTGTCTGATGTAGACATAAAAGAAAGGGTTGCTGTACAAAAGCCAGCTGGGACCTCTCACTCAGCACTATCAGAACATGAGGACTTTCCACTGAAAAGTGATGATGAGAGACTGGACAGCGGAAGAAGCCCACAGACCAGAACTTCATGCCAGTGGAGACTGGATACAATGGCTCCAAGGAACACACCATGTGTGGCAGGTACCTGGACATCTGTGCCAGCAGCACCCAGCCCAAATTCCTTAATCAGCTCCACTTTTCTAAAGGGAGTGAGAAAACAGGGAAATCTCACCTCTTCACCGTGGATAGATGGGCTTTCTCCTCCAGAACAACAGTGACAGGGTGCTCAGAGGAGATAAAATAGTCTTCCCAAAAAATCTAAAGTAGGGGTCATTACATTTCACATCTCCTTAAGAGACCCAATTGCTTTTGACTGTCATAGCAGGGGAAGCAGAGAAGGAAACCTGATCTTACCCATGAGTAAGAACATGGCTTATCACTCACAGTAACAATCATGTGCCCAGATTTATCAGCACTACAGTGCACCCAGGACAACACCCATCTGCCTGAGGACATTGTAAATAAGGGCATCTGGCAGGGTCCAAAGCTGCCTTTTACTTTCAAAGATACCTTGCCTTTCTAGCAGGCATCAGTTTCTCAGAAAGTCAATAATGTAATACTTTTTTCTAATAAGCTGTTTTGTTTTAATCTCTTATGATTTCACACCCCATTATTATTCTTATGTACTTAAATAATATTTAACTTCAAGGGCAGTCTCAGTCATCTGGTCCATATCATACAATCATTGAGTCATTTTGATTGGAAGAGAACCTCCAGATCATCAAGTCCAACAGTCAACCTAACTCTGGCATTAATCCATGTCCCTAAGAACCTCATCTATACATCTTTTAAACACCTCCAGGAATGGTGACTTAACCAGTTCCCCAGGCAGCCTGTTCCAGTGCCCAACAACCATTCCTGTGAAGAAATTTCTCCTAATACCCAATCTGAACCTCCCCTGGCACAACCTGAGGCCATTTCCTCTTGTCCTATCACTTGTTACATTGGCGAAGAGGCCAACACTCTCCATGCTCCAACCTCCTTTCAGGTAGTTGTAGAGGTTGATGAGGTCTCCCTTCAGCCTACTTTTCTCCAGGCCAAACATCCCCAGTTCCCTTAGGTGCTCATCTTAAGACTTGTTGTCTATTTACCTACAAGTAAACTTCAAGCAACAGTGCCACTGACAGCCAGAAAAGGGGATATCCCTTTAGTCTGACAGTTTTGCTTTGCTATAGAAGAAAGAATGAGATAATAAGAAAAAGAGGAAAATATTTGCAAGATTGGAATGAGAGTCCAGAATGAATGTCAAGAAACTCCCAGCAGTCATAACAAAAAGATCCTAAGTGTTTTCTTTTTCTTTTTATTCCCAAAGGCTACATTAAAATAGACATTTTTTTCATCAAAGCTTTTGGGGTTTTCCAGCACACTGGAATCGATACTTCCTCTCCAAATACTTGGGCAATGAGTCACTGATCAAATGTCAGCAACAATTTATTCATTGTGCAATGTTCTGATCTCAATGCAAGGCTGGCACTGTGAATATTCCTAGACTTAATAATAGCCTATTCTGGTATTCCTCTCTCTCTAAATTGCTTTTGGTTTTGAATGTCACTAGAGCATCTTAGTGGACACATTGCAGTCAAAGCAGTTTTCTTAAGACAGTCAGTTGCTTACTAAATAATTCATCAACTGTGCAAAAGCCAAAAAGAGGCAGAAAGGCTCCAGCATGAAACAACAATTCTATGTAAATTGGTCTTGTTTGTACCCTTCAGTCTCTGGAGGCAACTGGTGCTTTGCACTAAGCTTGCGGGGCATGCACTATGCTCAGCAGCTTGTTCTGGGGACATACAGAGGCCAGAGGGGGAGGCTGGTGTCTGTAGCTGAGTGACCTAGCTGAAAGTGGGCAAGCTACAGACCTCCTTGCATGGGATATTGGTTGTTAAATGTTGATGTGCCTTCCACACCCCTGCATCTTGCCACAGCATCCCTTCCTCTCAGCATGCAGCTGCAGATCTCCCACTCCACTGTCACACACCAAGCTCTTGCCACCATTTTGAGGCTCTGAGGACAGGAAAATAATTTTCTTCCCTGGGGACAGTAAAATGCAGGTTTTCTGCAGCTGCCTGGTGCCTTGGTTCCTCATCCATGGCCAATGCCTTTTTTGCCAGGGTGGAAGAAGCAGTGAGCTGTGCCAAGAGAAGAGCTGATGTCCTTCCTGGTGGAGAAGGGGAGACTGACTGGAAACCCTCACTGATGGACAATACTTTTGTGGTCTTCACACGACCTGGACAAATCTGGTAATGTCTGGTTCTGATCCTGGAATACCAAGCCATTCCTTGAGCAATGGAAATAAGACAGTGCATTTTCCAGTGTGTCTCCTGTGTGGGTTCAGTTACACCTAGCAGGAACCTTCTCCTCAGCAAGAGAGTGACTGGAGGCTTCTCCATACCCTTCCTAGGATGGGAGAATGCAATTATCACTGAGATTTCTCCTAGTCTCTCAAACTGGATTGAAACTAGACAACAGATTCAAAACATGTTGGGACTGCTGGGACACACACACCATTACTGTATATCCTCCATTTTCAGAGGAAATCAGTCTGAAAATGTCTCTCTGTTCCCAAGCAAGTAAAATGGATCTATCTCTCTTCACCTTCATAGTCATGTCTGGCTATGCAATTTCTCATTGAGTTTGTTTAGTTTACTACACTAGATTTAATTAAAGAATTAGTGTTACTAAAATTATACACACAGTGTTATTTGCAGCCGTAATTGCATTAAAAGGAAGGTGCAATTTTAAGTCATAAGGGATGGGGGGTGGGAGTGGAGGGAAAGAACAAGACCACTCCAGAGATTAATAGCAATAGAAGTAAACCTGGCTTTGATTTAGCCAACATCAGCTTGATGTATTTATAGATTTTCGATTACATATATCACAGTCAGCACATTCTAATGCTGCTTTGGAATTTAAATCACAGCCTTACTTTTCTACTCACCTGTTTCAAGCCTGAACACTTAAAAAAAAAAAAAAAAAAGAGGTAGTGCATTAAAGTGGTGAGAAGAAGCAGATACCAATTTTCCATGCGATTGAGTTGTAAAGGTAACAAAGAACTGCCATTTAACAAATTAAGAAATTAAAGTTGCACTGGCAGTTTGGAACATTTTTATGCAGCAGTCAGCACTTTTCTACACAAAGATTTGTTCTGGAACGGCTACTCCTGATGGTCCATTCCATGACAGTGCTTGCTCCAGAGCAGATTAGATTAAATTGGTATACTTAGGCCTGCATGAGAATGGCTCATGCAGAGGGAGTGAACCACAAATCACTCTTTTGCTTTATGTTAATCCCATAACATTAACCAGATTAATGTCCCTTTGCAGACAAACATTTGTTCTTTGTCAGCACAGAAGCATTTGAAGAAATTAATTCAGAATAACTTTCAAAAGGGTTTTGTTAAATTCCACTAAAGCCCTATGGCCCCAATTTAGTTTAATTGGGCATTAATTCCTTTAATTCAATTCTTGTCCTAAGTCAATTAAACTCAACAGAATTATGACCCTTTCAACTCTGAAAGAAAATGCCCACACAGTGCTCTCTGCAGTTCAATTACTGCAAGGGAAATGTACACCTTTTTTTTATTCTGTATCTTTTTCTTCAGTGTCCTGTGATGACAAGTCCTCTGTGGTGGTGCGACAAGACCAAAGTCCCACTAACTTGCAAAGGTCTTAAGTATCCGACACCAGACCTGTAGCTTCCACCCTTGGTACATGCTACCCAGTGCTCCAGCCTTCCTCCCAGTACTGTGCCTAATACCACTGACACCACTCAGGGATGGAGCCAGTGGTCTCTTATATTTGCATAGACATTAAACCACTCTGAGCTCAGATAGAACTATTTAGAATAACTGAGTAATTTGTGACCTAGATACATGGCATAGTTTACGTTATCAGCAGACTTTTTCTCATGCAGCCTTTTCCACTGTTCAACTGGTAATTGGATACTTAGCACAGGGAAGGTCCTGGTGACTTCTTGATGCATCCTTCTCTGTGATAGCTGCAGACCAGATACTTCTTGTACTAGCAAACCTGTCCTAAGAAACCCGGTGCTTTTGATAAAAATGTTCTTTCCTTCAGCATAGTGTCCATAGCTCAAACAAAGAGAATGTAGTCTTTGGAGAGGCAGCAGGAGTTTCTTCCTGTTTTCCGGCCAAAAGGACTCTCTTTCACCTTGTCTGCTCTCTCCTTTGCAAATCTGGGATCACTTTGTCCCAAAAGCAAGGGAGAAACAAGCCATGGGCTCATGACTTAAGTCAAGAAAAGACAGAAGTGAATGTGTGAAACTAAAGGGCTTGTGTGATGTGTAATAGCTGCACATGCAATCACTGGATCCTGATAGTTAAAAGGTCTGAATTCTTGATCATTTAATTAGTAAACATGATGAATTATGGCTGAAGAACAGCTTCAACAGAGGAGAAAGATTCCCAGAACTACACTGAGACCTACAAGATGCATAAGATGCTGAAGAAGCTTAACACGTATAGCCTGTCAGAGAGAAGTTAAGAGGCAATCTCAGCTTATGCAATACAAGAGAATATATAGGACATCAGGTCACACCAATGTAGCAGATAAGAGTGTTGTAGAGGCCTAAGAGACAGGAACAGTTGTGAAAGAATGAAGCCATACAAGGGCTGAAAAAATAAAATAACCTATTTTCTCTCTGTTCCCAATATAGGTTTTTCTCCAGCACCTTGTGGAGGTTGGGGAGCTCTGGAGTAGAAGTAGGAAAAATAGACTATAAACACCAGAACAGGCATTTTGCTAAAAGCTTCTTATAAAATTCTCATTAATCATCCAGGAAGTCTACATTCAAAACCCATCCAGCAAGATGTCTGCGATTTTTTTGTCTTTAGCTGAAAGGCATTTCTTCTTTACAGAAAGAGAATGGGAGGAGAGCTGACATAGACGTGTATAAGAGAACAGTGGCTGGTGGAACATGTCCCAATGTCCCCTGCAAGCATACTATCGAGTGAATGTAGAAAAGGGCTGTTTTCTGGCTGGCTCTCAAAGAGACCAACTAGACCAGCAGTTATTGGTGACCGCAGCTCAAAAAAGAGCAAGGTCTTGCATTGACTGGTGACACTGTTTTGCTTACATTGCAGTTGCAAGGCTTGGTAATTTAAAGGGGCAAAAAAAAAAAAGATATATTCTAATGAATATACAACAGTTGTAACAGCATCCAGACTGTGCAAGGCACTTTCTACCCAGAAATGACAGACTTCTGCATAACCAGCTTCCACTTCAGGCTCTCCTATAGACATGTCCATGCCTCTCATGTTTGCAGCTATGCACCATCACTTTTCTCCATCAGCTTGGCCCTACATGGCTTTTCAACCTGAACAGCATGTAAACAGCTACTGTGTGTGGCTTGTGGATTCACAGGGCCATGGAGAGGCAGCTGAACTGGATGAATGGAAAACTATGGAGAATACCACCAGGAAAAGCCTGGGTATAAATCAGCCTGACAGCCATGGATTTGAAGGAGCTTAAAGGACTAAAATCTTGGGTTGCTCTTAGGTACTCGAGAAGAAGCAACACTGAGATCTACAGACCCTTGACAGACATGAAATATCCCAACTAAAGGTTAGTTGAGACCTGCTCATATCTTTGGAAAGCTTACCTCTGCCTGCTTGTGATACTGCATTGTGTGAAGTGAGCTGGTAAAGTTTGAGGCAGCACGCTGGGACAAGCTGGTCATTCGTTATAGAGATCACTTACCACATGTAGTGACATTTTCAAGCTAACCACTTCAACACTGCTTCCTCACCTTCACTGCTTCTCTAGGATCTTGCGTGTTATTTGTTTTCCCTCTTACAATTCCTGGCTCTCATGCAAGCATTTCTCCCACCATTGAAGGCTCTACCAGTTGCATCACTGGGAACGTCTGAGAAAGGGAACAAGACAATAATTACAGAGTGCAAAGGTGCCCTTTGCTTGAACTGACAGCTCAGAAATTTGAGCTGAAGTGTGTTTCTACCAGGTTTACAGGCAGGGGCATCAGCCCAAGAACAGTAATTGTTTTAGATATGTATCCCCAAAGAAAAACATCCTGAAGGCAGAATTATCCCTCTCACAGAAAATAAGAGCCCAGTACTTCACTGCACCAAGTCCGTAGAGATTCAAGTTGTATTAAGCCTAGTTTCTCTCATGTGACGGAAGCACACTTTGAAAACCTAGCCCTGTATCAGGCTCATCCTACTAAGATCTGCTCCCACAGCTGCCTCTGGTGAGGAGTCAAGCTGCTGGTGCTAACCCTGAAGATTCAGTGTTTATAATCATCAATGTCCTTCGTTCTCTCTCATTAGTCCAGCTTCTGGCACCAGGTAGGCAAGACCACAGGACAGTTGAAGTCCTGGATGTGCCCAAATTTCTGAGCCCAGTCCTTGCAACATTTGGGCTTGAGGGAGCACAGTTACACATGTCTACATGCCTTAGGGCATGCCCAATGTTGTCTCATCTTGCTGTAGATCTTGACTCTGGATGTGTACAAGCCTATTCCAGTAAGGGTGCTCCTTAGTTGTTAGCATATCACACAAGGAGCTGAAGAGTTGTGTTCAAACGCCCTGTTTGCATGGAGACACCTAAATCTGCAACCTGCTTTGCCCAAGAAGCATATTTTACCACCATGTTTCAGAGCCATCTTGCAACCTTAGCTCTGCTATCTGCTTAGCTTCATGTGGTAGACTTGAACAGTGAGTGATGTAAGAAGTAGAAGGGAGTGTCCTAACCAGCGAGAAAGTGAACGGAAAAGGATGTAGCCTGCCTAGTCTCCCTCCTTCTTACTATGCCATGTCCTCCTTTCCTCAACCATCCCCTTCTTTATGAAGGAAATGGCTCACCTTGTTGCAGAGTGTTGCATAAGGACAACATTTATGACTCCTTGGGAGCACTGTGCCTTCCTTGCAGACTTCATGGCATGTCTTACCAATTGGTTTCAGCACTCTGTACTCAAGTGTGCTGGATTTCATGGGTATTAATCTTAATTACTTAGCTTTCCTTATGCATAGGAGGCAGCTTGACTGCAGGAAACCTGATGGTGAGCTGAGTTCCCCCCATTTTCTGCTCTCTCCTACCACTGTGCAGTAGCTGATATAATGGTTGTTCTTTTGCTCTGTGTAAACGGCACATTCTCAGTCTAAAGAAGTCAGCAGCATGAAGGAATTCTTGTGGCTAGAGGATTTCCCAGCCTTACTACGTGTGCTTCAAAAACGGCTGCCCTGTGTCCATTTTGAACATTCACCTCCTTTATTCATAATGGAAAAACACATTGCAGATAAAATGTGTAATATATGTCTTAAATAATAGCTTTATCTATAGATAAATAGATGTGTATGTATACTTAAATTATATAGAATTCTACAGATAAACGTATATTTTTCAATATCTTCTTGCCTTTGCACTGAAAGTCAACAGTTATTTTCTGGTAAACCTCTGATCATGTTTTTTCTCATCTAAATTTTGTCTCATATTTGAAATCTGCACCAAGCTCTGAAGATTCATACAATAAAGAGGAACTACTGGGGGCTGCTGGAGGACATTTTTCTTTTAAATTCTGATAATCTTAAGTGCTGCTCATTAATTTTTGTGTCCCAGAGGAGTGCCTGGAGCCTGCAGAATAATTTCCTTCCAACAACTTGCATAAAATTTTGCACTGCACTTTGGATCCAAGCCAGGTTGTCAGGGTTGTTATTTATTGCAATGAGTAAAAATGATTCTCAGCTGTTTTAAGTCAGAGACATTCAAATGACTTTGGTGGAGCTGTGCTCATTTGCCTTGGCAGCCCAATGAATACCCTGTAACAAGAACTAACAATGTTGACGTAGCAGCTACTGTTGCAGCAGTTATCAGTGGATTTTTAATTACCCAGGGAAGGAAAGGCAATAAGGAGAAAGAAGCCTTCTAACAAAGACACTGTGAGCTAGCTGCCTAGCTCAAGACTCCAATATTATAAGCCTCCACTTTCATGCACCTTCATGCTCACACACTCCCTTTTTTAAAGTTTTTCATGTAAACCATTAAGCAACCTGTGGCCACCATTACTGATTAAAGCCATCTTCTGTCACCGTAGGGAGCTAAGGCCCCTTGTTGGGCTCTTCACAAACAAGAACTAAAGCAAAGCCTAGAGGCAGCTACCCATGAGAAAAGCTACAATCAATGAAGGGGAGAGGGACATGCTGAGGCAGTGATGCTAACAAGCCCCAGGAAAGAGTGACCACTGCTAGAAATTGTCAGTGGCTTGAGGCAAAGAAGAAACCTGAAGAAAGCTATCATGTCCTGCTGAACAAATGCCTCAGACTACCTTAGAGGTGACTGTTTATTCACACTGTGCCTGGAGAAACATGAAGCTAAGGGGTAAGCTAAGCTGTGACCCTCAGCTCCTTGCTGCATGGACTGTTTGCTTTTAGGACGTCAGCTGGATGGCAGACCTTGAGCCCTTTCAGTCACCCCACACCTGAGCTGCACAAGCCTGGGAGACCCAAATTGTCTTCTCCCCATGTGTGCTTAACTCCTGATCTAAGCAAAGACAAGCCGACACTGTGTCTTTCTAACGGTTGTGGGGTAGGTGGACGGCTCCATGCTTTTGCTGTAATGACCTCTCTTCACATAAAACCTTTCTCACTGACATAGCTAGACAATGATGTAATTCTTCCCCTCAAATAAGCAGAGTTACCAGCTCTTAAAATCAAAGGCAATCTCTTCTCATATTCCCCTGGGCTAGATCCCAACATCTTCTCAGGCTGCATATTTGTGCCTGTTATTGTTTCTAATTGATTTTTAAGGTTTTGTATTTGATTTTATGTTTCCACACTTGTCCTGGCCACCTGATCAGTGTGTTAAATCATAGAAAATCTGAGGTGACACACACCAGCAGCAAGTCAGGCCTGTTAACATGACACAAACATTTTTGTGCTCTACATTTTATGACCCCAAGACTCTTTGCAGTGACTGTAAAGTTTTGGCAGCCTATCAGGCGATTTATTGCTTTTTGAGTTCTCTGCAGTCTTTACAGACCAAAGCTTATCTGGTGTAGTTCGGTGTGGCTCCATTGGCTTCAGTTAAGCAAAACAGGCTTCCACCTACTGAAAATCTGATCCTGCATCTTTTTCTCTCTTCTGGCTTCTCCTCAGAATCTCTATAAGGTTTAAGGAGGCAAAGATTTTTAAGCCTACTGAAGGACACTGGGTGATGAGCCCACGCCAAAGTTAATGGGAGCAAGACAGCAAAATGTTTTCTCTGTTTTGCAGATTTAGCCTTTAATATTTAGCAAGTGAAGTGGATTAGCTCCTTCAGTGCAGCAACAGGGACTGATCCAAAACCACCTCAAGTCAAGACAGTTTTGCATTGATTGGGCAAGTTTCATAATCATCATGGTGAGCTCCTTACATGCACAAGACTTCTGCATGTCTTTATGCAGCATCCACAGAACCCCCTGGCTTCTCATGTACTAGCTCTTTAGTAGGAATCTCCCATGCTGGGTGTCATGAGTGTAACTCAGTGGTTATCAAGCATTTTATTCTCTTTCCCTTTTTATATGTTTAAAAAAAAAAAAAAATCAATTGATTTAGCTCATGTTTCCACCTTTTATTTCACTCCTTGAGGTTAATACCACTGTTGTTGGAAAAGCATGTTGCAGACCCTGCTTCTCTCTTCTGGTATTATTTTTGTATATAATTTTTTTATCTCAGGAAACATTTTTACCCTTGCTCCACCAGTACTTAGTAATATTTTAACTAAGGCTTCAGTACATGTGATGCCAGTATAGCCTTAGGCACATGTCGTCCATGCGGAAAGAGGGGAGTTAAGTAAGTGATGGTGGAGGGGCCGTAGCTCATGACAGAGATCAGGATTTGAGGTGGATGTCATGTGTGTAATGGCAAGAAGGGAAATAAAGCAACAGATCCAGTTGTGACAAAGGGCTTCAGAAATACCTACTGTCCCTCTGAAACTTTTCTGTCAGTTAAAAATATTTATTCCTCAAGAGCACTCAGACCTCTCCTCTCTACTGGGCAATGGTGAGATTAACTGTACAGTGAGAGAAACATTCCTTTAAAAGACCTTGGTATATTTACTAAAGTCAGCACAAACCAGGCAAAATAGATGACATTGCTGTTGGGCTCTGAAGGCTTCCTGGGGCAACCCAGAGCAGCACAACTGCCAGCAAGATGGGCCTGCCAAACGCAGGCATAAAGTGTGCCACCTGTGGTTGGAATCCCGGGTGCAGTGTGGTTGGATGTGCCTCAGGGAGAGGGACAAAGGATCCCTCTCTATCTCCACTCCAGCAGCCTCAGGGTTGAGAAGCGATTCTTTGTACCTGGTGATGCTGGGGGGACGTAAAACGCTGTGGTGACACGAGGCAGACAGCTGGCTTACTGAGGGGATGTTCATCTTGTCAAGCTTGGCTCAGCCTTGAGCAGCAAGAAGAAACAGTGACACCATTTCCCAGAAGTCTAACTGGCAATAGTGGTGATTGCAAATGCTTAGCAAAGTGCCTTTTGCCACAATTTGTTAACAAAGCAGGAGTCAGGTCACTTCTTCCTGTTGGGATATAAATATCTTAATTAGATCTTTGAAAAAGAGAGAAAAAAAATCTGGAACCCTGGGATATATTTTATTATTTCTTCTTTATTTTTAGTATTAAAAGTATAACTCAAGTAGTGTTGGCACCAGGATGCATAATCCACTTACGAGGGCAGAGAAGGCTCTGGAGCTGCACCACAAATTCATCATTTGATAACAGTAATGAAAAAGACAAACAATCTATACCTGCAAATAGCATTAGAGAAGACTTTGTTTGGGGACCAGAGAAAGCTGATCTTGAATTTATAAGGCAGACATCTTAAACATTTGAAACCAGGGCTTGCTTTCCTCCTCTGTTTTGTTTCACCCTCCCTTACTTTATTCTTCTTTAATAACTTGACCTTTTATTTGGGTCAGCTCTTAGCCCCATAATCAAAACAATTTAGTCAAGAAAAGTCACAGAGTGAAGTGGGTCTGCCTTGCCTCATAGGCTGAGTGGGACCGGCCAGCTCCTGCTCACTTACCCTGCCCTGCAGGCCTTGCTGTGTTGCTGTATCTCCTCATGGTGCACATGCCTTGGGATGCACATGCCACATGGATCCACGCCTGCAGTGACTGCTGCTGAACTGGGGATGGAAGAACTACAGGGCAAGATGGCAGAGACCCCATTTACCTAAGCACCAGACAGGATTTTCTCCAATAGAGATGTCCCACATCATCTTCCTCCATCCCATCTCACACTGTCTATCACATGGATCCTAAAAGGAGCCTCCAAAAGGAGGAGAAAGCAGGTTGGAGGAAATATGAGGGATCTGGGTGGAACAGACATGGATAAGCATAAGACTGATGATATACAGCAATCATCTTGGCCAGTATCCTGTCCCCGAGCTGTGGCAGTAGGAAATGCTGCTTAGGGAGAAGACACAAGCCTTTCACTTACATGAGTTTCTCCAATTCCTTCGTGAGAGAGTGTGCTGCCATAACCTCCTTATGCCAGCAAGTTCCAAAAATTCCTTTGCCCTCTGTATAGAAGTGGCTTCTTTCATTTCTTTTCTAAACCAGTCGCCTTGGCTCCAGTGTTGCAAGATTTGATGAACTATGGTTCCACTTTAAACTTGTCTTCTACTTTACTGATTTTTACTGACATGGCTGTCACATACCCTTCAGCCTAGCCCCAGACAAAATATTCTCAGCTCTTTTAGTGTCCTTAAAAGTAGCTTCTCCATCTCCACACTCATTCTAATTCTCTTTTCTTTCCATTCTCCGCATCTAGCATGCCTTTCTTAGAGATGTGAGGGATAAGACCTGCATTCTCTGCTCGAAATACAGGTGCATCAAGTTTCTTCCACTCACACCCTTTTCCAACCGTTTGATGGACATGCTGTTTAAAACTCGTGCTGGCATTAATCTCTGGAGGATCTTCCATTAAGCCCCATCAGGCAAATGAGACAGTATGAAGCTTTACAAAACCATACTGGTTATTTTTCAATACACTGTGTTTAGCCATGTGCTCTGTAACCTCAGTCTTGACTGTAGGCTTCTGTCATTTTCTCTGAAGTGAAAGTCACACATTGGCTGGTAGTTTCAGCAGACATCTGACACTCTTGCTGTTTGCGATGACAGGTTATGCACCTCAGGCACCAGATCTATGGGTTCACACCTAAGTTCCCACTCAGCCATCCAGTGAATCCCATCTGGTCACAGGAACTTGTTAACATCTTATTGACCACAGAGCCAGACACTGCTAAGTGTTTCAGGCTCCTGGCATTGGTGCAGACTGACATTTGTAAATTTCGCCTTTGATCTGTCTCCTGGCACATGCCAAGCAACCAGATTTGCAGGTAACCTAATTCTCTGTGTAACTGTGGTCTCTGTTTCTCTGTGAATTCTTTCTTAAGCACCCCAAAGTTTAATCAAATCAACCTTGTAGACCATACCACTCTGAACAAAGTGCTTTTTCCAAGCTCAGAGCTGACATGCTTCTCTACAACCTTCCTCCTCTCCTGTGCCAGTAAACAAGCTCCACTGTGAAAAGGGATAGCCAGTCCTTTCTGCATGGGTTCCTCTTCTCCTGAAAGACTTTCCAGATCCTTATCACCTATCTCATCACACCGTTACATAGCTCATCCACAATTTGAGGCTCTGAATTTCTCCCCTGGCTCCTCAGCTTCACACAAGACAGGGTATTTCAGAAAGTTTTACCATGGAGATCACAGCCTCAGGTCTCTGGTTTCAGCACTAAGACAGTAAAGATCACTTCCCAAGGCAACAGTGGCTTTGAGAAACAACAGTTCACAGACAATGCCCATTGCAGTGTTGCAGAGGCATCTGCCTCATGATGAATGGGTGTTAGTGAATGGCCCAGGTACTCAGGGACCTCCAGATAATTGTGGATCTGACCCTGCTAGTGGAGGTCTGGCCTCACATATACTCTCTCCATTCCATGCTCTGCATATCCTATGAGATTTCCTTTATTTCTTCAAGCATGTCCCTGAGCCATGCTGTCTGAGATTTTTGTGACAGCAGCTGGAAGGGCACCTTGAGCTTTTTACACTGTGTGAAGGCTCCCAGAAGAACAGATTCTGGTGTCTTCAGTTCCATAGCCCTTAACATCATGGATCACTTTGACAGGATTGCTAGCAAACCTTGTTTGCGATCTGAATGGGCTCAGCCAGTGGAGCAGGGCTTAGGTCAATCTTTCTTATAAAGAATACAGCGTGCTGGCAGGATACTCAAAGCTCTCGAAAAGTATAGGGATCGGGAGGAGGTAATTAAACAAACAAACAAACAAAAACAAAACACAAAACCAAAATAAACAAAAACAACCCAACAAAAAACACACCAAACTAAGAGATGAGCCTGTCACTTGCATTTACTTCTGTGAGTTCTTCCTTACACTCTCACAAAAAGGTACAAGAGATAATTGCATTTCTGGAAAGTTGTCTGAGCTGTGCATGCTGCACAGTGCAGCTAAGGAAGCCAGGGTGTTACGGAGAACAAATTTCTTCAGTAGGGTAATGACATGGGGACACAGGAGAGCTTGCAGGGACAGAAGAAGAGGCAGTCCTGGAGAAACAGGGAAAATGACTGCCCC